>NC_072771.1:24214785-24564393 GCF_022539595.1 Amphiprion ocellaris | reverse complement strand
TTCTGCCATTGAGAAATGTTTCCGGTTTGATGTTCATCTTTGGTTACAGAACCATCGCACTTTTCCTCATTTCATTTGGTAATACTGTTATCTTCATGCTACCAGGTAGGTCAATAACATTTCCACTGCCTCACATCAACAAAAAAGGTCAAAAACAGCTTTACAACTTTGCTTTATGATGGAGCTCACAGATAGAAGCCTGGGTTTGTAGATTTTCCTTTAGGGTTATGGTTGGGATTATTGAAAATTGATCGTTGGAAATTTGTTGAAAGCCTTTGATGACTAGCAGAAATGGGTTGCACCTTGTAGCCAGAGGTAAGCAAAAAAATAAAAAAATAGAACCCTCCCTAACCCCAATGCTAAACCTAAAAGCAGCAAGCTCATGAAATGATGATGCACCAATGCATGTAAAGATGGCCTCATGAGCCTGAAGAGCAAACCACAGAAACTGCAGTTAAATGTCCCCCAGGAGCAATGATTTCAACAGTGTGCTGTGGTCAGTTTGCACTCCCATGTTGTCTCTGCCAAACCCTCTACACTATTAGAGCAGATTAAAGAAATCAAAGCCAGGAATGGTATTAAGAGTTCACGACTGGCTCGAACCAAAACACCACACTCTGCTGCTGTAGGCTCTGTGTTTGTAATTCGCTCGCACACGATTTTATGTGCAGTTTTGCAATAATATTTGCACTCTATACAGAGGAGCAACAACACACTGATCAATAGTTACCTTCTGTGAATTACAATCATGGCTGAAAGGTTAAAAATATGTGAGCCCATTTACTAAAATGGAAATTCACTGATACAGTTATGGTACGTGTGATTTATGTAAGCAAGAAGAAAAAAAAAGCGAAAGGCCGTAACTCACTGAGCACACTGTAAATGTTGCTGAATGCCCTCTAAATAATCAAACCAGACTTTTTTGCATACTTAGGAAATATCACAACACTACAGCATATCTGTTTTGCACATATATAGGTTAGATATATTTAAAGTTTGATTTGAAGTTTTAAATGTGCTGCACCTTCTTGATGATTTGGACGGTATGAGTGGACAAAAATAGAAAAATTAAAGTCTGGAAAGCTTGTTGAAAAACATAATGAAGCCTTTTTTCCAACTAGCACACTTCGTTGGTCCAAATGTTTGACTGAAGCTGCATTTTTATTTTGAGTTTTTGTGATAAAGAGAGCTCTAAAATGCTAAATATCCTGCCAGGGAGCTTGAAACGCCTCCTGAATGTCTCTCACAGTCAGACTGTGGTGGCTTAGCCCTGTGAAGACGTGATCTACGTATCATTTCCTGTGGGACAGTGAGGGACTGCAGACGCTCTCTGTAGCTTCACTCACATCCTCCAACCCACCCCCACTCTGCTGGCAGGCGAAGACAGAGGGTGTCGATGCCTTGCACCTGGGATGCCCAAATGCCAGCTCGGAGGCTTTGGAACAAGGAACCTGTTTTTGAACCCAAGTCCTGCTGTGACCAAAACTACAGCAGAGTCCCCCTTCCTCAAGCTCACCTCTCAAGGCAATAAGATTGCTTCGCCCCCCGTGTTCACAGCAGAAGGCAGAGGGCAGAGGGAAGGCATGGCTCTGTGGGACGCCACCAGCCGGAAATGATTCTCTGTGTGCCAGCACTGAGATGCCAACACGACAGAAGACGCAGTGGTATGCATGAGGTACTAGACTGGTCCAACCAATATCACTTGGTTGTGTCTCTGAAATAAACTGCAGCTCTAATACTCTGGATTTTGCAATGTAGCAATGTGATGAAAGTGTGAATGACTGATTCCACGTGGCTATGCAAACCCAGCAATCCCCTCAAAATGAAACTGCATAAGCAGGCATCCAGGAAGAGGAGGTGTGGAGGCTGCGGACAGCTGTCAATCACCTTTCACCATGAAAAATACCTCATGACCTCTGCTTCCCTGCTGCAGACTGTGGAATAATGACAGTCTCTGTGGGCCCTCTGTGGAATTCCAAATGGGAGTTAGAAATGAGGTAGTTCAATCAGTGGGAAAAGGTCAAGTGCATGCAGATTCGCTCTCCCTCGCTGTCTCCATTCCTTTTCCCCCAGTTCCACTTTGTGCCCCCCACCTCCAGGGTACTGAGGCAATCAGGGTAAAAGTTGTTATTTCTGCTGCTGCCGCCACTGCTGCTGGTGACCACATTTGAATATTCAGCTGAAAAACGCTCTCCCTCTTTTTTTCCTAGATAGAAGTTGTTGAAGTTTTGTGCTGCAATGTGATATGGCCAGCTAATTCCACTGTTATGTCTCGCGCCGGCTCAGACAACAGTGGAGGAGAGGTGGCTGGAGGTCATTACCTGAGCATATTCCCACTCAATGGTGGCGCGGTTTAGCAAGAGAAGCAGCTAAAAGCAAAGCAAACTAATGGCTCTGGCAGCTCTGCCTGCAGAGGCACAGGGCTATTAGGAAAACTACAATCCCCAGGTGAACCTCTATGTCATGTCCTAAAGGCTGTGTGTGACAAGGCCAGGTTGTCTCTTGTCGATCAAGCTGGAAGAGGGCTGAACCCAGCCTGACATGGCACGCACCTGGGATATCAGGCCTCCTGGGAATTTTTCATCTACAGCTGGCTGATTGGCACCCTGGGCCTCCTGGGTGGTGTCACAGAGGGTTATGGCTGCAGGTGTGCTTGTGAATATGTGTGTGTACATGTCTGTGCCACAAGGCAGATTTGGGGACAAATTCTAGTCTGCACACTGGTTGATTGGAGACTGGATTTGACCATGGATAAAACCATTTTTTTGTGTGTTTGACTTGACTACAATGCCAGTTGTCACAATGTTAAATAGTTTCTGTTTTAATTACGGTGACAGGAGTCATTGCAGTGTAACCAAAAGTATGCTAAATTACTGCATGTGCGTCTATAAGTTCCTGTCAGGCCGGCTCGGGTTAGAGACACACGGCGACACCCATGTTTGGCCCAAAGTCTGATCCAATCACAGGACAAATATGGGAGTGGCAGTGAGATGTGTGGTTAACAAGTGCAGTACTAACAGTTAAGTGGGCCTGGATAAAATGTGCAAATGTGCACACCCAGTGTGACAGTTCTTAGAAAATGTCATGCCGGCACAAATGCAACTGCTAAGTAATGACTGAACAAATGAAAACCTGCTGAAATTTGAAAATATGTTATTTTGGAAAATAGCCAGGCAGAAATATCCCCATCAAGCAGTCAATTGACGGATTCTGGACCTGTTATTCTTTAGCTGACATGTGGCAGAGTAATTGCTGTCTGGTTCAGGGAGGAGACAGGGTGGTAGTGGGGGCTGCTGGGCTTGCTGTCCAGCCATCTCAGTGTTACTCATCACTGTACTGGTGCACCTCCCTCTCCCCTCCAGGAGCAGCGCTTTAACGCTCACCCCTGCTCCCCGGACCTTCCAACCCACAGCGGAGGACGACGATCAAGGAGAAGGATGGGTCGAGAGGAATGTCGCCACTGGCCGTGGGTGGCTGGGGTCAGTGGCATCCATTCACCCCTCTCCCGCTGCAGGGCCTTTCTCTCTCATCTGTCTGGATGGGTGCCCTCTCTCTGGGGCACAACACGATGAGAGGCCCTGGCTCTGCTGCCGTCTCTGCCTTTCATGTCTCCATCTAGGGCAGCGGTAGAGAGACGTGGAGGGGAGGACGAAGGAGGGGGCAAACTACAAATGTCACCCATAAGGGGGGATTTAATTAAAAATGACAGGGGCTGGCGCTGGAGAGTGCAGCCACATATGTGCGGAATTTGGGCGCAATGAAAGCAAGTGCCTATGATTTATAATTCAAGTAATGCTCTGCACTCCTTTTAATTCTACGGCCAAAGAAAAAAATATCAAAAGGCTGCCCCTGTGAGGCTAATCCAATATGATATTTTTAAGGGCAGGCGGTCAATAGCTTTTTGAAAAGCCAGCTTCTCTGTCTCCCTTTCTGTTTCTCTCTCCCTTCTCCACTTGTCTGTCTTTCCCCATCTTCCTCTGCTGCTCCCTCCTTTCTCTCCCCTGCACTATAGTGCCTCACCCCACCCTCCCATGCCCAGACACAGAGCGGGCTGTGATAATGGAAACATCCCGCTCTCCGCCTCCCGTTTCTCCTGCTAAGCTCTGTGCGCTTGGGGGAAATTGATTGTCTGGCGAGCCGATCTGAACGCTTCCAGCTGATGGTAGAGCCAGTTAAGTCCTTTTTTATTGAGGGTATGAGGGATTTTTAATGGGAGTCGCATCAATGAACTGTGCAGCCACTCGGCATCTGCATGCAGGGGCTTTTTCTAAAACCCTCCTTGCCCTCTCCTCCCAACTGCTTTGCCATCCCAGTCCTCCCACACGCACGCACGCACGCACGCACACACACACACACACAGCAGATGCAAATGGCACAGCTCACCTCCACCTCACGGCCAGGTAATCCCCCTCCTGTGCTCTCACTCCCTCTGTCTATTTGAGGGGTGTATTCTTGTATTTAGCCTCCTGTTGAGAGCCCAGGTCACCTTACCCACAAGCCCCTTCCATTTTGGCACAAAGTGGGCCACAACCAATCAGTCATGGGGACCTGCTCAGCATGGTGACCTGAGTGTGCCCACTTCTGCATCCAGACCCACTGTCTGCTTTTCTGCACCCCTCCTGGCCCTGGACGAACAATTGCCTTATTGAGGCCAAGTGCTGCACAGTGGTGGAAATCCAACACTTGCTCCCCCCTCCCATCCAAGGACAGAAAGGAGGCTATTATGTTCAAACATCCTCATTATGAACCTCAAGTCAGTCGCTGTGGTAGTCCTTCAATCAAAGGGTTTAACAGGTGGAGAAAGAGAGAGCGAAGCAGAGATGGAGAGAGGGAGAGTTAGACAGAGAGGGTCAGTAAGAGGGAGGGCAAAGGGAAGACTGGAGACTGTTCTTTTTCTCTATTGATTTAAGTCCTGACTCCCACTGGCTGCTCCTCAATAAAGGACCTTGAGAGGAAGTGGGCTAATCCGGCAAAATTGGAAGTAGGGAATCGATTAAGAAGACTGTTGAGGACTCCCTCCATTTCTCTCTATCTTTACCTTCACTAATTTTATTTTGCACAGTTTCTCTTTTCCCCCCTCCTTTCACTTCACCTCGCTCTGAAACCTCATTAGGGAGCGTGGTTGAACATCGCTCAGCTAAAGAGTTACCTCCTCCAAATGCACCCAGAGCTCTGCTTGTCTTTTTCTGGTTCCCTCTCTGTTTCACCCGCATCTTTACAGCCAAATATGAAACACCCCAGCAAAAACAGCTCCAGATCTGAGGACAGAGGCAGCGCACTGTCACCTTAAGGTGAGAAAAAAGGCACCAAAAAAAAAAAAATCATTGTTGGTGACTCTCTCCTCTGTGGGAGGCAACTGGAGTGTAATGTTGAGCTGAGAAGCAGCTAACTGGCCACTGAGAAGCTGAAAAACAATGCAGGCAGTGGCTCATTTCTTAACCCAGAGCTAATCCGGGTCTAAAGCCTTTCACTGGACCAGTTACAGGCCATGTACTAGGTTCCACTGATGAAGAAGCACAGACCCGGCTATTTCCACTAAGCCCCTGTAAGCTTAGGTAAAAACTGCTAGGTTAGTGCTCCCCTGCTCTCCATCCGCCAGCCCTTTAAATCAGCTTGAGGTAGCTTGTAGGCCTGCCATGTAAACAAAGGCCACTAAAGGCTCTTGGAGCATTCAATAAGGAGGAAAAACCTTTCTTTCCCTCGTCAAAAAAAAGGCTAATCCAAAGCTCTGACAAAGTTAGGCAGAAATTCACCTTCCAGACGCCTGACTGCCGCAGCTCTCTATAATCCCGAACTGGTTAGAGCTAGTTTTGCCAGCTCTGGAACAGTTTTCAACCCTCGCTCATCTCAGTCCTTTTACACCATTTTGTGAGTGGACAGAGGGTGGTGTTCGGGGAGCAAACAGAGCAGCTGTCACGCTTTACATGCGGTCGGCACGGCCAGGGCCAGACACTGTAAATGTTTACAGACCCTCAGGGTCACCCAGGGCCAGTGAGGCACGTTAAACACTCAGTATGTGACACCAGCTGCCAAACCATCCATATGTGTAGCCAACAGAGGCCCTTCCATATGATGGAGACATCACCTACCAATCCTTGGGCTGATGACTACAACAGGAAAGTACGGGACACACCACTTTGAATTTAATAGATGGAAAGATGGGAGAATAAACGTGCAATGCTGAGGATGGAGGTGAATAAATCCAGGAGGCATCGGCCCTGGTCGTATTTTGAGAAACACCAGCCTAACTGAAACAACAAGGAAAAATTATGTGCAAATTGTGCAAACACAAGAAGATACTGTTCTCAGCTTTCAAGATATATAATGCCAATTTTAGAAGACGCTTTTAGGTGATTCCTAATTAAAACAGCACCACCACCACCAAAGAAGCTAATCATCACAAATTAAGAGCAGCCTGCAAACTCCAGCAAGCAACTTATGAACAGTTTACTAATTGCAAGTTTGTGTTTTTCACTGTTTTCAGCAGGAAATGAAAAAAATGAAGCATTCATGAAAGTGCAAACCATGCAAATAAATAAACAGTACATATATGAGAGAAGAAATGTAGAAAAAAAGTTTTAAAATTACCATCACTCTAAGATGTTACTTCGCAATTTTTAACGATCAGTAGCAGTGATCTTAGTTTAAAAAAAAAGCATGCCTCTAAAAAACAAATACAGAGGTTAGTCAAGTTTGCTTGATATTTATTTAAGTATAGCTACTAATACATGTTAAAGCGGTCTCTGTACATAAATCAAAACACAAAGACAATGGTATAGGAAAAAGAAACAATGCTTTTTCCTGAGTTTTTTTTTTTTCTGTTTGTTTTTGTTGCCAGATTGATTTTGGAGTAGTGTGAGCACAGATACCAGAGCCGAACATTTTTGGCCTGCCTGTCTGCATCACAGTTTTATTGATCACTGAGACAACACTGTCTTGGCAAAGCGTTGGTTCAATTTAAAAAAAAAAAAAAAAAAAAAAGAATTCTGATTCTTCTCTTTTAATGTTTAATATATGTTAGTGTGGAGAAACTGGTAGCTTGAGGAAGGTAAAGTCGTAGCCCAATATGGCAAATTTCCATCATTCACCGTGACCAATAGATTAAAATACAAACGACAAACACAGGCCTCTCTCATTCCTTAGCTTCAGGCCAGTTGAACTCCTGACCTCCATCGCTCCCACACTTTGTTAACTTACATTTCCGTCCAAGGGCTTGCGGTGGCTCCAGGGTCTTGCTGGCACACACTGGGTGCTGGGGTGGAGGGTTTTGCCTCCTCTGCAGACAGGCCAGCATGGCTAGGTGGGCACAGTACTACAGCCGGGGGAGTTCTGCGGCCAACCTGGAGCAGAGACAGAGCAAGAAGGAGAGAAAAAGAGGAACATTGCAGTGAGTTAAGCAGGATGATTCGAGGTCAAAGCTCCATGGCTGCGTCTGGTAAGCCGGCAGGAGCTGGCTCTGGGCTAGATGGGCTAAGTTTCTCACCCAGGATTTAATTGGTAAAGTATGCCTACAGCTGCCTGCCCCTCAGCTCTGTGTGCTGAATGATAAACACACACCTGCACTGGGCCAGCATGGTAGACATGGGTTCAGAGCACAGTCCAGGCCAGTCACTCTGCAGCTTCAAACAGCACATCCACACAGCCATTCAAGCGCATCTCCTGTCTATGAAACCATCCTCAAAACAAACACACAGGCTCACACAGAAAGTAGCAATACTCAGGCACACCGAGGCACATTCTTTCCAGGGCAGTGTGTATGTGGTGATTGATGGCGTTATCTATGGACAGCAAAAAAAAAAAAAAGGTAATGCTGAGAAAACAGCAGTCTGTCTGCTACAACTTAACATGCAACAGCTCTGGGGGACTGTCAGGAAAGGCCTGGGGGACTGAGTGGTGTCTGGATGTATGTGTAGCTGTGTGCTGAACCGTATGGTTGTGTATATGTGTGTGTGTGAGCAAATGTGATGAGTTGGGAGGGAGAGACTGCCAGCCGTACATCAGGGCCAGTGACGGCACTAATCAATCTCCCTCTAGGCCATAAATCTCCAGCTCTACACTCCCCCTTTTCCCCCACAGCCACCTTCACTCAGGAACAGGGAGGCAGTTGCTGCTAGTTTCTTCTCAAAAAGCCCATCACAATCCCAGTGGAAACACAGGACAAAGTTTCATATATATATATATAAAAAGAAAACCTATAACTCCCTGAGTAAGAACCCTCAACAATCGAGTAGCATGGAGAGTATCATTCATCAGCAACATACCAGTGTCACATAGCACAATGATGACTGATTACAAAGTCTTCTACTTGGATTATGTGCCAGATGAGAACAGCAAAAGGAAACCATTTAGGGCCAGAGAGTGTTTTTATATGATAAGCATCGAGATTCACTCCTGTATTGTTTACTCAACGGATATTGTTAGTTTCCAGGAACCGCACGCTCCCGTTGTATTGAACCCTGCAGTAGCCCAGCCTCACCTTCAATGGAAAATGGGCATGTCTGTGAAAAGGATTGTAGTTCTGCACATATTTGAGTCTCTTGTCCAAAATGCATCAATATGAACCGTTATTGTTTCCATCTGGGCTGGTCTCCTCCCATATTAAAACAAAGAACAGAGGCAAATATTTCATCTATGCTGTCAGCGCCAGCGTCTCCTGCCATGATGCGTGGCAGATTATTGAAAAATGATTTCTCATGCGCCTGTCACAGGCTTGTCCCCTGTTATTTATTTTCTCAGTGAATCACTAAATGAACATTTAGCCACCTGCCATCAGTCCATTACTTAGTTTTATAGATTATCATTTTAATATGAAAGAAAGCAATTACAATGATTACGAGATAAATTAATGGCAGTCCATAAAGCGCTGGCTCCTGCTCTCACTCATTAAAGGAATAAAGCAAAATATAGACCGCCAGAGAAAATCATCAAAATGTGAAGCCGCTCATTGAAACATTCAATCAAACCAACCTTTACTGCAAAAAATCCCTGCAATACTTGACCAAGGTGTAAATCCATGATTTAAAAGTGAGATAAGTTAAATATTTCATTGATTCAATGTATTTTTCTGTCAGTGGTGAACATGAGAATGTAACTATTCATATCTATTCACGATGTTTCATGAATTGAATTTATTGCCTACATTTCTGAACATCATCTTACTTTAAAATTAAACATCTTCTGAAAAATCAAAACAATACTGCCTTTGATTTGAGAGGAAGAGCTAAATTATTTTAAAAAAATCTTCACATGAATTGATATTCAGCAACCACTATCTGTACAGACTAATAAAAATGTAGATAGTATCACTTTAAATATATTTTTGAATCAAAACTGTCTGGATTTTCATTAAAAGGTGCATTAAACTTCTCCTTAGAAAGATTCTACTTTTTAAAAAGGAGACAAGAGCATAGGATCCAAATGTACTACCAGCGCTCAGCTTTTCTTATGATTGATGGATTGGCAAATGTAGGAAGGAAGTATGATACACAAATACATGTCGCTGCCTATAATTACCGTTGAATGACTTTCCCACTTTGAATGGTTTAAGATCAGAACCAGGTGTTAGAGAAATGCATCCTCCCTGCAAAGAATTCCATCTTCCATCCATATAAAGTGTTTTTTAATAAAACAGTTCTCTCCAGACATTACATCCGACCTCAGACCCCGAGGCTTGTATAATGCACTTAACACTCTAAGTCACATGTGTATTTTTAAAACCTGTCAGAAGCAGCATAAAACAACACTTTTAGCACAAATCTGACAGTGTGAAAAGCGTGTTCACTGAGAATGCATCTCCCTAATAAATATAGGGAAATTAAATCTGTACGCTACACAGTTCACCCTCTCTCTCTCTCACACACACACACAAACGCCAACACACAAACACACACATTGCAGATGGAAGAGAGGGGCCACTCTATGTCTCGCCAGGTGCTTGAGCAAAAAAAAAGGTCGCTTGCAGTGCCATTTCCTCTCACACACAGGCAGGCCTGGCCCAAACACACTGGCACTTTGAGCTCATTACTGGCTATTCACATAATCCTTTCTCTGTGTTCTCTCTGTGAGGATACTAATTTCACAACGAGCCCATCCTCACAGTCCATTTGTTCAAAGATAGTGGCTGAGAGAGAGGAAGGGGCACATGGTGTAGATTGAGACTAAAAGCTAGTCTTAACGGGGGATACCGCCACAGTTTTCCCCTCTCTGAAATGAAAGACAATCGTGTAACTACCCTCCATTTTTCTCCATTTGCTGCTCACCAAATGTATTCGGAGGCATTATACTTCGCTGAAAGAGACCCGCTTTTTTTTCAATTCAATTTCAAGAACCAATTTTCTCCTATTATTGCCTTTAAGAGCGAGGCAGAAGGAGCAAGTCTTCGGCTTGTTTGTCATGTCCCCCCCTTTCCCCTCATCTCCTCCTATTAGGTTATTGTACTACTTAGTAGATGTCTATCAGTGGCAGGGAATTATCTCCGAACCAAAACCCTGTGACCCATCATGCAGCTGCCCTAAAACAGCCTGTGCAGCAGAGGTCAGTCCCTCTGAAGGTGCTGGAGAATGTGTGTGAGCACACACGCCCACTGGCCGGCACGCTGTTCAAAAAAAAAAAAAAACACCTACACTTCACTCACTCATCAAATCCACTCATAGGTCTCCTATTACACCAGTGCAGGGATATCTCAAAAGCCAGGATGTCTATCGGCTCTTTCCCGTTCTGCTAACGCTGCTGCAGGGTTTGCAATGGGGGCGGAAGATCAGTCCCATGAGATGAGGGAATAAGCCGGAATCAAGAGGCGGTGGGCTTGGCAGAGGGCTATTTCTTAGTTAAAAGGTTCTTAAACTGCAGAGGAGATCAGAGGAGATGGCTCCCCGCGCCCAAAGCTGTCTGCTCAGATAAGCATCCTGCCAAGTGCGGGGTGTAACAGGGTGGTCATGGGTGAATAAACGGAGTGTGTGTGTTTTGAGCTGCACATGTTTCAGGTGAAAGAATGAGTGAGGCGGCTGATACTCAGGGCTGGGTATTAAACCCCAGTACTTTATTGGTACTGGTGGAAACGTGTCAAAAATGTCCAGAACGAAAACATATCATTAAATCTTTGGTCAGATTCAAAGCTTTTTTTAATCTTTTTCTTGGACGAAATGAGTTTTGACTAAAATTTTGCCAGTTTTGCATATGGGCAACGTAGCTGTACAGCTGCTGGTGTTTGGACTGCATTTAACATTTCTGATTTTTGAGTGATGTTACCAAATTAAAATGAGGTTTTCTAGAAAATTGCGGGCATATAAGTGAATCTGCCTCTTACAATTTGCATGTAGCAGCAACATTCAGTGCCATTCCAGAGAGTATGTAATGCCCCATAATGAGTGAGGCATAAAGCTGAGGTGTGCAGGTGGAGGCTGGGGTGGTAGATGGGCATGTACTGTTGACATAAACCTGCATGATGCTTCCTGATGGATGCGTACATGGACAGCTGTGAACACCGTGGACTTGAAGTTATGCTCCAAAGATTTGTTCCATTTTGTCCGTTGCAAAATAGAGTGGCACCTATCTATTTCATGCATGCGTGCTAATGTCGAGCATGTGCACTGATGCGTCTTGTAGCATATTGGCACAGCTCTAATTTTGGGCTGCATGCAGATGCCCACAAAGGGGTCCATGTGGACTCTCCCAGACTTTAACAGATGATGAAATTAATGCCACGCAGACCGCAGCAGAGTCGTCGATGTGTAAAGTACAAGGCCTTGATTATACTCCCTTGCAGACATGGACAGCTGCGGACAACGCGGACACATAGTTGTTGTACTTTCTAGTCCAATAGGAGGACTGTTCCATGTGTGTGCAGCCGGTCGGCATCTATGTATTCCGCTCATGATATATGAATGTTGAGCAGAAGACGGTTGCTCTCGTTGAGTAATTGCCACACAAACACAAATATCAGACTGCCTGTGGACATTCGCAGACAGGTCCACCCGGTCTCTTGCAGATTTAGGAAGATGTCAAAATGTACATGTGCGGATCCTAGTGGAAATGGGGATTTTAACAGAAATTTTAACACTGGCCTTATACTTTCCACCTTCCTGAGAGTCCATGTGGACCCCTCCTTGCAGGTCCATGTGCAGCCCAAAATTTGTGTCCAGACATGCAGTCTTCGTCGTCATGGTGACAACCCTACAATAGTACGCATGAGTACAAAATGTAGGTTTGTTGTGCAAATGTTAAAACAGCAGCAAAAATGTCATAATTGTTGTAACCCAACATTTGGTGGAATCATCCAAAATTATCGTTCTTGTGTGCCAACAAGGCTGTTATAAACATGGCAATGTTTAAAAAAGAAACCGATACCAGCAAGTATTTTATCAATATCAGCCAGAAAAAATCCCCGGCTGTAGGTAATATATACGTTATTTTATTCTATTTTTTAACGAGAAACAATTATCAGGCTTCTGTACTGTAGCCAGTCTTAGATAAAGCGTCTCCAGTGAAACCCCCCCTCAGTGCAGGACCAGCAGTGGTTCAGAAGCCTGGCAGACAGCCTCCACAATGAGCAGAGGCGGGGCTTCAGCCTAATTGAATGGTGACCCTGCCGTCTCACTATGGGACGCCCCATGCAGTGCTTTTAACAAGCTGCTGTGTCTCCCCTCTTAATAAGCCCAAACAAGTTAATCCAATCGACACACTCAAACCCTTTCTTTTTCTTTAACAAGGCACTGCCTCTACCCTGTTAATCCCTGGCTCCCCCTTCTCCGTCACCATACCGTCACATGAATGGAGGGAGAGTGAAAGGCTCCATTAGGAAGGACTGGCAGTAAACCCCTTTCGGCTCGGCACTTTCCCCACACCAGCACTAAATAATTCGCACTCATACTGTATATTCAAAACACCCACACTCTAATGCTCACGTGTGCCTGATATAAAACTGGTCTATTTGGACGTGGCACACAATGGCGGGGTTATGTTCGCCGACCCTGATCCACATACAGACACCAGCAACAAAACCACACACAAACAAAAATTCTGAGGGGACGTTTGCCGACAGGCACGCACTCTGGGACATAAAAAAAGGCATTGTTAACAAACCCTCCCAGCTCCACAAACAAGAGCCACTGATTCCCTAACAATACAAGCCCCTGGATGCACTCACCCACCAGCTCTGCACAACCTCACACCAGCACAATAAATAACCTGCACAACAAAAGGCCATTGTGTGTAAAAGCCTACAGTTTGGGCATTATTGCCATGATATACAGTGTTGGAATAACATATTGGCGGCTGAGCCGTATATATATGATGCTGCATGTCACTGTTATTGGGGCTTATACAGCCTCGTATGCCGAGCGGTTGTATTTATAAGAGTTTTCTCTGCAGATGAAGGGCATCTTGGCAAAAACACTCAGCTGTTAGCTTTCCATATTCCAGTCAGCTTCAATAGCTTCACCCATGGGATGAAGGGTGAGGAATGTCTGGCAGTCCAATAGCAGCGAGTCGTCTGTCATCTCTAATCAAAACACGCATGCCTAGACTAATGTCAACCCTGTAATAGCAATGAGGACTAATTGACTTCACAGCCAACTGCTGCATCTTTGCGCTGGGCTTGGTTTCATTAATGCTAAATAACAGGCTCATAAAGCATTGAGCAATTATGAGGCAACCAGAGTCAAAATTTTGAAAATCCAAAAGACTGAGGGTCAGAAAATATGATATTTAGACTAATACAGAAAGAGTTGAGTTTAATTTTGTATCAAAACGAGGTTGGGATTGATGTGTTACTAATACTTTGATGAGGACTGAAGGAAAATTCTCCTTTTTTCTCTACCTGAGCTGCAAATTGAGCATGAAATTTGAAGGAGGCTGAGGTTAGCCTGTCAGGTAGTGCCATTCAAAACACACCAGTCTACAGGTGGTAACTGTTGCTGGGTTTAGCGTCACCCCTGCAGCCCAGCTCACCTGGTGATGCTCGCTCTTTGCACCTGCACCTACTCCCAAGATTCATAGCACCCGGTGCTTCCTCATATGGTTCTAAAATAAAAATAAAACAAGTCCCCACATATATAAACCGTTTTGAGCCCACGCTAGTGAGGAAGACAACAAATCCATTGTGCTCTTAAGTCCTAAGAGACAATCAACTGCCAATTCTCTTAAGTGTTACATGTGCAGCTTTCAGTAGGATTTACCAAAGTATTAGTTATGTAAGTCTGAACATACTGCTCTTTTTATACCTACACTATAGGTACAGGGGTTACAGTAGGCTAAGCCTGATCAGCTTGACCTCCAATCAGTTGATCCTATCTGACATTTACATTCAAGTGCTTTAAGCATCAGTGCAAGGATATTGCTGACAACTGGGTTTTACTAACAAACAGAAAGATCATCTTGGCTTTCAATAAACTCGAGAGCTAATTCAGAGGCCACAGTAACACTTGATGACTACTTTCACAAAGCAGATTGTCTGAAAAACACTCAAATGTTTGTGTTGTACTATAAAACTAAAAGCGCACTTGACAAATTAGATATGAAATAAAAAAATCTACAATCAGTTTAAATTGAAATAGACTATAAAGTCATTAAGTTCAAAACTCTGCAACACTGTACATTAAAAAACAGCGTGTCGAGAGTGTAAATGCATATTTTTGGATTAACAGCTTTAAAGAGAAGATAATTTAAGGAAAGATGTGACGTAACTACAACTATCATATTCAACAGAATAGGATTATGGCCTTTATATTTCAATTCTGTATTTAGAAAAAATGTCCTCTGCACTAGCAAACACTGTGAAACTTAACACATGCTTGCGATCCCACGCTGGGGAGAGTCCCCTCAGTAAAATCTGTTCATTTCCAACACAGTGCAGCCAAGGTGCTCTTACAAGATGACTGAGTCTCAACGCTCCTGCTCATGCCAGCAAGGGAGTTTGAGCAATGAGAGCGTGGCTTAAGATTGTCAGACAAACCACAGGGGAAACACATCCTCCTCTCCTCTTATTGCCTCAGCCTTTGTTGTATTGTTTTACAGGGTAGCAGCATCAGTTGTCAGCTAATACCACTTTCACACAGAAACCCTATGAATGTTTTGACTCGATGCGGATGTTGGCTGCCGAGTTCGTGCTGAACTGTTGATTAGAGACACCTCAGACAGCTGCAGCGGAGAAAGAAAGGGCTTGCAAAGGATTATTTCAGTTGATTGATTAATTAGATTAATTAATTACAACTCTCCATTAAAATTACACTTCATTCTAAAAAAAACACCCAAAACACACAACAATTATTTTTAATGATTTTCGGTGCAGATTCAGCCTCGCCAGCAAGGACTTCCAAACATAAATCACAAAGCTTCCACACAAACTTCAGCCAGATGTGAAAAATGAGCTGCGCTTTCTGGTTTTCATGCTGGGATTTATATTTTCCTCCGTAAACCTTATTACACACCATTTGTGAAGCATTGTTGATATTGCAAAATTTCTTATCCCAATGTGACACAATCCTTTATTGTCCCAGACAGGTCCATTCATGGCTTAACACAACAACAATAAAACAAGGGTTCCTTTTTTCCCTCTAACCATCCTATGGTGGCTCACTTGAATATTCAAACAGTGTTCATTGTCTTTTTTGTGTTTTGTTCATTGTTTGTTGTGCTGTCATTCCTCAGCTTGGCTCCTGAACTTCAAAGAAAGGCTTATGTCAATTTATGATGAAATGGAGTGAGCAGGCGAGAGAAAAGAGGGAGAGAGAGAGAGAGAACCTTCATGCAAAATGGCCCTGCCTCGAAATGTATGCTTATTAATGGGTGTTCAATAAATCAATGGAATATAATTAAATTCAAACAATGTGATTTCTTCTTTCACTTGCTGAAGCCTGACTCCAAACATCGCTCTCTGCAGGGCCTAAGGTGACCCCAATTCCCATGGTCCAAAGGACAACTCCGCTGCCTTTCACTGGAGGGTGTCACAGATCCAATAGTCGGTCATGCATAACATTAGTGTGTTGTGAAGCCCACAAGGCAATCAAATAGTGCACCGTTGAAATGTTGACACTGATCTCATTTGATATATCTCAAGTGTGACAAAGCCATTTTTGCTCTGCTGGATATTAAGGACTCTAAAAGAGACGATGACACAAGTGCTCACAGCTAAGCTAGCCGAGAAAGGAAACAGGCATTTTTCCTCCACATATTTTCTCCTTGCTGCAGTTTCCACTACAGAGACTCAGCAGCCTCTCCCTTTACTCCATAATGTGTGCTATCCAGCTGTTGTCATCCTTCCCCCTCTTGGAGATGGCCCTGACCATGCCAGCAAAGGGAATCCAATTGGACAGAGTGGGAGGTGAGCCTGCGGTTGGTAATCACCTGCTGGCTAAAGGCACAGATGGCGCAAACATCAGCAAGATGTTCGAGCAGCAGCGATCCAAGAAGTCTTTCTGACAGGCTGACAGACAAATACAGAGACCTGAGAAACCCACAGCAAGCAGAGGAATTACCGCATGCAGATTTGATGCAAGAGGCCCGGCAAACCTGGCAGCGAGTGAGCTACCTGAAACAGTTAATGCACTGATCCCCGTGTTGTCTTTAAAGGCAAAGCGTTTCATGTCAGGGCTTGAGGAACGGGGGGAAAGCAGGCAGGTTGTAATGATTTAAAATGGTAGATGCTTTCCATGACAAAAGAAACCCGATAAGGCCTCGTGTTATCGGCAAGTTTGACCAGCCACGGAGAGAATTGAGAAGCGAGGTCATCGCGGAGATAACGGCATATGCACAGACTGATTATCTTCCTTCTCAAGGATTTTTGATACATTTCATTGGTCCTGTGATTTATTTGCTAGACCAAAGACCTGCTTTCAGGTTTCAGAACTGCACATCTGAACACGGCTGTCGTAGCCTTCATCTGTTAAGATTTATTCTTGAGCTCCCGTGACTTCTCCTGACACAGCGCAGACAGCCAATCTAAGTTTTCACCAGGATTATATGCTGATATGTTTAACGTTTAGCCTTTCAGAAGGCTGTTTGCTTTTCTCTCTCAGCGCTGGGTGAAGGAAGCTGGACGAAGTCATTCGGTTTATTGATGTTGCTGGCAGAGATTTTTTATGGTAGTCAAGGCTCCCAACACATCAAACATATCAGAGTAAAAAGGCCCCGGAGACATCCTTCTTCTTGAAGACTCCCCAGCAGATGAGCCCCTTCTGCTCTGCGTGTTACTGCTTGGTGCCTTGGTTTGTCCTTCACAAGAGACAGGTAACACTGCCAAGACCCAGTAATTAGTGCAGATGGAGACTGTAATACTCTCTTCCCCTCCCTGCAGAAATGCCAAGGGAGGCAATCTATAAATTCCTGCATATTAATGCAATTTAAAACCACTCCAGACACCTTGCTGGAGGCAGGTGATAAAAAGGTGAAAGGCAGACTACCTGGCACACAGCTGCTGATATGTTGGTGACATCAGCCCTGTCTCAGCAACTTTCTGACCCAACACACACAAACACACACACACACCAAAATAACTTCATAATCGGTTTCCTCTCTTAGAAAATGCTCTCCAAATCCTGACCTTAGGCCTTACAACTGGGTCTCTATCAATAATTAAATGGTAATCTAAAAACCCATTTTAGCTGGGTCATCTTTCAGCGCCATTGTCCCCGCTTCTCTTCTTCCTCCGTCTATTTTTTCCTCTTTCTGTAAGATCTAGTTAGAGATTCCATTAGCATGAGAAAGCAGGCTGGTAATTGTCTTCACCCTACTGAGTGATCCCTGGATAGAGGATTAGGCAGAGAGAAAGCCCTATTTCAACTCGGAGCACAGATGCTGCCCGCAGCCACGCACTCCAGATTAGATTAGACTGCAGAGGGACGAAACCAACTGGTAGCTTCAAGCAACATTAAACATAAAGCGTGGACAGGAGGTTAAAACCAAAACTTTTGTTCACCTTTCAGCACCAGCTGTGACCCCTTTTTTCCTTTTTTTCCTCCGCTTTTTGGAAATTTTCTTTTTAATCTACTAATATGCTTTTCTGTTGAAAATAGGGATTGGGGGAAGGCAGCTTATAGTTTCTCTCGCTCTGATATACACAGAGTATTTAGAGCTGAATCTCCCTAAATCATCCCCCTGGGCCACCCTGTCCGTCACTAATCTGCCCGCCACCGCCCACTCATAAGGAGGTGTCACATTTCTGGCACTCCTCCACGGGATAAGCACTTCAAACACCAGAGCTTCTCCACTTGACCTTTCCACGGAGATGATCGATTAAGCCCACTGGATTTATTCCATAAACAGGCAACCATTACATCAAAAAGGCGAAGAATTTACCTCTGAGGCAAAACTTAAAATCCATATAAGCTTTATGAGGATTCCAATTTTTATTGGCTTCTTCAATCCATTTCTTGCAGTACATTAATAACCACAGAGGCTGCTTTTCAGAGGCTGCTATGGTATGTGAATCATTCCAGTTTTCTACCTGTAATTACTGGAGCAAATCACAATCACAAAAGAGCTAAATTCAGCCGCTATCTGTGTTCCATGAAACTGGTGATGCAGAAAAACTGTCCAGTTCAAAATGATTGAAAAGTCGGTCCTGAAAAGTTAAACGGCGCAAATACGGCTGCTTTGTTAAAAAACAGAACAGACACTGTGGAAAGTCTGACAGGGAGGTCTTTACTCTGCTTCTCACCTGTTCAGGAAGCTCTGTGGGGTAAACCAGGGAGAACCGAGGCCAGTAAAAGGTCTACTTCTCACTTGCAGCATGAGCCATTAAGTTACAACACTGCAGGCTTCCTGTTTTCATGCTTGAACACCTTCAACATGCTTTCAGCAAGGACAAGAAACAATCTCGAGTGAAACAACGGGGAGGAGAAATCCAACAAGACAAAGGGTATTTCAACGACAGAGTGCTTTAAACCACAACAAATCACATGTCACTTCGAATCCCATTTGTGAAAGTTAACACAGTAAATCTAAACCCAGTTTCACTTCAACAGAAAAAGGGGAGATCTCCCTCTGAGGAGCTCGACTAGACTCCTCCTGTTCGTGATCACAGTGGCCAGCGAGCTCTGCTTCAGCTCCGAGGGACTCCTGCTCTATGGTAATCATATCCTATTTGAATAATGAGGCAATACCGCCACTCCTGCTGCCCATTCTCCCTGCATCCTTGACTGGAGTCTTTGATAGACACTAATTCTAGCTCCATCTATAAAGCTCCTCTCATGCATTTTTAATAGAATCTATTACTTTAGGATTAAATTATAAAAGACTGTCCTCCTTAAATTTTTAATAGTTTGCATAATTGGTATCAGGGCCTGAATGCGAACCATAAAAACCCAGTTTGTACAGGACTGAGCTGCAGAGCAAGTCAGGCAAAACCACACAACACTGTTGCACATAAATGACACCAATGGCAATATGACTCTATCACATACAGGCACACATCTGCACAAGCTCACGCACGCACATACGAGCACGGCCATTATAGCTTTGGTTTCACTGTCACGGGGAATAAGGTGGTGTGAGCTCTGAATGAAGGGGACAATAAGGTCAGGGAGCATGAGAGTTGCTTTTGGCTGCTGAGTCTCTAAAGGAGCCTGAGGCAGGAGGAGTCACCTGATGGAAACAGGAGACATGAACCAGGTGTCCACAGACACCTGCTGCCACTGATGTCAACCTGCGAGCACAACACTTACCATGGCAAACAGCAAAAACTACTTAGCAGGTTTACAGCCTCCCTTTGTCCCCGCAGTCACTGATAACGGTGTTCAGTCAGCTTAAATGGAAATGTATTTTCCCCCCTCTCTGTTCCTGGTTCCAGGCAGATCAGCCATGAGTTAAATGTCATCTGTACTCTCTCGCTCTCACTCTCTGCATCTTCCAGCTCGGCTCTTTCCAATAACAGACAGAGCATACAGGAGAGCAAATGTGTCTGAGGCATCTCCTTTAAACTAGAGCCCCCTTAGAAATCTATGCACGTCACCATCCCCCCAAATTAGCACCGCAGGGACACCCTCCTCACCGCCCCCGCCTGCTGGCGGCAGCTCTTTGGCATATCTGTACCGGGGAAAATATTTCACACTGTATGAATTATTAAGTGCGAGGCCAGTGCTAAGCAGTGTGGAGATAGACCAGTTATTCACAGCTCTATTGGGACGGATGCGTCGGAAACCCGGGCCGCTCGCCTATCAGATCGTTTGTCACGAGCAATAGACAATTTACAATGAGAGAATTTTTCAATTTATTCATTCTGCTGTCACTGCAGTTTTCCACCTCCACTCATTTCACTCAACAACCCCTCCTCCTTTAACTCCGTCTCATCCGGTGAGGGGGCTCCATCCCCGAACCAGCCGCCTTTTTCTCGGTCTTATACTGTTGCTCACTTTTGCTGGGTCTTTTCTAAGCCCGAGGAGAAAGGTGGGGGTGAAACACGTGTACGGGGTACCCGAGGAGAGCGATTCTGCTACTTTAATCATCTTAACTGGGGTAAAGGTGTGTTGGGGACATCCTGTGACAGCTGAGGGGTTCAGGCCCTGGTGATGAAGCAGGCGGCTGTGGCTCTGTGATAAAGGAGACGTACAGAAAACCAGGGATGAAGGTGCTCAGTTGTGCCTCTTCAGAACTAAGCTCCTGGCAAGAGTCATATCCCCCATTAGATAAAAACAAAAGAGTTAACTGAATTAAACTGCAGTTGACTTATTTGCACTGTTAAAAGCAGGTCAGGGCATAAGAAAGACAAAAGCTTATAGCAGCCTATGTGCAGCTGTCTGGATCTGTACTGCAATAAAATAATGCATTTTCAAAAACAAAATCACCCCAACTGCAGGTTTTTTAGCTGATGGGAATTTTATTCAAGAGAAAGAAAAGGATCCCAGAGGGCAGGATCCTGCTTATTTTCACTTAAGAGGAAATGCCAAATAACAACTCCCACGCAGATAGACAGAGGACCTCAGCACAAATGTCTGGCAGACTGCAATTTCAACATTAATTACTGAAGGTGAACCAGCTGTCAAAACAGCCACAGATTTCATTTTTGCTCACAAATACCTTCTGTTAAAGAGGACGAACCACAGAACAGACCAGCCTCAAAAGCCCAAAAGCAGCGCTCCACCATCATTTTAAGAGAACTCAAATTCATGAGAGACAAAAGACAGATAATGTTTTCAAAGGTCCTTTATTTCCCCTTTCGAAGCTGAATATATAAGAGAAATAGAAAACGACATCAGCAGCTTTGTTGGTCTAAATGCTCAGTGAGAGCAGTTTGACCTGTAAAGCAGCCCAGAGTGTTTCTCTAGCTATGATGTCCTTTGAAAGCCTGATGCAGACGGGTTGCACAGAATAGGTCTTGATGTGAAAGGCAGAGATGTTAGATAAATGTCCTCACAGCCAAGGCCTCTGCCCTCGTCCTGATGATGCATTCTTATACTCAAATACCCACTCCCCCTTTACATGCACACACACACACACACACACACACACACACACACACAGAAATGCAGACTCGCAGTGCCAACAATCCCACTGAGGGCAGCATTTGTTTAGGGACAAGGTGACCCTGCTGCCTAGGGGCCTGTGAACAGGCACAATGAAGGCCTCTCATCCTGCACACACCCAGCCGGCTGTGTTGGGCTGTGATGGGTGGAGGGTGGGGTGTGAGAGGCATCACAACACCCTTCCACTGCAGTTTTAAAACCCTATTCAGGAAGCCCCCTGAGATAGCTCCATTCACACCCCACACAGACGGAGCAAAATCCCCGCTTGTAACCCAGAGTCACGCAGTCAACAGATGGAGCGGCTATTGAGTAAAGGATCGCGCCGGCAGAGGCGGCTCCCCATCCATCCCCGCTGGAAACAATGGGGCAGCAGGTCAAGAGTGCTGTCTCCAGGAGGAGGGTTCAGGGAGGAGGGGCATGCTTTGACACAGTCGAGCTATGCAAGCGCTTTGAAAAGCGGAGGAACTAAGAGAATCTTTTTTGGATGACAGGCGGGTGAGGAAGAGGAGGAGGCTCGTGGCTGCATGCGAGGCGCTTGGGATGGTTGCCGGGGATCAGACTCAGGTGGAGGGGGATTGTGTGTGAATTTGGGACAGCAGTGTTTGTGTTTAACCTACAAACAAGAACCAAAAGACATCCCTGCACACACACACACACATTTGCACGTTCGGAGAATATACACAGACTCCAAGTTTAACGCACATTTCAAGGACCAACTGTTACAAACAAGCATGCGTCTTTGTGTGAAAAAAAACTGCACATAAAGCACACTCAACTTCATTGTTGATAAAAGCACTAGAATGAGGCTATACAGACAGAAAGGAGAGGAAACCTTTACCACTGAGAAACAGCTGCAGTGCCCTGAGGACATTTTTTTTCATAAAATACTGAAGTAGATACACTTAAAACTATTACAAAACTAGGCCACAATTCTTTCTAGTTTTTGAAGTACATAATTACTAAACAAATACTTCATTTATATGATTTCTCATTATTCAGACTCTCAATATTCTCCCAGAAGCATCACATAAGATCAAAGGAAAGTGCCAATGTTGTTAAATTTGTTATTAAGGGATTGATTTTTGAGTTTTTAAAGTGGAGGAGCAACTGCGAGCCACAGGATGGATAGCTATGAATAGTTACATGCTCAGTCGCTTATGTGTGTTCGTGCACGCACAGATGATCACAAAGCAGACATAGCTTGCTGTAGGGGAAAGTATATCCATTTCCATTGACCAGCAGTCTTGCTATCACGTGGCTCTGACCTGGGAGTCAATTAGTCATCTAGGTTGCCCTGCTTCACTGGGTTTCCATGGCCAGAAAGGAGACAAAGATATGAGGACAGATACGCAGTGATCCCTTAACTTTAGTATCTTCATAAGGCATAAACATTCCTGCAACCGAGACGCTAAATAGTGCCGCCACATGTTCTTCATTCTTGAAAGGTTTGGTTTATAGGGCTATTTTGCACAGGAAGGCACTCATTACAAAGCAGAGGGTGTCAGGAGCATTGCAGCAATTCTCCATTAACAACCACTTGACAAGAAAGTACAGAGACTCAAAAAAGACTTCCTACCACTCGGGAAATGTTCACAAATCACACCTAATTAAACACAAAAGCCTAGTCCACGAAATCAGTGCAGAAAGCCTCTTAGAGATGGAGGTGAGAGAGTGTTTTCCTGGATTGTTAGAAACATGTTGCAAGGACAGCCTTATTTCACTCACATCTGAGTCTCCTTCAAATAGATTTCCATCTAAGCACAGTGGGACAAAGGCTCGAGCTGTTATTCTACCTTATAGGTCACATCACAATACATCAGTGGTTCGCCATTTCAGAATATGCTGCCGTTATGCTATTTGAGCCCAGAACTGAAAAAAATTAAACCTATTCCAACCACACTAAAAGGGATCAATAAGTGCATAGAAAAAGAAAATGGCCATAAACATAGCAGAGGCTTTTATTCAGAGCACCTTGATGCAGATGAAAGCACAGAATGCACCTGGAGAGCAAAGCTGAGACAACAGAGCCCACAGAGTTATCAGGTGGGCCCAGAGAGTGCTAGCTATATACAGACCTCAGCACCATCCAGCTCCACAGCAGCTATTAGATTTCTAATATTGTTGGTTTTAAGGAGGCTCGGCTTTCCTGCCACAATGAGACAGCTTCAGCCCCAGTTGCCCCCTTTTCTTTTCCAGTGTGGTCCCACAAGGTCCTCTTGGTTTTCTGCAAACAATACTGCTGGGCTGCGGCCCTTATTTAAAAGATTAATAGGATGCTGTCTTGGCAAAGAAGCAATCGGTGAGGTTTCTGTGACAGCAGAAAATGTGTGAAAACAAGGCAAAGAGGAGAGACCATTGTCACGGTTACCAACTGGCTGCCGCAGCTCAATTGAGATAGCTGTGGCTTTCAAGCCCAGCTGTCAATCACAGCAGCAAGCATCAATGGGGTAAATTTGAATGATAAAACGATAAGTCATGAGCAGGCGATTTCGCTGTCATCGGGACAGGGGCTGTTTGAGAGTAACTGAGATTTCACTGCAGCCATATGGAATTTGGTTTTGCATGGAGTTTGCTGGCTTCACCCCTCAATCATGACAGAATGTGTAATCACCAAATGTCTCCCTCTCAATCCCTGTTACAATTGGCAGCACAGTGCTGCCACTAGAGATGGGGGAACAAAATGGAAAGCTGACTAAAAGACAAGCTTTAAGTGACACTTAATTTGAGATACCCAACCATTCTCTCAGCTCCAGTAAACAGGATCCATCAAACTTTGCCCACAGCCTGTATGACTCTGCAGCTGTCTGTGGGGAGAAGCACAGTACGCCTGAGAGGCCCTCAGTTATCAAGAGGACTGATAAAGAAATCAAGCCCTTTAATAGCTCCTAAAAAACATCCAAGAAGAAGCACAGGAATGATTAGAGCAGACAAATTTCATTTCATCCATGACTACAGCAAGACAAGCCCATCAAAAAACACAGCAGTCTAATGGTTGAATCCACGGCTCAACTACCAGTCGGGGTCCTTCGTTACATGTCATTTCCCTCTCTCCTTCCACATTTCCTCTCTGTATCTCAACTGCTATCACATGAAGGCAAATATTGCCCCAAAAAAATAATCTTTTTAAAAAAAAAAAAAAAAAAAAAAGCACGACAGAAGCTAATGACAGCCTCGGAGAAGATGACAGAGCGGAGAAAAACACAAGTGAGCCGGTGAAGAAGTGAGAGAAAAACACTAAACAGCTGCTTTCTCCCTTCTTCCCTTTGCTCATCCCAGGAGAGAGTCCCATGCGATCTCCCTGATCCTAGTTTGTGGCTGACAGAGGGGACCGCAGCTCTGTTCATCTCCCGAATCACATGGTTGTTCTCCCCCCCGCCGCCCGCCTCACCGTCGCTCTGCTGCCAGGAGGGAAAGATGGCAGGGAGGAGGGAGTGGGAATGCGGGGCTACATCAAGGAGAGACTCTCCCAGTGGGTTCTCGTCAGTTCCAGGCCATTGCACCTTGCTCGCTGGGATTTTGTTTACACACACGTGCGCACACACACACACACACACCCCCATACACTCATATTCACGCGGAGGCAGATGACTATTAATGGATACGATAATGTGCTGTGGTTATTTGGCTACACGATCACATGTTTTGTTTTTAGGAACTGTTGTGACAATATGAATCGCTTCAGTGACAGATCACTGGAAACCAATGACAGAAAATAACAGTTTGATGCCTCGCAGGGCTTATTTAAGTGGCACAGGAGCAGATAACGTTCGATCAAAACCCAGTGATACGGTTGATGTGGTCAGTGGTAATGTGCAGCCAAAAGGCCTGACACACTTCCACAGTCCATGGGGACGAGCAGAGAACGGCAGGCTGCCCTTGTGCGCTCGGTTTCTACAGATGCTGCCTGACTGGCTGGCTGCGGTGACAGCTGGACAGCTGTTCCTATAGACGCAGCCACAGAAGCATGCCACGGAGATGGGGGAGCGGGATAGTGATGTATGTTTAGTTTATCTGTATGGAGTTCCCAGGACGTGCAAAGCTGTCAATTTTAGCAATGGTGCATGAGCCTGGATAAGGAAAGATGGCACTGAACAGGATATGGGGAGAGAGCACAGATGGGCAAATATCAGACACGGCTGATGTTTTTTAAAGAAGCTCCAATAACAAAACAGATTTTTTTTTTTTTTTTAAAAGCTGTAATTGTAATTTGTCAATCCAAAAAACGAACAAATGCACCACCAACTGGCAACACAAGCGTGAGTCGAAACATTTAATTTGATCCACGAGGTCTGTTTGAGCAGCAGCGACTTTTTATCATCATAAACAAGTAAAAGTTTAATCTGAACTTCACAGGGAATTTCAAATTAATTTTTTACTTCTTCATAAAAAAAGGCAAGGAAAAAAATTCTATTTTCAAAAGCAGAGAGGATAATTGGCTGAGCATTAAAACGACTCTGGACTTCGTGCCAACATCAGTGGCTGCTGGTGATGAAAGGCAGTTTAAATTGGGGTCATGTTCAGATATTATACCTTTATTCTGCCACTTACAAATACAGTTACCCAAATTTATCTAGACCTGCAAGAGAACAGCGCACATCACAGTTTATAGAGCAGCATCCTGGCTGAGCGTGAAGACAAAAACTGCTGAAAAAGAGCTGAATTGTTGGAAAACACTCAGCAGTATTAAATGTTGTCACCTGCTGAATAAACACACTGCAAATCATGAGTTAAACAGCTTGGATTGATTCCAGTCACTTCTGCCAGAACTCGAATTTGTCGTAAGCAGGCCGGGCTATTCATTATGCCAAAAAAGGTCAGCAATTTGTTCAACTCAATAAAAATGTTAATAAAACTAGGAGCTCACAAGAAGCAGCGCTCGTAGCCTCTGGTCGCCCATCAAAAAACATGAATATATGAATGTGTGTGTTTGCGGCATGAATCTATTTGAGTACGATGTTGCAACTGCAGCATTACACAGGTCAAAGGTCATGTAGCAGCCGCTATCTAGCGGGAAATATAGCTTTGGCCTAGTCGTAATCCCGGTCAAACTCTAGCAGCAAAGTAGATATAAACACTTTCTGACTGTCACACACACACACACACACAAGCACAATTCTGCTTCCTACAAAAGCGAGGCGTTGATAAGCAACGCAACTCAAAAAAAATCTCCAATTCCAGCACGCACCCTCATCCCGCTCTGCTAAATAAATGAAAAGACCCATTATAATTATATATGAAATCTTTTAGAGGAAAAAAGTGATTACTGAGGATGCAAGTCTAGAAAGAGGGTGGGGGTGGGTCATTGCTAAGCAACCAGTCATTATCCTCCAGAGTGGAGCGAGGTGACCGGCCATCCGTCTAACTCCGGCTCGCCCGGCTCCTGTGCAAAAAGAAGGAAAAAAAAAAACACCCTCCCTCCTTTCCTCTGCCACTCTCTCTCCTTCTTCCTCACTCCCTCCCTCGCTCTATCCGCCGTCTCCCCGTCCGAATACAAACAGAGATAAAGAACGCTGCAATCGCTCTTGACACACAAATAGGTTAACACAATAAAGCCGGCTTTGCCTGGCTCACTCGAGGGAGGAAAGCAATTCCAGCAGCAGGCAGGAGGTAATAAAACAGGGCTACGAGTGTGTGTGTGTATGTGTGTGTCTCTGAGTGTGTGTGTCCACACATGTCCTCATGTCAATGTTCCTATGTTTTTGTATGTGAGTGGAAGCAGGCACAGAGAAGCTCTTTGGCCTCAGGGCCTAATATCCCAAGGATTTTCAACCCTTTCTTGACACAAATAATAACATGGGAGAAAATGACGGAAATTCCAGTGCACTCCTCCATTTAGATTAAGGAAATGGTGGCTTCATATTAACAATACGGCTGACCTGCACTGGCCCTATACAAACATATAAACATTTCCCTATGGGTCATATGCTGGCTTTCTTGTAAATGGTCTCCGGCTTGGTTTAAAATTCAACAAGTAAATTGAATGAGTTTTATCTGTGCAAGCCTCAGCTTACTCTCCCTGATGCGGCAGCCAGGCCTGGCAATAAATGATAAAAATCTCCAGAGTTTTATTAAATCGTGTTGCATTCACACTGAACTCAGGAAAATGGTGAGGTGGCTTCTGCAATTACAGTCCAGACCAGACAACATTGTTTTCTCCAGTCAGTGGAAATTTCATTACCTTACAGCAACCGCCTTAGAATTGGGTAATAGCCTCTTTTTGTCACAGACACAAACCGTCTGTGGGAGGTGTGACACCACATAAGTGTTATCCATTTTCAACAATATGCATGGAGCCACTCACAGTCTGTATGCCGGTCAGCATAATGTGCAGCATTATTAGCGATATGGAGGAAGTGAACGGGCAAAATAGCAGTCAATAGCTAATTCCTGAAATGACTGTAGTGTAATCAAAAGCATTGAACCTTGATACATGCGTGCAGCCGACGTATCTCTCCTCAGGCTACACATGGCCCTTTCTCCCGCATGTCAATAAACAGAGAGGGGCTTTGCACATTTGCCTGTTGAAAGACTGAACTCTTCTGGGGAAGTCTGACATGTTTGGGTCATACAGGACCGTCATTTGTACGCGTCAATCAATTCCCCTGCTTTTACCCGCTGTTCCCTCAACCAGGTAATCAAACAGCACAGATGTAAAGTGGTGGCCATTGTCAACAGGGAATAAATTACCAAAGCATGAAGAAAAAACATCTTATCTGTCTGATGTATTTCCTGCTTCTGCAGAAAGCTACAAAGCCCAAGGGAGAGCAGTCAACCAAAATGCAGGGAGATGGAGATTAGCATGATGTGCAGTTCCTTGTTCCATTAAAGTTTGATCTTCCTCAATAGCCGAGGAGAATCAGATATCTCCCATTCAAGATTAAAGCCGACCAGCATAGAGGGAGAGATTAATCAGAGGCCTGCATGAGATAAAAACAGCCTTGCTTCTGGCATGGAAAACAGTGGCAATAAAGAGTTCAGCTGATAATGTGAAACATGGCGAGGCACAATAGCAAATCAAACAGCATGCACGGGCCTCCAAAACAAATCAAAGTGCCGACTAGACTGCGATACAGCGGCTGAAGGAGTACAGCACAGGCTGATCTGATAGTAACCAAGGCTTTCATTTTATTACTGGTTAAGGTTGGAGAAGGCACGCTGAGGATTTTCCCATGTTGCTCTCTGTCGCCAGGCTCTTATTCCCTCTCCTCCTCTTCTCCTTGAGATCAATGGCGCTGGGGTGATTTCACAGCAGCCTGCACTGTCACCCAGAACAAATCAATGTGACCATGAGGAAGGCAAGAGCGGCATTGTTTTTAAGGAGAGCAAATTCGCTGTTGGAGAGCTTGTCAGATTTGCTTTATTCTCTTTCTTCCCCCAAGAACTCTTTGGAAGGAGCATGCCTCCCCTCACTTTTCTGGCTGGGTTATGGAACAAACTATAAACTGCACAGCACTCAGGCCCTTCAAACTAGTATACTCATTAACCGCACAGAAACTGCACAGTTCCAGCTGACTATATTTTACATGTGCAAGAGCATTTTCAAAGAAGGAAAAAAAAATGGACCAGCCGTCCCCTAACCTTTCCAAATGAAAGACTATACATTAACCTCGAGGCCTGGTGAGACGTGACTTCCATTCAGCCTGACAGGGGGTGAGAGGGGAAGAGAGGGAGGAGGTTGGGGGATCACTGCTGTCTGTCATGCACTAAGTGGCTGCAGATAACCCTGATGAGGAGCTGCCACGGTTTCATGAGGAGAGCAGTGGTCAGGTAAACCTTTGACTACAGTCAGACATACCTGGAAAATCATCAGTGGAGTGGCAGAGAAAGTTAGTCTCGCTAACGTGCAGCACTCACCAGGAGCACTGCAGGAGAACATGTATGCAATCACACAATCTATTTTAGCATCAAACTAAAACGCACTTGAATTCCACCACATGTCAGTCAATGTAAAGTAAATGCAACTGTAAATGTGCGATACAACCTTAATAAGAGGATTCTGGCATCATTTGTGTCACACCAGTGAAATTAAATCTATGCTGCATGATTTCATCAATTTTCATAAAGTTGGAATCATAAACAGGCATTTCTCATAAAATGCTGAAACTTGGAAACCAATCTTTGGCCAGGATAGAACCTAAACCATTGACAAGTCTGTGTCTTGAGTATTTGACCATGACATGCTGGAAACATCAACAGACTGGATAGAAAATGAGGGATGCTCATCTGACTCTGCCAGTACAGTTAATAAGGCTCGGGGTCAATCATTCTGTGCCAAAAGAGTAACAGTGATGGTGTGTAGTTTATCAGTAGCCACAAAACCGGGCAACAAAGTGAAGCAGAAAGTACTGGTGGTGCTACCTGCAGATACTGCTGCCAAAATACACACACAGAACCATTCCGGCTAATTCCGCCCGTCTGATCCCATCAACACCGTCATCTCCGCTGGAAAGTGAACATCGCTTTATACCTGTGTTCATTCACACTGACTGGCTGAAGGGTGTGTTTGTTTCTCTACAGTCATTTGCTTTTGTTTTATGTTCCTCTTTTCATGCTCCGTTGCCACATCTCCGGCACTGATGTGCACGACAAACCTGGGCACAGGGACAACAGGCTTTATATCAAATCATGTAAAATTGCAAAGTACAAGAAAGGGCATGTCTCTTTTGTTTAGCGGCACATGAAAAGTGTTAAAACAAGGACTGTTATAGACTTTTTCCTGATATGAAACACTTTGATCAGGTACCTAATGAGCTGCTGTTGACATGACTTTGAGAAAAAAAAACGTTCCCGTTCCTTTAAGTGTCCGATGATATCTCCAGGTAGCTTTGTAGCTTTTCTATGATATCAGCTAATGTAGGAATTCTTGTCTTTTCTTTTGACAGGAGACAAAAACATTTTCCTTTTTTATTTTCATCTACAATATATCATTCTATAAATGGAGTCTGTGGACGGCAAATCGGTTTTTAAAATCTACATTTCGCTTGTATGAATAAAAAGCTGAACTTTCAGTAATAAAGTCCACACGGGGAATGGGCTTAGAGGGGTTGATCTTGACTGACACACACACACACACACACACACACACACACACACACACACACACACACACACACACACACACACACACACACACACACATCTCTATCTACTATTTTAGTCATCTTAAGTGCCAAAATGAGTTTTGCTGCCTCTGGGTAGGTGTTGAGACAATCAAACCATGCAGGGATTAAAAAAGATTAATACACAGCACAGGAAATTAAACTTCAGCGACTTTAACGATATTCATGAGTGGAGCTCACTTATTCACTTCAGGCAGGGACTTTAATAAGCAAAGAATACAGTAAGGAACCCAAATGCTATCAATCAATCAAAGTGATATGCAATTTGAGTTGCAAATTGATAAAACGCTGGGCCTTTCTAAGCATATTACTTTTTTTTTATGTGTTACTAAAATATGTTCTCCACCTTCCAACTGTTGGCAGCTTAAATGAGCGCAGCAGATTAGATTTTACTTCAGTAATTTAGGTGTTCTTAATTTCATCAGCGAGAAAAGACGAGAGGAAGAAATTTGCTGGTGTGATGAGCATTCGGACAACGCTGTAAAACAAGTTTCAAAGCATCTTTTTTTTTGGTGAAATGAGAGCAGAGAGCAAGATGGTGAAAGTGAAAGGTGTGAAATGTGAGTAAAGTCTTGCAGCAGGAGAGGAGACGGTCTAGCATCACAAACATACAATAAAGAAAGATCTAACAGCAAGGCAAAATAAGAAGGCAAAACAAGAACTACAAACTCCAAAAGGTAATTCAGTGACCTAGATATTAAAGCTTTTCTGCCATTCTGCTCTCCCCTGCCTTGTCCAACCATCATGTTGAGTTAAGGCAAGCATTATGCTGGGAAGACTATTTGTTTAGGTGAGGAGCAGCCGCAGAGCTAATATGAGCACAATTTGCTCAGCAGGTCATAGGCGCAGAGTGGAGGAAGTAAATGAGGCAGTTCTGCCCCCTCGGGTGCAGCTCCTGCCTCATACATCACTGGATGTTTTATTCAATACAGCCAGGAAGGCTCTATGGCAGGTGCCCTGACTGTGGGGGCGCCTGCCCTGCTGTAGGGGCCCATATTACATTCTGCGAGCTGCCTATCTGCGGGGCTGCTGGAGGAGAGAACGACTGGAGCCAGTGAGGGAGATACATTTTGAGGATGCTTGTAGTCTAATGATAAAACATACTGTGTGCAGCTTTTTCCCCCCATTGCACAGTCAGCATAATGTGGAGGCTCATTTATGTGGAATGTGAGCAATGAGGCTAAATATTGCAAAGCAAACCTCAGCAACCCGTGAGGCTCAAAGTTCACAGCCTAGACTTCACCAGCAGCACATTCGAAATAAAACAGGAATTTTAAATTACAACGTGCAGGGTTATTAGGCTTTTCTGACTGCGTTTGGAGGCTGCAGAGGACACGTTTGCTGGAGAATTCACAGGACAATGACAAATTGTTTCCAGACCCCAATGCAGCAGAGAGCAGCGACCATGTCAGCGAGCATGAAGTGAAAAGTTTTACAGTGTTACGCACACATCTCCATGGATTTTATGAGTTCCTCGATAAAAGCCTGTCACACTATAAAAAAGATTGTATATCATTAACACTCCAGGGTGAAAAATCACTAATTGCAGCAGACACTACAGTCACCCTCCCCACACGCGGTGACGCACGGGGGCGTACAGATGAGAAATTCGCACCTTTTGCTCTGAGCCGCAACTCCTCTAGTGCCATATCTCCAGTCTGTGGAGCCTGCGGTGCATCGCCCTCCACAGTACACTTAATTGCTACCCATACTTGAAAACACCAGCATTACACATCAAAGCAATTCCTAAAGCCATTCAGCTCTCTAACAAGTCGATTTTTACAACACTTCCTTTATTGTGGGTCACGCATGGAAACAGCGGTTTAAACCTGACACATCGTTCCCTGAGCAGCATCCTCGCCAACAGGAGAATTTTACAAACATTCATTGTTTTTCTGTCCTTCCTCTGTTTACCATCCACAAACACAAACTACGCTGACGGTTGACCCGAAACATCCAGAATCAGCGAGTCAGAGAAGGAGAAATGTGAGATATATTTACCATAAATTGCTCCGTACCGCAGACTAGAACTCCATGCAGATCGTAGCATTCACTGAGCAATCTGCCTCACACTTCTGTGGTCCAAATTAAAAAGGATTCATTCTGTTCCCCCCAAATCCAGCTGCTGCTTTGTCGATGTCAAATGTTGATTAAGTTTATCCTCGTCTTCCGATGGTATGCAAATACACCGGTAACCCTGCAAATTAGATTCCACACTCTAGCCTCTAGCATGCAAAGTTAATAAGCTTTGCCTTTTCTTGCTCGACTCGGCTGCCAATTTTTTTTTTCTTTTTTTCTTTTTTGTCGAGGGCAAAAGCGCAGGTCGGCAATTTCAGGAGCGTCCTCCGTAGGATTGCGCACCAAGTGCGCTTCGGGTTTTCACCGTTTAGCCTCCGAAACAAAGTGAGCGGTCCTGGCGGCTCTGCTTCTCGCTTGAGGATATCTCCAGATAACAGAACTCTTAATGGAAAGATGGGTGGTTGATCGGCTACGCAGTATTCCAAAATCCCCCGCTGTTACGCACGGGTTTAAAGTGGTCCGCCTGCTCACTACAGACGACCTGCCGTGAGATGTATCATGCAAATGTTAGTAATATTATCTGGGCAATATTGTGTGAAGGTCCCCTGAAAAAAAAATCAAGGCTGGGCCAAAGTAGATGCCTGAAAATATCCTAAACTGATGCGATGCGATGTAAAATCCCGGTGAGCAGGCTCTGCTCCGTCCGTCACTTTCTCCGTGGTGTCGGCAGCCTCACTCAGATGTCTTGCCTCCCGATTCAGACTCAGATTTCCAGCTGAGGTTGTGGACTAACCCCGACAGCGAAGCTCCGAGAAGCTCTCTTTGGTATATTCACCAAATAAGAAAAGGTTACGTCTGAATAAAGAGCTAGCTGCTTCGGGCAGCTCCGGGATGCGGTCCTGCCCTTCTGCCGAGCTGCCGAGACTGACAATAACCCGGAACGCTGCAGACTGTCAGGCTGCTCAGACCGCCCACCGACCAATCAGTGCACTCAGGGAATAGAAACATTCCCACGGGCTGGCCAATCATCGGTAATTGAGGACTGTTACCATAGAGATGCTCGGCGTCTCGGCGTCTGAAACCACGTTGTTTATTCGCAGAATAAGAAAAAGACGTTTGATTTAAATTGGCATGGCAGAACGCAGATTGTGATTTTTAATCACTCCTTTATCCATTACAACTTTTTTTTTCTTCCAAAGGTCAAAGTGCTGTGATGGGCTCAAACCTGCGGGAATCTCAGGAGTGCCCTTGAGCAAGACACAGAATCACTTCAGGCTGCAGGAAAACTGCCGTGCAGCTGGTCTGCAGGGAGACATAAAGCATTATTATGCAACCTGAATAAAATTAAGTGCGATTAGTGTGCCAAATGAATCTACTGTTTATGAATTGGTGACTTGAAAATGCTATTTAACTTAATTGCTTTGATATTCCTATAGGACAAATATTGTGTAAGGACAATAAACCTGGTAATAATCTGTCTATAATATCAAAGCTCAGAGACACTGAGCTTATTGTGCTTTATGAGCTCACATATTAAGTGATCTATTGAGATGCATCAAAGGCATATTTGTCTGAGCACTTCTAATTTTTTTTCAATGTAAGAATGCAGACGGTCACTCACATAGTTTATCCTACCTCCCACTGCTAAAATATATTTCTTTCAGACAATCTTTTCTAAACTATGACTGTGGCTGTCGACTTAACTTTGCAGAAATCCATCACTGACACCTCCAGCTTATATGAGTCACATGGAACCTTGCAAAACACCTATTTTTTGTGAAATGTCATTACAACTGTGGGGAAGTGGACGTTTTACTTTGACAGAAGCCCTTGGTGTGTTTTTTTTCCTTCTTCTTCTTGCCAACTGTGTCCAGTGCACACAGACCCTGGGACACACAAAGGCAGTACAAGCAATCACACATCATGGACTCTCATAATAAGCTGACGCTGGGAAGTGGGTGATGCAGCACTCAGCTTATGCCAGTGCTGATAAGAGCCTGAAAGTATTACCTCGGTCTGGCAGCCCGCTCCAAGAAATCCATCCTGAGCCAGGTCATCAATTCTGCCCTATCTGATTGCTCACCAATCCCTGGCAGCTCCATGTCGCTGTCCTGGCTTCTGCCTTTGAAATTTTCTCTATGACTTGCACTTTCATGCTAGTTCTTTCACACAGAAACAGGTACATACTGTATGTACACATTGGCCCTTTTGTGTGATCTTACACCTACATGACAAATAATAAAACGGAGAACAAATGCTGCCAGAGAAGTAAAAATGTCCAGCACAATGGAGCGACTGACTTAGTCAATCCCCTGAATGTATTAGCTTCAATCAAATCCCCCCCCCAACCTCTCATTGCTGCAGTGGACCTATGGAGCATACATTAAAGCCTGTGGAGTTCAATCATATCACCTACACTGTGCTGCATAGTCAATCAAACAGATGAACAATTAATTGGAAAATACTCAACCAGGGCTGTGTTGTGCTCCAGTGAGGCAGGCAGGCAGGCAAATAAGCCATTTGATTAGCTGATAAGCAGATGACTCAACAAACATTCAAGGCATGTTTACTGTGGTTTGATTAGAGTACGCCCAATACGCAGAAGATTGGACACAAATACGTTGTGAAAACACTCAGCTGTTCCAATCCCCAAGGCAGCATGAGGGCACATAACAACAATGAATTATTTATGGGGGAGACTAGTGAAATATCACAGTGGATAATTTTCTGTGGGCTATATTAAATGTAGTTTTCAAAATAATATGTCTGAGGCTTTGCATTTCCCAGAAATCATTCCAAGTGACAGGATCTAGAGCCTGGAGACTGGATATGAAATCATAGTAGATATTTCCCTGCCAAGAAACCTATAAGCGTTTCACTAAAACACCAAAGCAAGGGTTATTCACATGCTAATTGAGCCTCCTTCTTTCTTAGTAAATATGATCAAAGGATATTTGCTTTGTCTCTATTTTAGGTATTAGCTCTGGTTCAAAATGAAAGACCTCACAATCAAGGCAAGCCTTTTGCATGCCTCATCTGAAAGATGGTTCACAATGCCAGTAAATCCAGGTTCAGCTTCAGTAAAAATCACTGCAGCATCTCTTTGAATGGGGCATCTCATAAATAAAGCTCTTGTATGCCCCATCCAGAGCTAACATTAGTGTCTGTCTCAGAGCTGAAAGCCCTATGCTGTTACAGTTTGTTCCTGAAAGTGAATTCACTTTAATTGAGCAAAGTTCAAGACTCCACAAACAGCAAAGTAACAGAAAAAAAAAATCGATGGCAGCAGAGGCATGGAAAAAAGAGATAGCATTGATTTATCTGCCATTGATTCATGAGGATCGCTGCATTGTGCCCTGCGGGTGAAATGCACGCTGTCTGCCAACTGATGGGGATGAATCTGAAAAGGTGTCAAGTGGTTAGAGGACACAGAGGTGGAGGATGAGATCGGAGGCAGCCAGAGGTGGCAAGGGAGGAAGAGTAGACTGGAGTGGGAGCAAGGGCACCAAGTATCAAAGAGAAGACGGCAGAAGAAGAAAAGCTTGATAAGAAGGGATAACGTTGCCGGGATGACACCACCACGATGCAGGGTTGAGTCTCTGTAGCGTCATGCTGAACGTCTGACAGAAGCGAGAAAAGATCAACATTAAAGAAAAGAAATGAGTGAATAAGCAAAAGGTCTTAAGTTTAAAGCACCACATAAACCAGGAAAACTGCAAAAGTCTAAACTGCTGTTGGCAATATTCATTTTTAATTAAGGCTACCTACAATCCAGAAAGAGAGTTGTTGGACCAAATTAAACAAATTGCTTCAGCTGATAACACACAACTGAATTAAGTTTATCCACACTGATGTAACACATAATATTAAAGCCACAGTTTTTAAGTTATCTGTACTTAAATCATTTGATTCCTCTTAAATTAACAGTTGAGACTGCTGCTGTTTAATTTTTCAGGAAAGTCAACTTGCATTTTACAATTTTTCCAACTTTGTTTCATTAAAACATAAAATATGTTGTTGTCATTACACTTCTGACTTCATCTTTACTCTGAAATTAATCCTACTTAAATAAAACAGTGGTTGAGTTGCAGCAGAAAAAATTGAATGTCAAAAAAGTGATCAAACTTTCTGCATTTTCACCAAAATTAGAATACCCCGCTAAAGGGAGAATGTTATTTCAAGGTGATAAAATTGAGAAATGTAGACTGCCATCACCAAACCAGACTACAGCTACAAACAGCTCAAATGAACTTTTCACAGTGCTACAGACTCCTGTTTTTACTGTTCACAGCTGTAGATGAGACATCCCAACAGCAGGCCATCTTCAGTTTATTCAAGTTAAAGGTTGTTAGAATGCTACTGTATGCGTAAGCGTTTATCAAATCCTGCTGTTGCAAGTGCTTGACAAGACAAGCATCTTTTGCAATATCTTAAGTCTCAGCAATTGGCAAATAGATGCCTCCTCAGAGACTCTGTCCTGACAACCGTATTGTTGAGAAGAGGGGAAGCCAGGACAGAGATCAGAGGCCAGAGCAGCCACACAGACCCAGACGGAGAAGTGTTACTCCTGAACTTTGGTATCTTTACAACATCCCTCTGCCTCCTGTGTGGCTGTTGGCAATCTCACATCTGCACTGAAGCTGAAAGAGAGCTGTGTGTTTTGCTATTTTGACCCCTTCCTTGTGCAGCAACCTTCAAAAATTGTTACTTTGGTAAGTCGGAAAAAATAGACAATTTTCCTCCTCTGCTATAGTCAAGATGGCATGGTTTCATTTTTTTTTTTGATCACTTTCTCCAACTCTCTCTATAGATTGTTTTGTGTGGTTGAAAAAGCAGTTGCCTTGACAGGGAGTCTGTCACTTGCTTGTATTTAAGCAGAACTAGGTGTTCCTGAACAGTTTTGGTTGAGAGTGAGTCTGGGAAGCGTTTTGTAACCTTGTTTTTCATGCCAGGTGCAGTTTAAATGAAGCCGACACGCTGGTCGTCGCTTGTTTACGTCTTAGAAGGCTGTTTTCTCCGGCAGTGTTTTGGTTCAACCCTGGAAAGTATCTTGGTTTCCTGTGTGTGACCAGTCAGAGATATCTTCATGAGACACCACCCGGAGCCTCAGCGTACACACAGGAAGCCGCTCGCAGACAGGCTGAGTTACGGTTATGTGGCATCCGTTGTGCTTAGAATGACTGTGTTTTTGGGTGGTGGCTGTTATTGCTATTCATGGAACCAGAGTTCATTAAAACAAAAGAAACCCAGCAAAATCAAATTACGGCAGCAGCACGAGGGTGTGAAAAGCAGAGGTTGAACTGGAAACGAGAAACAACAATGCTCATGTCCACATTTTTAATATAAAACAGATACTCACAGAGATGAAATGATGTTTATTTCACATTGTCAGGTCCTCACAAGTCTCCATTAAACAGAAGCATAAAAGTGCCTGAGCGTGGGGAGGTCTGGCTCAGCGTGACCCCTGTCACACCTGGGCTTGTTAAATCTCCTGGCAGCCTTTTCTGCTCATAAAAACTCAAGACACAAAGAAGCAGACACCCAAAATGTTTGAATTTGCTGCGCCTAATGTAGGAAACTATGTTCCAGTAATTGGAAAGCTTTGAAGCAGAAGCTCCTGCATCTCGCTGTCACTACCCTGTAAGAAAATAAAATGCTTTTTAACACCTTTCATGGTGTTTGTCAGCACCTCTGTGCTAGCTGCAGCTCCCAGAAGAATAAAAAATAAAAAAGACTCTTGCTCCGATATTCTTTTGTTTATTAAGTAATATACTTTAAATGTTCGATATATAAATATTTTACATCAAGTTAAAACTTTTCCATAGGAATGACAGAACACAAAATGTCAGCATCCTTCAAATTCTGAGGTTTGAAATATTAAAAACTTCACTGATACTGCTGTCTATCGAGAAGTCTTCAGGGGATCGCACATATCCACACAAACAGACACACACACGTTGTGTATTTACTCTGCTTTTGCTCCTAAAAGCAGCTGGTTAAGGCAGGTCTGCCAAGAACACAGGTATTCTTCCTGTTGTTTGAGAGCTTCACATGTCGCATCTCTCCTCTCTCCATACAATGTCATGTCACGTCAGCACTGGTGTCAATGACAGCTAAGAGCCCACTAAATACACTTTTAGTTAAAACCTTCTTTGGAGAAATGCACCCAAGAGAACAGCGACCAGAAACCCTAGCATTTAGCCAATGTGTGTTTAAAACACAAATACAATATTATAGAAAGTTTATTTTAAATCACAGATGTCACCCCATGTTTGATGGAAAGTCCTTCAAAGTGTCCCAGAATTATTCTTACTGGGTTTCTAGTATGTTTTGAGTTCATTCTGGGAGACAGACAACATAAAGCACTCTCACCAATGTTAGCACATACAATATGCTGAATAACTTTATTTTTGAGTGCGGTGCTGAAGGACAGTATTGTCCTACAGTATATTGTGTAAAACAAACGGGAGGCGCTGACACAAAAACTTGTGGGCAACGGTAAGAGAGCTGCAGCAATCTAAAAAAAAAAAATGCGCTAAAACTGGGAAAACAGTTAGTGAAAAAAAGCACTTAGTAACTTCTTTGAGAGTTTTAACCATATCAAACAGTCTTCAACAGTAGACGCAGCTTGTTCAGCTGTCAAGGAGAAGAAGAAGGATCTACTGACATGCAACAGCGCATGATTTCATCAGTAACACAGGACTTGTCGTCTTTGATGGCTCATAAGTTAAACATGTTCAGTCTTGGGTTTGGAAATAGTCTGACAGAGCAATCACAGCTCAAGATCCAGCAACAAGCTTCTTCCAGAGCTCGAAAAAACACATCGTTATTTGGGAAAATATTTGGCTTTCTCTCTAAGTTCCACATGTGAGAATGACAGTTGCATTCTACAGTCATAATTCTGATATTCATAATTTCCAAGGTCATTGTAGCATTCAGTGAGTAGCATTTACTATATCTTCTTTGGAATCAGAAACTATTGATAGTAGCTTTTGATCACTAAATTCCTATCAACAAAACATCTCAAGGGACTAGTTCGACAATGGAGAGATGACTCAGTTGGTTTAGCTCACCTCAAACACTTGAAAGAGGGTGTAATAAACCACACATCAGTGAATTTTGGTTTTGCAGAGTAGCAAAGACAGCTGATTGACTGACACTGACGGTCTTAACCAATGCCACTCTTCATCCTCATTCACCAGACAAGTATTCTCATGGCCTCCCTGCTAAGAGAAAATCTGCAGCCAGGCACTATCTGATGACAGCAAACTTCCAGCCCCTTTAGAGTTAACATGCTATATCTCGTTTCAAAGAAAAAGTTCAGGTTGTGGTTTGATGAATGGAATTATAGTAGATCTTACATCTTCTAGATTTTGATGGGAGTGAAGCTGATGTTTTCATCTAACTCTCTGCAAGAAAGGGAATAATCTTGTTTCCCAAAATAGTGAAGTAATACTCAAATGTTCGTTTAGCAACTGTAACATGGCAGAGTTCATCGTCTGTCAAAAATATTCACCTTATCTGCAGAAGATTCACAGGACTGTGTTGTCTCTGCTGCCCCTTGCTGTACTCTGAATTCCTTGTGTAACATTCTGAATTACTTAGGCTTGTTCATTTCAAGTTGTGAGGTAGCTGGTCGAACACTTTCCATGTCTCTCCATCTCAGTCAGTCAGGCTCCAGTGGACAGAGGGACCATCATCCTCTGCTTTGCGCAGTGCTCAGCTCTGCCCAATTTTGCACCTCCGTTCACAAGTGATAGAGCACTATCAGTTCTGACAGCTCCCCAGAACCGCTGGGATTTGAGTGCTCCCTCCTTTCACCCTCCCCCCGTCCCTGCACCCCAAAACACACATATACACACACAACCACACACACCTTTTTCCGCTACTGTCTGTCTCCTAAAAGGACGAGGGCTGGAAATGAAAGGCGGAACAAAAGCTGTCAAAGTGAAGAAAGAACGAGAGAAGTGAAGATATCTGTAGGGATGCGAAGGACAATGGGATACTTTGTCCCTGGTTTCATTATTGGCTTGTGTTTAATTTGAAACAGACAGCTAATCACATTAGAGACAACCACTCCACAACACTCAGGCACTGCTGTCTCCTGGAAGCAATCACCACGCTAAAACTGTCTCATTGGATTCTTGGTCCAATTACTTAACTCCATACAAATCATCCTCGATGCAACCGAGTTGTGAGCTCAGACAATTACAATACTTTAATAGTATAGGAGTTTTAGCTGCTAGAATAATTATGCTATAGCAATTACTACAATAATGATGGTGATGGCCATGATAATGAGGTTTGTTGTTAGCCTTTATGTAGGATTTACATTTCTTATATTTGACAGTGGATCAGACGCCTCACAGCAAGAAACATCTGACTTTCAACCTGCTGGTCAGTTGAGGCTTTTCTGTGTGGTGTTTGCATGTTCACCCTGCGCCGGTGTGGTTTTGTGCAACTTCCTCCCACAGTCCAAAAACATGCATGGTGGGTTAATTTTCAAGTCTAAATCGGTTGAGTGTGAGCCTGCATGGTTGTTTGTCTCGAGCAGTTTCTCATAGGAAAAAGGTTCAGCAGAAATATGTTGTTTGCACCATTTGGCTAATGTTTTAGAAAACTTTAGGCAAAAATAGTGCTGTGCAACCAAATCACATAATTTGCTTTGTTGATTACTTTAGAGCAGTGGAAACCAGTTGTCAACACAGCACTGACTTATTCATTTTTAAGCTTGTTTGGCAAATGTTTTAGCAAAAACACACCAAATTACATTACATACAAACAAATACAGTATATAAGTGTATCTGCATTCATGTGGGTTCATGGATTGGGCTCTTTGGTTAATGTTAGTCCAGTATTTCCTTACTTTTAGCTGTTTTGGCCTCCATCATCTCATGAGGGGTGTACAAAGAAACAAATTTAGCGTAGCTAGGCTTTCTTTGTCTTAGCCGGCTAGAAAAAACCTAAACCCCAAGTCGACAAAACGGGTATCACCATGGTAGTCATCGATTTGCTTTCTTAACCAGGTTTTCTTCTTCAGGCTCTGTGTAGGCTACCATAAAAGGAAGTGTTTGTCGAGTCACATGACTATTTTTCGAGTCAAATTGGACCCACAGTCTGCTGCCTATTTTAGTCAGGAGGAACAGGTTGTTACAATGACAAGCTGTGAGGAATATGAAAGTTTCTCATGGTAATTGTATAATTTGCTGTTACAGCAAATTATACAAGAGAGGTGTACGGATGGCAGAAAACTGTAAATGATGTAGGTTAATATATTTATTTTACCACTCAATACGTTCTCAGTGCAGCCGCTTATTTCTAAGGTGACAGCTGCACATTAGAGCTCTGAAACGTTAAACCTCATACATTTAAACATGATTCTCAAGAAGTACATTTGGGTCTGACACTGTTTCATAATGAAGGATACATGGAAATGAGGTCCTGGCCAAATTAAAGTGATATTAATGTTATTGATTAAACATTCTGTGTGATAAATACCAATGAACAAATCAATTTTCTAATCTGTGTTTTATTAGCTGCAGTTGAAGCAATGGAAACAGACTTTGTGGCAAATCGGGACCAAACATGAAAACATATATATTCATGTCTATGTATTTTCTGCTTTACCAACTGAATGCATGTCGGTTCCTTTCACAGCATGATGCAAACAGTTTGCCTGCTGTAACTGCATTGCTTCTTTCAGTGGCACCACTAACGTACAGGCTTGTAGTTAACACATTCCTTCATCTGAGAAATTGTATTGCTCATAGCACGTAAGGTCTGGAAAAGAACTAGTGAAACAGTAGGACTTCTTACAGTTGATTTAAATACCAAACTCTGAACAGAAGGTCCTCCAGAGCAGATTAGCTGTGCAGCATCAGCTACCATGTTATCTAGACATATTTGAGTTTAGGCTCAGCATACCTGTTAACTCGTTAAGTTCACTTTCTAGTACACCCCTCTGATAAACTATTTGGGTCTTTAGGTGTTACATTCTCTACTACCAAGTAGTTAATCACATTTTCTGTCTGTAGTCTGGTGCAAGGCAGGTTAGGGACATGAAGAATCACATTGTCTGAAAAATTAGCCAAGAACATTCTCAAAATATTTGGGCATAACCACAAATGAGACAGCAGGTTAAAAGTCTGTGATGAAAGCTGGTTAACACTCCCAGCAAGACGTCGTAGCTCAAAGCACAAAGTATGAATTAGATCAGAGATTATTCTCAAGCTGAGGTCCTGCGAGCAGAGAGTCAGAACAGAACAGAAACACGCACTTCACATGGGAAGAGAAACTCGCTGATACAAGCAGCATGCAATTAGCTGGACTTGGAGGATGTTTTGTGAAAATTAAATAGTCCATTTCCCATTTCACCAGGACATAATTGACTTTCAGAGTGATTTGTATTTGTTCAGCTAAAATGACTCTGTAAGAAACTGGATCCAAAGAAGCTCTCAGGGAATCCAGGTGTTCATTTACATGTCCGTTTGCTGCTTCACGTCCGCATGTCAGACGCTGGTTAAAAGGTGCAGCGACAGAGGTGAACGCCGAGCTAGACGGTGATTGCTGGATGCAGATTATAATAACACCTTGACCTCTGTCTAGCACTGCACACTCTCCTTTCTCCAGCTGTTCTAGCTCCACTGTGCTTCAGTTCCCTCACAGATTTCTCTCCTACACCCACCTGATTCATTTCTGTCGTTCTCCACAACCGCTTCTAACCTTTGACTCTTCCTACCGCTCTTAATCCCTTTTTTGTTTCAAGGAAGGATCTTGACTGCATTATTCAATATTCATATTTCCATCTTCATCATTCCTCCTCACTCAACTCTAACCTCAGAAAAGCTGCCTTTTCTTTTTCTTGGTGAATTATTATCCCATCTTCTGTGAGACCTTGCCAATCTATTAATCTAACTTGCCATTTACTGTCTTTTCTCTCCAGCTCTGTTAAAGGTTGGCTGCCTCTCCTCTCACTCTATCTGTCAGTCAGTCTTTGTGTGCAAATCCCACATCTTTCTCCCCCAGACTGAATTATTCAATTTAGATGCCATTTGTTTCACAGTTGGCAATAGGGACTGTGTGCACTCTTCTCTGTATAAACTGTGGTTCTAATCGCCAACTGCATGCACCCCCTCGCCCCTTCGACTGTTAATATTCTCTCGCAATGCAGCCTCTTTTCTATTTCACATTCATTTTCTTCCCTTTCCTCTGAATTAGCAGCATATACTGTATGTGTGAAGAGTGTTTTAGGAGCTGTTGTCTCAGGGGACAACTCTCTGTTTCACACATGGAAATCAATTTGTCAAGATGAGCGTTTCACTGAAAGGTGCGATCAGGATTCACTAATATCAGCAGGGCAAGAGTTGAAGTGTCTGCACCCACGACTTTACTCCTTTTAAATGGGTTCCTCCAGAGGGACCACTCTAAAAAAAAGTTTGCACAGAAAGATGTTAACCGACCTGACAATTTTAAAAAAATTACTTGTATTGGTATTGGAAGCAATAAAAAACCAAAAACAAACTGTTTTAAATAAAAAGTAATGAAAGAAAATTGATATACATGTCATTATAACACACACTTTTTGTCTCCTTACTATGATGATTGCAACTGCTGTAGCTGCTCAGGGAAAAAAAATTACAGAAAAGAAAATGCTAAAGAGGCAGCTGAGGTCACTCCTAGATCAAGCAGAGATTTAAAAGATAGAACTGGCCTTAGTTCATCATTCCTACATTTAAACATCTCCATTTTTTGTGTTCATAAATGCTGTATCCTGTAGAGTATTTGCAAAATACTGATTAATGTTAAAACATTCTTGTTAGTGATTTATCAGGCAGAAAATGGCTAAATTTATCAGATCATAGCACAAATTCGAGTGTGAATGTCTGTGCTGAACCCTGCAAAGCTAAAATGGTCAAATGCTGACCTGCGCCAGTAATAGCTGAAAGATTCTCTGCTCCACTGCTATATTTATAATGTGAATCAATGACAGTGGCTTTTCCTGGTGCCAGTAATGCACTCTACTACCTTAGCTCTGACAAACACGTATCCTTTGGGCCCATCTAATCTCTGATGCCATGGTTTCCAACTTCTCTAGTAACACCTCTGCTCCAACTGCAAATGGAGGCAATCCGTTGCCCAGGCAACAAACTTCTCTCCTGGCTTCTGTCATGCAAATCCCTCTGAAGAAAGGGCAAAAAGTTAAGGAAGCCCATCCAGCCACTTTGCAAAGTGGTATGACAGAGACAGGATTCAGTGAAGCTGGAGAGACTCCTCTCTCAATAGAGCTCTCATTTTCATTCTCTCCTCACCAATGTTCCCATCTTTTGTGGAAAGATGGCCAATATGGCGTGGAAATATTACAGGCATGGGCATACGAATCCAAAAACCACTTTTGTGAGGTAGATTATTTTAAATTTAAAAAACAAAGCTAATCAAAACAAAATGCATTCTTCATTTATTTCACAAAAAAAATACAAAGAGGACCAAGGTAATAACATTCAAAGCTATAATAATACTGAGAGGAAAAGGGAATGACTAGTCTGGCAAATTAAATCTACGAGAGCCTCTGTGTACCTTGAGACCCTCACAGGGGCATTTTCTCCTCGGTGGCCTTAGAGCACCCTTCCTCCTAATGGAAGGGAAGCAGAACAGATGGGACACAAATTGCACTTTCATACACCTCAAGGTTCAAGGCAATTTCCCCTCTGCGCCTGTGAAGTTCTCGGATTGCCTCTCCATCCTTTGAGCCTTTCACTCTTCAAAGGGGTTTGGGTTTGTTCAGTGCCCTGACTCATGCGCGCGCACACACACACACACACACACACGCACACGCACACACATACACACACACACACATGCGCGCGCGCACACACACACACATGCGCGCGCACACACACACACACACACTCTCTAAACTAAAAGCACTTTTCGCATTGGTCACCCTATATGTTTCATCCTCACAGTCATTTGAGTGACTCATTTTTAATGATGACACTGATACCATCAAAGACATCCCCTAAATAAAATAAAATTACTATTTCTTATAAAAGAAGCCTTTGTTTGGCCCGGCAGATGTCTACCGAATGCACTCTTATGTCCTTTATAATGCAGTTTGCTTTCATCGAGTCATTTCATGTGACAGGGATTTTTGCGGTCTATAATAGACATTATTGTAACAATATCGTCATGTCAGGTCACAATCACTCTCTGTTTTCCAATCTTAGCAACCGTGCAAGCCAAAAGAATTGCAATCTATCAGAGCGAGTTGATTTCCTTTCCTTCATTTGATGTACGGTGTACAGAGTGCTGCTGAATGGCCCAGGTGCTAGCAGACCCGCTCAGGAGGTAATAAAAGACCTCCAGCAGTATTGTTTACGGCGCCATTAACAAACAAACATTAGGGCCCATTTGACTAAATACTGCTGACAGAGAATATGGTGATCAATCACCATGGCAACCATCCCCATTAATTAATATTGCACTAGGAGATTTAGGAATGCTTGGATGATGAACGGAAGACAGAGTCTTCATAGATTTTTTTTGTGTCTCGTGTTTAGGGTTGGGGGGTGTTGGATGTCGTGGGTGGAGTTTCCACTGCAGCATCTTTCATTTCTGGCTTTTGTCCGATGCCGGCAGAAGTAGCCTTGCTCTGCATACCAACCAAGGGGTTAACTCTGTCCCCAAAGCAATTACAGCCAATTGTGGAGCTAGTTAGCAATTAGTGGATTAAATGTAATGAGTCTGCCGTTGCCATGGTGACTGAATTTTTCAATGATACTTGTCAAAATGAAGAGCCCTTTAAAAAAGGCAGTGGTTTTAACAGATGGAGGCAGATAGGTCCAGTCCATTTAGTGTGATCATCACTTTAGTTTGTTATTGAATGTAATTAGTTGTTTTCATGCAAACCCAAAATGAAAAAAAGCAAAAATAAAAGAACATTGTCATTAACCTTTGGGATCAATGTAACTACTAGGCTAAGCGTAAGATGAACACTCATCTGTGGATAAGAGCACCTGGTGTGGGCGGTTTGAAAGCAACCACTCTTTTTTTTTTTTAAAGTCCCTAACTCCTGTTTCACTGTGTATTTGAGCCTCTTTGTGTGATGCTCAAAATTAGCTGCAATCAGGCAAATTTTGATGTATATATGGTAAGACTACTATGGAAGCTTGTATGATGAACAAGTTGTGTGCACTCAGCTTGTATGTTGTTCACTCAGCTGTCAACCACAGTTATTAGACTGTTCAGTCATATGCATATTGCACATATACAGTACCATCTGTGCTTTTGTCCCTTCAGGGCCAGAGCTGACATATTACAGTGCGAAGACTCTTATTGAGTAGTATAATGGATTCCAAACTACAGCATTTCATATCCCGTGTAATTTGATCGCTATTTAGTCTGGATATCTGATGCCCATTTCTCTCCCTTTATGAAACCGTCTGTGCAAACGGGGCCAGAATCCAAAAATGATTTATGACAGATTCATGAAGAGAGGCCAAGGGGAGAGAAACAGATTAGGTAAAAATCTGGAGAGATAAAGATGAGACGTCTGTCTGCTGCTGAGGGCAGCGAGACAAGCCCTGTCTGTATCAAGCTCAGGGAAATGTGCTCAGGGCCCTGACAGACAGCATCGAACCATCTCAGAGCTGACACAGACATCATCTTTCTTTTCTTTTCCTAGGGCAAGGGGAGAACTGTGACATTGCCAATTATAGAGCCCTTAGATGGCCGTCTTGTACTTTATTTAGCTGTTGCTGTGAATGTAGACAACCCTGGTGAAGCCTCGTGTGGAGGTTTCCTCTCAATAAACATGCCATCACGCTTCCACCCAGTAAGTGACACAGGAGAAAGGTATATCATGCCCACAAGCACCTGATAGCAGCTGCAAAGGAGAGGTCTGATCCTGTCAGCTGAGCGCATAAGGAGTGGACAGCATGATTTATCCAGTGTGCTCCTCTGCTCTACTCAGCTGCTAATGCTGTAGCAGCAAGTGGAACTGGAACAGCAGCAACTCAGTGTTCAGATGGCATAAAGATATCCCTGTCAAAACAGCAAACTGCTTGGCATTCAAAAACCCTTATCATTCAGGGACTGTCTGTTCAAGTCATATCACCATTACATCACCCAGAGCACAGGGTTGGCAGATTTTGACATCTGATCACACTGAAAGTGTTCATGTTTTCGCAATGTGTAAACCAGCATTTGTCTGACAAATCAACAGTAAGACTGGCCTGATTCAGTTTTCAGCCTCCATCTCCTTTTCATTTCTCCCCTCCTCACAGGTATGATGACTGTCAGCCATAATGCCGGTCAGCATGAGCCCAGCTACAGTAGAGCAGAGTGCTGGAAGGCCTCTGCGATTACCCCTGCCCCCCTGCTGCGAGCACTGCAGCGGCGGAGGGACTGAGTGGGAGAGTGGTGAGCTTTTAATACCACGCACAATAGGGCACCTCAACCCCAGACAGGCACCATATTTACACTGAGCTAAGGCTCTCCCTGAGCCTTATGACAGAGCAGGCAGAATGATCACCCCTCGCCTTGCAGCCAGCGATCCATAATTCATGAGAAAGGTGGATGGGGTGCAAACAGGGCATGCTTACAGAGGGAGGGGGGCGCTGCCTGAGGAGTGTGTCCTGAGCCCTGTGTGTCTAAGTAATTAAATGGGATTAGGTATGCGCTGAACCCATTTTCAGAGAGATTGGCTGGCAATGCCATTATTATTGGAAAGGATCAGAGGGGCTTATAGGCATTGAGGAGAAAGGTAACTGAAGAGAGAGGTTTGAGGAGATTTATTAAAAGAAAAAAAATACTCTCTCAAATGTGGGTGGCAGGTTGGAGACAATCACCTTTTTATGTCTCTTTTCCCTCTTTATGGGAGAAAGAGGTGAGAGAGATTCAGTCTGGAGGTTGAGCTTCCTGGGAAGGTGTGGAGAGACACACTAACACGTCAAAGAAACCCAGGCTAACTATGTCCACAGACTGCACCTCTGCACAGTCCAAAACATCCGTTTCTAATTTGTGTGACAATGCCAGCGTGGATGGCACCTGATTTGCAAGAGGGTGCCCGGAGCAGAACTCATTTGAATAAGCACACATCCGAGTTATCAGGGATCAGGAAGAGGAGCTCACAGACAGACAGGGTGCTACCTCCTTCCTCAGTAGCTCAACACCTCAACACTCTCGGCTAACAATGTGCTTCTGTGTGCACCTGGACTGTAATCCGAACAATGCAGCTAACAAAAAGGTCCGTACACAATCGTGCATTGTAACCCAAACATCTTACTCTTAATCTGAATGGATGGTAAATCCCAGCTAGTGTGCCCTACTGAGGGTTGATTTCCTCTTGCCAGAAGAGCTGAAGCAACTTCTTGTTTGTGCCTCTCTTTTCCCTTACAGACAGAACCTTTTGGCGACAGCAACCCTGGGAGAGATGCAGAAAGCACGTCCCCTGGGGAGAAAAGCTGCCTCAGGCTTCAGAAAGCCTATTTACAACAAGCTGTGCTTGTTACTTTCATCAAAATAGAGCACTGAGCTTTTCTCTTGCCTTGTTTTTTTGTGCTTTTGGCAGGAGGTTGTTATTGTAAAGCACTGACTCCATTGTGCTCAGCAGTGCGGTGAAAGTCTGGCTGTCCACGGCCATGTAGAAGACAAGACAGGAGGGATGGCGAGATGGAAAGAAGCGAAGACACCCTTCTTCATCGAGACCTGGGTCTGTTTTATAGACTTTGAAGGAGTGTCTGTGGGAGGAGTAGAGAAACCTGCTATGTCACCGAATTTTCCCAACCTTTGATCCTCAGCTGTACTCCATCAAGATCAATTAGAGGATCGGTGGTCTCTGGCGGGCACGTTTGTCATAATCTATTGGGTATGGTGCATTCCACATATTGAAGGAGAGGACAGGAAATCAATAAGCTGGATTGGGCTGCCAGGCCCAGAGGGAGGTCTCCTTACCCTGGCTTGCGTGGCTCAGGCTCAACTCTCCTCCATCAAGCTTCTCTTTTTACTTCTGTTTGGGCCATCAAATTGAATTTCATCAAAAGGTCTCAACAAAATAGGGACGATATATAGCATATGGCTTTTGTATTCCACAGACTCTCCATTTGCCCTCCAGGCAAATATGCAATCACATATAGTCAATGTTCAGGAAGGGCTGCTGTTTACTTTTGATTTTATAAAAAGCAAACACCATCTGATTTATCACTCCAGTAGACTTCACTCACCAGTACAGGATATACCCTCACTTTTGTTTGTCATCATCAAACAGGGATACACGATTGCACGGTGCGGGTAGAATGCTGAAATATTTCAAAATTGTGTTAGATTTTAAATGTGCAGTGAGACAAAAGCATTGATCTGACAGGTCTTTTGAACCTGCACATTTTTGTTTGCTCTTATCAACCCTGAGCAGAAGGAACAGAAAGGAACTCTGGTAGGAATCAAGGTCAATGACTCCTTGACAACCGTTCCATCTGTGAGGTATTATCATTTCATTACCTGCCCACGTCAATAGCCACTGCTGTTTTCTTTTTCACTCCATTTCCATAGTAACTATTGATTCATTGTTTGTAAGGGCCCAATCATTCTTGGACAATTGCCTCTTAATGGTGCAGTATCAGTAGCAGTGTTCAGCTGCTGGAAAACTCTGGGTGCATTTGTGTGCACGTGTGTGTGTGCGTGTGTGTGTGTGTGTGTGTGTGTGTGTGTGTGTGTGTGTGTGTGTGTGTGTGTGTGTGTGGGGCAAGGCTAAAGGCGATACATGGTGTCTATTGTTCCTGAGAGGTAATAATCATTGAAACAGTATGCCATTCTCCCACAAGACGGAGATCTCTATATACATGACTGACTGTGTTGCTGATCTGGTTATTGTCACCGTCACCATCAACCCCCATGCTTGCTCCCACTCTTACATTTCTACACCCTTTCCCTCTCTTACCTCAAGTATGTAGAACAAAAGAGAAAAGAAATATCACCCAAAGGAGGTGGTCCACCTACAAAATCTATAAAGTCCTCCATCAAAATCAGCTCCCTTGCTTTATGAGGACATTAATCTGCTGCTGCAGTGCTCTGCTCTTCAAAGCACCTTGACAGTGTGATTGTCCTTTTTTTCTTGCGGCTGCTGTTTCTTGTGTGCTTTGTTATACAAAATCTCAAAAGTTTATCAAACGGAGGGGAGGCTGTAAGAAAGAGACAGCGCCTCAGAGAGAAATAAAGGATGGAGATGAAGAGAGGACAGAGATAGATGGAGAGGAAGAGAGGAGGGAGGAAAGAGCAGCACTTCTGAGTAACAGCCCTGCCAAAATAAATCCTCTGCGGGAAAAACAAAACATCCTGTGAAATAAAACTCTAGCATCCCCATCCAAAAATGCTGCAACCTTCATCTATTACTCTCAAGTGTCAGATAAATGTCTGGAAGAGATGGAGAAGTTGTCCTTGCAGTTGGGTTTTCTCTGCCTAAACTCTGCATGTGCCCTCTCCCCCACCAGTATGCTACTCACACAGCGAACACACTCACCTGCATACTGTAGCTGGGTCAGTCGAGTGAGAGCATCTATTTTAGACTGCATCCCGTTTAATTGGCGGTCTGTAGGTGGGGAATGACTGATACCTGTCAAACTAGCGAGCATAAAGAGGAGACGCAGTTAAGGATCTATCACTCCTGCAGGGTGCTATTGTCTTCACATTGGTCATTTTAAATGCAGCTCACAGATGCTCCCCATCCGCTATTACAATCAGATTCATCTCTAGCTGTGCTCAGTGGCCCCAGTAAAGTCTGCCACGGAGATTATTTACGACGCGCGAGGAAAGCACAGCTCTGTTCTTTAACAGCCTGTCAGTGCGGAGAGCGTTACCAGGAACATGAGCAGAGCTGAGCCAGTGGCACTGCTCTGTTTAGTAAATAAATTAAGTGGGTAAATGAGGGCGGCAAGAGTGGGACCCCACTCCTGTTAATTATGGCCTTGGCTGCAGCTCTGGGACTCCCGGGCTAACAGGTAAAGTCTAGGATACTGAAGTTTCCAAGTGGGATTGTCAAACTAGGCTCTTCTGTCTGCTGTAGGGAGTGCTGGATCTCAGACACAAATTATGTGCTGTCAATGGAGAGCAGGCAAATAAAATGCGTGCAGAATAATCTTCACTAAGAAGGCTCCACTCCAGTCGTTTCATTTAACAGCCTGTCCTTTTTTTTAAGATTCACTTAGTAATCACAGATGAGAGATGTGCACATCAAACAAGACGAGCGACTTTGGTCTACACAGCTGCCTTATAAAAAGCAAACAAGCTATAAATAAAAGAGAATTTTATAGAGGGGTGTCTGTCGGGCATGTGCAGTTGAAATAGGGAGAAGCAGAAAGCAGAGAGAAGGAAAGGGGGGGGATCTGCGAGACATCAGAGACCGCAGTGCATGACATTACCTATTATGAATACAATGTGATGCTATTTAAATGTGATGGTAGGAACAGGTTGGCTCAGGGTGGGGCTGGTGTCACAGCTCGTAATGAGATCCTTTGATGTGTCAGATAAGGGGGGAACTGAATAAGGGAGAGGGCCCTCTGGGGAGGAGAGGCGAGAGGACATCCAACCACCACCAGCAGAGGAGAAGGAAAAAGGAATAAAGAGGAGAAAAGTATGGGTGGAGGCAGGAAGCAGCTCCATACTACTCAGACAGGATGTAAAGGCTTCTTCTTCTTAGAGACAACTGATTGTTCACTAAGCTTCCCCCCCACCTTTAGTTACCTGTCAAGGTTTCTGCTGTCGCTGTAATGGTGCCAGATTTGCCGCTGCAAATTTCTGGTCAGACGGTGGTTAGACAAAAAACAGGATCCTCCTTTCTAGCTGCACAGAGTGGATTTTGTTGGCTGAAATAGCAACCGTCACTGGCTTTTATTTTAATTAAGCTAATGTTTTAAAACGAGAGTCCTGTAAAGTGCTCTCAGTTTCAAGCGCTTCATTCATTTAAAAAAAAAAAAAAAAAAAAAACGTTCCTCAATGTAATCCAGCTGGACAAACTATTGAGCTATAGAAACATCATTTCTAGGAAAATGGATTGGCTCAGGCTATCTGAAATGACCCGCTGGAAGTAAAAGCATGGATTAGTTTCGGCCTGTCCTGCGTAGACGTGACTTCTGTGATTCTTGTTGTTTTTAAGACGATGGAAAACAGACTTTGTAATTGATTTGATATGGCCGTTAAAAATGTGTCCAAGATTTCTTAGTTCTCAGTCACAGAGTCGAGTTCCTTCTTGTGTGGCGAAGATGATATGTAGCTTCAAAAATGACTGAAATACTAATAAACTGTAACTGTTCAGTGAAGGATTTTAGCGAATGGTCAAAGATCTTCTATTCAATGCATGTGAATAACAGAACATGACCTGTGTTGTGCTCTATTAATTCTACTAGTACACACACACACACACACACACACACACACACACACACACTGTCTGACCTAAAGAGTAAAGAGTGCTACAGTTCCTCCAGGTGCCTCCGTGGAGTCTATCTGGGCTGCTCTGCCATTAACAGAATTCTCCACCCACCGTCTCATCGCGGCTTCGGCCTGCTTTATTTTTTGACAGAAATCAATCGGGCCATCACAAGCCATCATCAGCTTTGCTGTGTGTTCGTGTGCACCCACCGCGCACAGAGAAAACCATGCACTCACACAATCACATATACAAACAAACAAAAGCCCGAAAACAACACACGCGCTCCGCTTGATGTTTTTTGATGGCAAACAAAGTGCAAAGACAGAGAAGAATAATTTGACAGAAAGAGCGAACGTGACAGAGTGTATTCGGAGGCCTTGTACTTTTGACACCTGTGAGTGCGGCAGTGTTATTGAAGCTTACTTTGAAGGCAAGGGTAAAGGAATAATCAAGGTCTGTTTCTGAAAACACAGAGGAATCTCAGCACAAGGTGTTCTTTCTGACTGAAAACAAATTGGTTTTATTACCTATGTCACCTCACAGGAACTTACATACAAGAATCATAGACGAGGAGGAGGTGGTGTTTGATTTTTGGGAATGCACAAACACAGGCTGCTTTCATCTCAAAAAAGTTTGTTGCCCCCAACTATGGTGCTTTAAGCTGAGCTATCTTGAGCTGATCAAGGCTCCTTTTGTTTCTATCTCACCATCGGGACAGGTGTGGGGTTATCATGAAGCCAGGCGCCCAGCAGAGCTCGTAATCTACTGGGCTGTTGCAGACGGAGCTCAAGTATCGTAATCAATTATCAGCTGTCCTGGAATAATCAGAGCCGATCTCCACTCATTGCTCCACGCAGACAGTCCAGAGTGCACGAAACAAAGGATAAAAATCTACTGAGCTGCTGCTTTATAACGCAACAAATCGGCAACGTTGTCAGGGAAGACTGTGAATAACACATAAGGTGAAATAACATTAAAGGACGTGAAGGGAAAGTCAAACCCCTACTTGTGTGATGTAGACAACAGTAGGTTATTTACAGTCAACGTCTGGGACAAGGAGTTGCGTTTCACCTGGAGACCCATAAGCTCGCAGAATCATCAAAGCAGCAACTGCCACAACCTGGCGTGTGTGGGCCCGTGTGTCACACCTCATTTCCCCCGAGTCTTCATGTCTGTTGGCAAGCAAATGACTCGGGGCAAACATTCACATTTACACACCAGAGGTTACGTGCTTTTCCTTTATTTCCCATCAGGAGTGCCCCATATGGAAATCTGACTCTTACATACTTGTAGTTAAAGCGCTGTCAGCTCTGATTTATAAACTGTGCTGGTGACATCATTACTGTAAATATGCTTCCATTAAATATACTATCTGCTGCTTTAAAGATGAAGATTTTAAAATACAGCATGTTGTGAAAGAGTAAACCAGTGGTTTCCAGCCTTTTATTTTTTATTTCTCATGTCTAAACCTCTCACATGAAATAATCCAATATCTCATCTAAAAAAAAAACAAAACAATTGTAGACAAAAATATTTTTTTCAGAAGTTAGTTTTGTTCTTACTTCTCTTCCTATTGATCATTTGACAACGACAAACATTTATTTGCTGTCCCTGCACATAAAACGGTATATAGTAATTTAAACAGTCTCAGCCTGCAGCAGCTCCAGCAGTAATATGCAGCTGACACACTGATGAGTCACTACTAATAATGCAATGATGATAACAATAAATCAGTTAGAGAGACCAAACCAGTGTTTTACTATTGTTACTACATTTTTCTGTTAAAGCTTCCATATTTAGGATTCATGTCATTATGATGTAGGATTTTCATGCAAGACTTTTACTTGTAATGGGCTAGGGTTAGTGCAGGGTTAGAGTATTTTTACATTGCCGTATTGGTAGCATTACTTAAGTTATGGATCTGAATATTTCTTCCACCACTGATTACCTGACAGAACTTTGCAAAGTGGCTGGCACTGATTTAATGGTTTGATTAAAATAATTTATTGTAGAAACCAGGTGATATTCAGTTGTTAATGTAGTATGAAAGTGCTCATCTATTAGCTTTAATATCTTTTTTAAAATTCACATTATCTCCATATTTTGCAGATGTATAATCTTTATCAGAGAATTTCCATGTGCTCAGACCTGGTCTTATTTGTTTATTGCTTTCTTGAGAATCTTGGCAGTCAGTCTGCATTTAAAGCACAGGCTCGCTAAATGAATAGTTTTCGGTACATATATACAGTGCTTAACAAATTTAATAGACCACCACCTAGTGTAACTTTAATGCTAAAATATAATTATTGTTGTTATCTATGAATTTTCAAATTTACAGTTTTACAAAAAACAGAAAAAGATATTAAAGCAAATTAACATTTTAGATTGAGATGCCAAAGTATAGTTCTTTGCTTGTATTCCTGAACAGAGAAATGTGTTTTAGTGGTTGTATGTTAATCGTAATTAATTTCTGACTTCTCAGAGAATTCCAGTGTGCAGGCTCAAATTTGGGTATAAAAATGTGAATTCAGTTTGAAATTCCTCACTCCTGTTCAAAACGGTGAAGTGTAGGGAACTCACTGAGAAAGACAGAGTCTGAATTAAAGTACTTCATGATGCTGGATGGTCTTTGAGAAAAATACGGCACAACATAAAGTGTTCTCACCGTGTTGTCAAGTATGCATTGGACTGGATTACAGAGACTGGTACTTACAAAATCCGTCAAGGACGAGGCAGAAAACAAAAGCTAACGGAAGCAGATGTCAGGTGCATCAAGATTTGAAGTACTAGAGACAGAAGGAAGACCACCGCTGATCTTCAGGAAGAGATTAATGCTTCTAGATCAGAATTTGAGAAAGTCTCCAGAATGACCATAAGCAGACTTGAAGGAACAAGGCTTAAAGGGAAGAATAGCTGTGACGAAGTCATTATTGAGGCCTGCAAACATCCAAAAATACCTAAAATTTGCCAGGGACCTCAAACACTAGACTGTAGATGACTGAAAGAAGGTACTCTGGATGGACGAGTCCAAGTTTCAACTCTTTGGTCAGCATCATCGTGTTTATGTCTGCAGAAAAGCTGGAGAACGTTTTGATGCTGGATTCGTTGTACCCACAGTGAAACACGATGGAGATTCCATTATGGTATGAGGTTCCATTTGTAGAAACGGCACAGGCGAATTAGTTAAAATCTATGGTGTCATGAACAAGAAGGTCTACCACAACATCTTGGTGCATGATGGAATCCCTTCTGGGTTGAATCTGATTGGTTGTTGGTTCATATTCCAAGAAGACAACGACCCCAAGCATACCTCAAAGCTGTGCAGAGACGACTGGACCAAGAAAAAGGAATCTGGAATCCTGGAACTGATGGACTGACCAAGTCAAAGTCCAGACTTGAATCTTATTGAACAGATCTGAGATTTATTTAATTCAATAATATATGACACAAAAGTTTACTCCAAAGCAAGTCTTTGGGAACAGCTAGAAATTAACTCAATAACAAAAGAGACTGTTGAAAAGAATCAAAACAATGGCAGCAAGAATGCAAGCTGTTATCAGGGCCAAAGGAGGTCAGACAAAGTATTAAGATTTTTGGTAAATATATGTGAATAAGGACTATTAAATTTTTCCAGTTTGTTTTTTGCCTAATAAATAAAAATACATTTTTTTGTTTGAAACAAGTTTTTGACACATTTCTAAAATATTAGTATTTTGTCATTTTTGTGACAGGTGGTCTAATAAATTTGTTTAGCACTGTATATAATCGGCTTATTTAGAGTTAGATGAGAAGATTCATATGAATGCATATAAGTTTAAAATAAAATGAGCAGAAGGTTAGCGTAGCTTATCATAAAAACTGGAAACAAGGGGAAACAGCTAACCTGGTGCTGTCCACAGAGAATAAAGAAATGGTCTACCAACACAACTGAAGCTGACATAAATAGTGAATGTTGTTTGTTTGATATGTACAAAAACTGAAGGTTAAACATCACAAGCTGTGTCTTTCTATACAGAGTTTTTTGGCTCAGTGCTATGATTATATTTTTAAACTGCGATTTTTGTAAAGATTCAACATTTGAGACCTACTCTGAGGTGTTTTGTTTCGGCCTTTGGATAACCAGGCTAAGTGTTGATCACGTCCATTCATAAATTCTTTATAGTAAGATAAACTACATTTGCGATGCAATCATGAAAGTGGTATTACATTTTGTAAAAACTGCAAGAATATAAAATAATAATATATATTTATAATAATATATATTTTTAAATGCCAAGTACTGAATTTGTTTGAAATTTATTTAGCATTAAGACTGGACGTAGGCAAAGCCCTGTCTGGATGTCTTCAGTGGTTAAAACATGAGCTGTAAACATCTCAAAACCCCAAAATGCACATCTTGATTGTGTAACCCATAAACTAGTATGACTCACAGGTTGTTTGATTGCAGGTGTACCCATGCCAGTGGCTACACATTTGAGGCAGTTTTCTCTTCTACATGTTACCTTTTTCAAAAACTATTTTTACTACAAGAAACAACAACCACCTCTGGGTAACTTACCACACTAGAGGTTTTAGCAAGGATTTGGATCAGGTGTTAAGGCCCTGCTGGGTTTTTTTCTTCTTTTTTCTCTGTTTTTGGTGAATTAGTAATTTAAAAGTCAGTTCTTACCTCCCTGCATGAAAACAAAACTTTAAAAAAATTCCCCTATCACTAATTTGAAAGGATTCTTTTGCTGCAGTTTGGGTTTAACTTCACCCAATCAAATTGTGACCTGAAGTACAAACAAGTGAGAGTGTTTTTTATCCACTTCAGCAGAATAATAATGAAGTGCCGTCAGACCATTCTGTGATGCAGAAAGGTCAGACTGTGTGAGAAATAAACAAACAAAAAGGAAAAAATGAACATCTGTGCTGCATTAGGATAGAGATGCTGCTAGACTGCTTCCCCCATTGTCTTTATGCTAAGTTAGACTAAACTCTTGACACCAGTTTTGTGTATTTTCTTCCTGTTATCTTTCTTTAACTGGCTCTACTAATCTTATGCAATGTAGGATTTTTTTTAAATTAATTTTTTGCTAATTAACACTTTCCCCGAGTTAAAAAAGTTGCTCCACCAAGATGTTCTTGACTCGTTTGACATGATGCTGTTCTAGCCAGAGTGAAGGCTTCTTTTAGGGCGTACAACGCTTGGATGCTTGCGTTCTTGTGTTTCATCACTGGGCTGTAAACACCACAGAAACCTGCAGCAGGAGTCACTGGGTCATGGCAGGGGGGCTCTGCTTATGAGGCTGCTTTGGCACAAGTTTCACTTCCGGCCATTCATCCTAAAGGTGAGAGAGAGCCTCTGTATCTTCCCTTCACCAAAACCTCTCCTCTCAGGCCCATGTTTCCACCCGGCCTGCCCTGACATCCCCCGCATGCTGCAGCTGTGACCTCGGAGCTCTTTCTGCACCATGGTGGGAGGAGGTTACAGCGAGTGGAGAGCATGGCATGTGGGGCTGGTCTCTGTAAAGTAGGCTATAAATGCCACTGATGTGATTCTATGATGATACTAAAACTGATGAAAGTTTAAATTACAGGACTTTTCTTTATAACGCATATATATGAGTTAAAGTTTTGATGACTATTGAGCATACTTTCATCTGACAACAAAAACAATGATTCCATAATATGCTAATGTGGCTCTGTGTCTGCTGGACACAATGTTTTATGTCTTTAAGACATTGTTAGTTGAAAAAAATGCTAGATCAAAAACATCTGCATGTAAATTTTTTACCATAAACACATCTAAAAGAGTTCAAACATAAATTATAGCACTTCTAGTAGTCTTCCCATTTGATCGAATGTGTACTGAAGATTTAGTGCATGTACATTTCATTGCAATCCAATGCACTTGCAGTGCTCATAATACAGGAATAACAAAACATATTCTAGCAGTCTATCGCAGCTGTGCGTTGAATTAACTTATTACTGTTTATAATGACAGAAAAAGCCAATAATCAGTGTCTTCAAACCTTTGCAACCAGTGAAGTTTGCGAGTAGTTTAGTTGGCAAACAGCACAAACCTGTCAGTTCGCCTTTTCGAGTGTCTCTTGCATTTATGACCTCTGCTGCTAGACTTACTGCGGTGAGGTGAAAACAAGCTCCTCCAATTCCCGCTGATCACCAGAGGGCACAACATGCTGCTCTCTGGTGGGTGGGGTCGCAACCCATGAAATTTTAAGGTTCTTACGTGAAGGAGCACAGAAAGAAATCTGATAATTCATCAAAAGGATTGCTTTAAGGTTTTACATAGAGGACAAAGGGCTCTGTAAATCATTACTAATCAGACACCAGAAAGCAAATTAAATCGGTGGGGCAATCAATGGTCTTGGATCGATCGGTGTAAAGGACAGCTGATTTGGCCCCAGAGAGCTGTGGAATTCCAGAGGCCATACAGAGAGCAACGGATTTGTTTCCACTTTATAGCCACAGCTGTCAGAGCTCATTTCTGTCAAGGTGGACCACCGTTTCTGAAGGTAGCTCAGCTGGGCTTAACTAAAACAAAACCTTAGAGGGTAGACAATATAGGGAACCAGTCTGATGGAATCTGACTGGATAGACAGAAGATTAAGGCAAAATTCCCCTCAGTCTGTCTCTGCTTTCCTCCCTCTGCAGCTCTTCTCCTGGAAGTGAATGGGTCTTTAATCTACAGATGTGCAACAGATGGCTTCAAGTTCACTGATGGCTCATTTCCGCATCTTTAAGGTCACAGACAATTGCTTTGCCAATAGCAAGTACAAATATTTATCACCACGAATGATCCTATAATAGCAGAGCATAATTTAGACAGATTGGTGTAACATTTTGGCCACATGGAGGTTAGAATTGTCATTAAATGAATGATTCATTCTTCCTTCATGCAGCCATCTATCCACCCATGTATTCACCCTCCCATCTGTTTCGGACTCGAACTTTTCGCCGTTGCTGGCAAAGTGGGTGTGTCGGTCCATCCATCTGTCCATCACTTTGGTTGAGACTAAAAAATATCAATGGATAAACCAACTGTTGGAGGACTTGCCATGAAATTATGTACAGACATTCATGGTTCCCAGAGGATAAATCCTACTGACTTTGGTCATCCCTCTGGCTTTTCCTTTAGCCCTAAAATGAGGTTGATATTTGTGGTTTTAAGTGAGAAGTTTAAACAACTAGCAATTGCAATAAAGTGTGGTTCATAAATTTATGTTCTCCTCATGCACACAATATTTCTCGACTTAAACAGTTTAAGCAAATATTAATCACCATATCTTAATAATAATAATATCATAGTTTGATACCAGACCTTCACCAAGCTTATCATATTTTACTAATATGGAGAGACTATTGTTTTCACTAAAAGTTTTGAATTGAAAAATCTTAAATATATCCATTTTTATCTTGGACCACACCTCCTCATCAGCACAGAAACACAGTGATCGACTAATCCACTCAGCTTGTCTGGGCATAGTCAGGCCTGGCTTCATGATGAAAAATACAGCTCCCATGTTCGCTTTACTAAATGCTGTGGTTGTATGTTCCAGTCCTTACATTATCATACTATATAGCCACAAAAAGATTTAGTATGTCCAATACAGTACGGAAAAAAACGCATTGACGACCCACTTCATCTGGTCACATTGTGCAGTGTGCAAGCTAGCATGCTTTACTGGCCGTTCTGACCCATAGTCCTCTGCACATATACGTCATTGTGTCTTCAGCAAGCATAAACAAGCTTTAGCCGCCAAGAGTGCACAAACAGATGACAGCTCATTTCACACTACAGACTGCGATGGCTATATGAGCAAGATGGACAAAGCTCAAGGCACAATGCAATGATAAAGTCGTACGTCTCGATTGTATGCATACTGCATACAACAGCACATGCACTGTAAGGGCAGCTGCAATACATATTGAGAAATGGTAAAACAAGAGAAATGGTATTTGCAACTCATTATGTGTGTACAGTATCTAACATGGTTGCCAGGTCCACGGTTTTCCCGCAAAACTGGGATTTTAAAGTGTTGCCGCAGGTTGAATTTTCTGTCTGTTAGTTGGGTAGATCTATTTTGCATGCAAATTACATGAATAATATCTATGAATAAAAATCCATATTTTAAGTAAAATAATTTATTTATGCTGAAATCCTTCCAAAATGACTCCAGATCTGCCCGTACACACACGCTAACACGCCAACCACGAACACACATGCCCACACATGATGTTCGGTAATGCTCTGTGCAGCTGTGTATTTTTGGTTTTGGTCATTGTGCAGATTCTGTCACATATACCTGGTGTCTCACTGGAAACACGTTCTCCTCAGCAGTGGATCTACTGTCTGGACTGACTGGACCATCTGCAGTTAAAAATTGCTGCAATTTTCCCCTGCTGAACATATTTTCATCATGAGTTTGACCACTGACTGCCATGAAGTTAAATGGATTTTGGCATTTTCTCTCTTTATCATTGTTTTATTTGGTGACATTTGGTAAGTTTCGCCTTAATAGAACATTTTAGAATGATTTCAGATTGAACTTCAATGTAATTAAATTAATATTAGCATACTGTTAATGTAATTACATGTTTTTAACCAGCGCGTTTCAAAACTTGGCTTGTTTTCAAGGCTTTTTGTCCAAATCTGATAGGGATTTTTAAGAAACAAGGTTTCACTGTTCAATTGTTTGACTGTAATGCAACAGAAAAAGGTGAGGGGCCTTTATGTAGTTTTAAGGGAAAGATGCATCTAACTTAAGAGTAGATAGATTATTTTGTAACATTTTAAGCTACTAATGACAAAATGATTGCAGAACATTTTGTGCAAACATAACATGGATGAACTAAAGATCCCAACTCAATGTACCTCTTGTCTGGCCTACTTAAGGAAAACATTCATTCAAATTCATTCAAAACTTAATTTAACACGTGATGCTGAACCATGGTGGAGATGAGCGGACATGCCAAAATTTTAAAAATTAGATGCCAAGAGGGCATGCTGCTACAGGAAAAATATTTTTTAACATTTTTCTTAAAATAATAAAACCGTTTTGTATATTTACATCAATGACAAACAGCAGCAGATTTATTTCTATTACGTCAGTATAAATAGAACTTCAACAAATGTATTCCATTGAGTCTTTATTCATTGAACAGGACACATTGAGTCCTCTTAAATATTTGACTAAAAGGAATTGAAAGAGGGCTGCACAGTGGCGTAGTGGTTAGCACTTTCGCCTTGCAGCGAGAAGATCCCTGGTTCGCGTCCCGGCTTTCCCGGGATCTTTCTGCATGGAGTTTGCATGTTCTCCCTGTGCATGCGTGGGTTTTCTCCGGGTACTCCGGCTTCCTCCCACAGTCCAAAAATATGCTGAGGTTAATTGATTACTCTAAATTGCCCGTAGGTGTGAATGTGTGAGTGCTTGTTTGTCTATATATGTAGCCCTGCGACAGACTGGCGACCTGTCTAGGGTGTCCCCTGCCTTCGCCCGAGTCAGCTGGGATAGGCTCCAGCACCCCCCGCGACCCTAGTGAGGAATAAGCGGTGTATAGATAATGGATGGATGGATGGAATTGAAAGAACACAAAATAAAACACATTAAATTAAAATCCTGAATTTAATAGTTGACCAACAAAGTTTATTATTACCTCAAATCTATTACTAGATTTACTCAGATTAATTTCTCTATTATTAATTGTTTGCATTTTGGAAGGCATTCAAGGCCTCAGATTTTTCAAGTAAATTAACTTGTCTTGGCTGATGGTGCTTTTCATTGCCCATTGCTTTTTTTCTCTGACCAATTACTTTCTAAGTTACTCAAAACCTTACTATATAGAAAATATTACTTAATGTAACATGATATACTAAGAAGGTAACAATATAATAGAATACCTGCTTATCAACAGCATGTTAGCATTTAGCTCAGAGCCCCACTACACCCTCACAGAGCTGCTAGAATAATTGTATACTCTTAGTCTTGCATTATGCAGTCTTTTCCAGCTAATATATGAGCCAACATGAGTAATTATGAGCCATTAATATGAGCCCTTTAAGTCAGAAAATTAAATACTTTCTGAACGTGCACAAAAGCAATACTAATAGCCTTTATATTGGCTGTCATTTCTAAGAGTTATAACACTATAATGACAAAAAATAGAAGTGAGGTGTAATTACAACACTGAAACTCCAGTTTTTAAGATTAAATGCACCATCACAACAAATGAAATTCTCAATAGTCACCATCCAGCAGCTGCTTCAGTATTAACTACAGGACACATGCGTTTATCCCCACTCAGCGATGCCCTCTCTTCGCATGTTTCATGAAAAATATAGTTGTGAATTCCACAAATGTTTCACCTTGTTAGAGGCTTACAATTATAGCGCAGACCCCTGAGGCAAACCTAATCTCAAAGTGAAGGGAAATCTTCTATCATATCAAGTGAAATTACTGTGAGCTTTTCTCAGCCTATTCCGATAAGATACCAATCAGCCAAATAGATTGGCTTTTCCATTATCTGCCAGGAGATCTTGGAAGGCATTGGGTAGATAATTTGCTAATGTTTCCTGTGACCTCCCCAGATTTAAATTATGTCTTTGGGTACATGTCAACTCAATCCTTCTGTTTACCATGGAGCAAGCACTCAAAGAGCCATTAATATTCACTGCAACATAACTGTCTTTTCACATATTTCTCTGCAGCATTTACAGACTCAAAGGAGAGTAGTCTCCATGCTACTTGAAGGGTATGGATTGAGCTGGCTGAGTGCTTTACAGACCTTGTGGGTGTTCAGAAAAGAAATGACAGAGCCAGAGAAAGATAGGAAGAGTATAGGAGATGGGGACAGGGGAATAGTAATATAATTTAGAAAGTGGAAAATCACCTTTAGCTGCCTCAGATGTTGCAAAAAAACTACACTATTCAAGTCCAACCCGTATTTCAGTGAACATCAGAAACCTGCTTTCATATTCCTACATTTTGAAGTGAGGGTCAATTATTTTAGGTCTAATTAACTAAATGTAATGAGCAGCTTTGATGTGGGGAATTTACTGAAATGAACATGGTAAAATAATTTTAATAACAGAGTTACATTGTCGTTTCTCATTAAAGCAGTTGCTTAATTCCTTCCCCCCCTACTCCTCCTTCTTTATCATAAATACGTGGCAGCACTCCATAAACAAGAAAAGAGGTTAGCTGCTTAAATGTTGCTCATAAACAATTCAATTTGATTAAAATATGCAAACATGAACACATAAAAAAACAGGGCTGATTTGTTTTGTCATGTTCAATTGCTGCACTCCCCCACCTCACCATCAAAATGATGTGAAAAGACTGTAAAGTATTAGATTAACGCACCATTCAGCATGCAGTCAGTAAGATTTACACCATATGAACATTTTGCATTGGATCAGTAGTCTGTGTTATAAGAGCAGTATGACCCGCTATTGTTGTAAGTTGCAAATAGTGTTGTAGCAGCTCAGCAGTACATGGAGAGAAAGTCCTTTTCTTGGTAAAACATGTTTTCTGTCCTTGCACTGACACATATTATACCTCTAAACAAATCAGTGATTATAACAAGGTTTTTACCAGCAGAAAACACTGGCTACTCTGTCTGGTCCTCCAAAGGATTCCAGTTGCCTCTGATTCACGCAGGAAAAGGAAAAGCAAGTATCATACAGTGAGCACATAAAGTACTGTATGTTGCAAATCTTATTAAAAATGGCCTGACAGTGACCGACTGACAGCTTGAATTCAGCTGACTTGTAGTACACAGCAAGGAAAAAGAACACTAACCAAAGACAAATGAGGGCAAGTGCCATTTCATCCTGCAATCATATATTTTAAAACCTTGCTCAAATTTTCATTTAGCCCAGTGCCACCCCCTCCTTCTGGAGTTATTAAATCAGCTGGAAGCAGCGCGGCTCTGTCACACACAGTATTAGAACACCACCCCCCCTCCTATTACCAGGTGCAGCCCTGTGATTTAAAGCTTTGATTTTGTTCAAATGACAACAAAGGTGAGCCCAGAGCTGACGCTCCTAATTCATCATTCCCTGCTTGATAAGAGCGGGATTAATGCTTTTAATGCGACGGTTGCAGGCAATCATCCATTTTAAAGCTGGCTCTCTGGAGGATGCAGCTAAAAAGGGAAAACACCTGAAACACAGGGTATGAAGAGGGCAAATCACAGGGATATACTGAGCTCTATAAGGCCCCTCTATAGATCCTGACAGGACCAGAACCCTGCCCTGTGGCCTTGGCCTGCATCCCGGGAGCAGATGGTTGCAAGACCCGAGGTAAAGTTTGACCTAAATGCTGAAATCCAAAATTCAAACAGCACCAGAACTGCCCTCCTCACTACCCATCCTCCCCCCATCGCCTCCCCTGCCAGGACCACCACAGGGGTTGAGGCTTTGAGATAGAGTCCTTTGACCATTTGGGATCTGTGTGCAAAATACCACCATATTTAGGACATGTTTTCCTTCCCTAATAACCCATTATGTATTCACTCCATGCTTAATTTAACATCTGCTGACTCCTCCACCCTTCCTCTATGGGCCCTAACTTGGGCAAAGGCATAGGACTTGGAATGAAAATGATCCATTATCCACATGTGTCTGGGCAGAGTGAGCTCTGTTCCAGCTGTTTCTTTCTGCGGCTGTGGTCTTTGCTTTAATACTCTCTGAACGGTCTTCAAATCAAACCGCTTGTGATCAGAAGAAGGGATCTTGAAATATATGAAATCTGCAGTTGTTTTTCACCTGCAGTCGCCTTTTCTGCTCTTTAGCCATGTGCAAACCGCTGTTACAGGAAAGTCTGTCTGACTCTGTCTCCACCAGTAGAATCTAGTCATTCCTATATCCAGAGAAGATGCCTTCAGGGAACATAAGTGCAATAAAGTATGGCATCATCTTCTAAAGATGTTTTATGAAGATTGAGGAAACTCTGAGAAACAGGCCTCCTCCTCCTCAGATGTTGTGTTTAACCTGTAACCTTGAGCCTCGATAATGATAAATGAGTCAGGGGGTGCAGCAGGGGGGAGGTGTGCTCTGAATAAAGGGTGCACAACAAGAAAGGTGGTCATAAAACAAATGCAAAACAATGTCCAAAATTAGACATTGTGAATTTCTCCCTTCATCTTGAATGCAATCCATTTTTTCCTTACATTTGTCATTATTTTGCAATCTCTGTATGTTACATCCAGTCAAAGGCTGATCGAGGGACTGTGTTATTTTGTGGTTTGTTTGTTTACATTTTGAATAACAAGCAAAAAGCAGAAGTACAGACATGATCAGCATTTGATCCTGATGAATATGGAATGTAAGTATTTCTTCTCTGGGACCAGCCAGAACACAACAAACAGTACTAAGACTGAATACATTTGAATAAATGTACTCAACAGATTTTTTTGTCGGATTCCAAACTTGGAATTGTAATGTTGTGCTCCATTTAAATTAATTTAAATGTTGCGGAGTTCATTTAAGTTAAGGAAATCACACTGCCAACAAGTGTGGTTTCTCTTCATTTCAGTGTTATTTGCCTTTTTATTACCACCAGTCTCTGACAACACTCTCAGTTTTATTGTGATTTATTTACACCTGACTCCTTTGCTATGACAATAAGTAATCTACAGGAATTGGGAAGAAATTATCCAATTAAATCTTCAATTAAATGTCTTGTGGCATTAATGTTTTTTTCTTTACCTAAATCTTAAACTCAACATAACCAGTGAATTGACATTTTATGAATATTAAGCCAAAAAACAAAACAAATCTCTAATGGACAATAAATCATGACTCATTGCCCTGACGTTAAAAAAACACATTACCATTCCAGTAATACAGTCGCACAGGTTCACTGCAGCAGGCAGGTGTCTGACGGCTCTAATGTTTCTTTGGGTTTCAGTAAAAAATTTCAAAGGAAGACCCACAGCCGATGTGATCTCAGTAACCTGCAGAGAGGAGGCTGCAGAGTGCAGGTGTTGGCTGACATCACAGCTCAGTGCCCGGACACTATATGTGTAAGTCAGTCATCCATTTTATTCCATGCTATATCAAAGACACACTTTGTTGATCACACTGACATGTTTCGAGATGCAAGCAGTTTCATTTAGGGCTTGCCAGATTATCTTAAAAGAGGATAAGACAAGTCTGGCGATGAGGATGAGTCACAGACGCTACACAGTTTTGTGTGTAATTGGCCTGTGAGTAAATAGTGACCTCAGATAACTGTGATGGTTAATGTTCATTTTTACTAATGCCCTCTCAGCCCAACTCAGGCAGACTGTTTGTATCTTTGTGTCATCTGATCAAAACGTCGGACTATCACATGATCCCTTTAGTTGCAGCTTCAAATACTTTCTAATTATATAAAGAATATTCTGAAAATGTACTGAATGTGCCTAACAAAATGTAACATTTGAAAGCAGCAGCACGTTGGCGTGTGTCTGTATTAAGTATTAAGTCTAGAAACAACCTACATAGTGACTGTGCTCCTAATCAGGGCTTGAGGCCAAAGTATGGAGCTTCGGGCCCAGGCTCTCTGAGCTGTGATGTTTCATTATTATCCCCCTTTAGCTACATCGACAACACAGTAGGCTGCTTTAATTACTCTCCATCAGTAGGGGAGTCAAAGCCACTTCAGAGACACACTCTAATCCCCCCTCCCTTCTTTTTCTCTGCAGGGCACTCATTGTCTCCTAAATATCATTTCCCTGAGCTCTATACACACTATTGGATTAAAATGTGGAAGTTTTGCTGAAGGGGTGAGGAGGTGGGAATGGGGGGTTGGCATTTGGGTAGTTGAGCTTAGCCTGAGGACCAGGCTGTCTCTGGTAACAACATTTTTTAGTTGCATCTGTTCTACAGCCCACAGAAGAGATGCTGACTCGCATCGCTACTCCTCAGTTAGCCCCACAGACAAAGATTATGGTCCTTTGTGCACAAACAATCATGACTATTAAGTTCTTCACCTTTTACGGTTACTGATCTTACAGTAGATTTTTAGTTTTGAGCAACAACATGTATAGTATTTCAACTAGTATGGCTAAACAAGTTGTATTTACGTACATATACAAATGCAATGTGAATTGTGTCTACGGTATATTTGGAAGAAAAGATGAAGAAAAAGCATTTATAAATTGATAATTCGTTGAAAGTGGGGAAAGCAGGTTGGTAGAATATGTTAGATATACTGTTAGTATTAATGTAAGACACACTCTTTGTTATTATAATGTCAAATTTCATCAGGTAAATTTTACAGTTAGTGCTAATTTTAATCCATTTACAGACAGGTGACAAATTAAGGGAATAACCTGACCTCTTGACCCCTACAGTGAGGGTATCTGGTGGCTTTGTTATGGTGTGGAGTGCATTTTGCTGCCATCGTCTGATCCATTTATCCCCTCAGAGGGACGAGTCACTGCAAATCAATACAAATTTCTTCTGTGTGATCACCTTAACATATAATGAAACATTTTTATCGACACTGGAGTGGTCTCTTCCATGATGACAACGCTTCCAACCATAGGACATGAGGGGTCACTGAATGGTTTGATGAAAATGATGTGAATCATATGATATGGTCTTCACGGTCACCAGATCTCAACCTAATTAAACACCTATTGGAGATTTTGGACCAAGGTGCTAGGACAGCGCTCTTTACCACCATTGTTGTGTTTGATATTCCAATAATACTTAATTTGGGAGTTCTTCATGTAAAGCCCAACATAAAGTAAATATACTGCACATATATTCATATATACTGTATTTACATGAGTAACTCTGATGATGCTATGCTTTATGTTGAAACATTAGCACCACCAAAAAGCTCCAGTTATAGCCATTTGCTCTAGACTTCATCACCTCAGACTCTGTCTTATTGTCCTGTCTGTCTGCTGAAGCACATACATGAGCTCAGAGGCAGATATTTGTTCATTCTTCTTACATTTATCATTATAGACAATATCGCATTGTTTGTTGCAGGTTACACATGTTGCACGCTATGCAGTACATACAGAATACTGAAATTAAATGAAAAATCTGCCCCCCAAAAAAGCTGATAAAAGTGGAGGAAACTCAACAGAGGATGAGCAGTCACTGTTTGAAAATAATGTGAATCATATGCTGTAACCTTTGCAATCTCCAGATCCTAACCCAACGGAACACCTAGGAAAGAGTACGGAGTGACAAGTCAGACAGATGTAAAGGAGTGGTGTCCATGGATGCTAATTTGCTTGTATAACTCCTATATTTCAATCACCATCTAATGTTGGGCAAAACTACTAATTTGATGGAGTCACTTGATAGTTTTTGGGACTAGGGAGTCTCCAAACAAAACTGGAGACAAAATGGCTAAAAACAAATAATAGAAAAGCGTAGTTGTGAAGAGTGAAAATAATGACATTTGATTTCTGCATAGCTGCACTAGTTTCCGGGTACTGCCATTGTTATGGTGGCTCACTGTCACCCTGTCATGGCTTACTGGGACACTTGAATAGAACACAGTTGTTGTAAATGTTATGCTAATGTCATGTGACAATGGTAACAAGTCAAAATGTCTGCTGTAAAGAAATTTATACATAAACGGGAAAGAGAAAAATAAATGATTCAATAAATGGTTCTAAAGCTGGCATTTAGAATCATTTACCAGTACTACAAAAATCAATTTAGCACAAAGTAATAGCAACCTGAGCGTAAAGAGATAATTGTCATGTTAAGAAAAATGTGACATGCGTATAGCAACACCAGGGATAACATGACACGGCTACATTTACTGTGACTGATTCTGACGGAAGCTATCAGTGCTGAAACACAAATGCACTCAAGCCATTGTGAGCCACTTTGGAAGCAAATAAAAAATGTCTTCTGTGTGAAATGACTTGCAGGGAGTGTCTCTCCACAGAAGATAGGGATTAGAGTGTTCACTAAACCAGTTCAGAGGGGACAGCTCATATTGTCTTCTTTTATTGCCCATGATAAAGCAGTATTAGAATTCCCACTTCCTGCTCCTGTATGCATGCCAAGGCTCTTTGTTAGACTGAATGCAGAGCCTATTCATCTCTGAGCGCACAACAGAACACAGTTATAACACAGTCATGAGTTTTGACTGATGTCAGTGAGGCGCAGGGCTGCTTCTGTAAGCAGGAACCAGAGCTGGTATACAGACCCCCCCTCACCTTCTCCTCATAGGTCTGCTGACCTCTGCGTGGCCCCACTCCAACTCCAATGCTGCTGGGTCTTTTACAGACTCACAAGACCCAACAATAACAGCCGGCCTGTTTAATACCAAACCCAGGTTAACCTCCTGGCCCCACTTGGCCCCTGCCTTCTGTGGCTAAAAAAGAGGACTAGGGTTGATGTTTCTTGGAGCTATTTTTCACAGCTAATGATGTGGAATAATATTGCTATTACTACTCGTGTGAAGCATCAGCAACTTCATTTCTTTCTTGGCAGTGTTGATTGTCACATACAAACAAAGAAATTACAGCTGCCCCAATTCCTCCTCATATACTCTGCACTGCTGTGCATTGTGCTCTTCTGTGTTTTGTTGCATAAATATGATTGTACAGCAATAAGGTAGCAGATGTTGGGAGCATCAAACAATACAGAATGGGTTAGGAGCTGTCATGACATGGGAACTAGGTCACCATTCAAGCCCACTCGCTTGCATTGACTGTTTCGAGTGACTATTGATTTTCTGACTAAAGCAATGACTTCATTAATATCACCATTAGTCTGCCATCTGACACAAATGGGTAGCTTGGCTGCAGGGCCAGACAATAATTCAAGTGGATATGAATCAGAGATTGTATGAATTAAACATACACCACATTTCACAGCAAATGTGCATTACACATTGTAAAATTGGAAAAGGTTGTCGAGCTCCTTCGCTCAGCTGCGTTCAAACAACATCACCGGAGGAAACGGAGCCACCATTACCTCCGCCTTAGCGCGCACCAACATAAACAGACATTACCAGCAAATTCTTCTTTCATAGTTCAATTTAAACTTAATCTGTGAAAGATGAGCGAAAAATCAACAGATCGCTTTTCGGCAGGTTTTCAAAACAAAAACAACAATGAAAGAAGGATTATTTTCCCTTTAATCCGGGGGCACCAGCTTAGCTAAAACAAAAGCAAGACCATGGGAACGCATAGAGGAATGAGAAGGCTTGCTCTTCCCACCAAACCAAGCTTTCCTGCAAACCACAAAAGAAGAACAATGAGCGTGTGTGTGTGTGTACGAGTGCAGAGAGAAAGGGAAAAGGGATTTGAGATCTATATTAAAACTGCAAATAGCTTTTAAAGATTAGTGATGGGCAGAAGGAGGTGACAGCAATGGGATGTGCGAAGAGTGGATTGCCCCTCCCTACTGTGACTATTTTGATAGCAGTGGGGTTGACAAGCATCGACTTGATTGTGAGAAGGCAATGTGTGCTGAAAAGCCTTGACAAGTTTCTTTGAGGCATGTACAGATCTTTTGGTGACTGAAAGGAACACAAATCAGGATTATGTATTACATAGCCATATTCAAACAGCTGGCATTAGGAGCTCTGAAGTGTCTGGCAAGATACTGTTGTTCAAGGATGTGCCTCTCTCTCTCTGTGTGCACTGTAATTACCCAAATCTGTGCTTTCAGAAAACCATTTCTTATAAAGGCATGCAACCATGGCCTGAATACTTGCATTTTGCACAACCTGAATGTTTCACTGGCTATTTAGTGAGCAAAAAAAAAAAAAAAAAAAATCCTAAATTTGACAAAAATGCACATTTGTGATTCTCTTTTTAGGCAATTTTCAATTTGTTCATCATGATGTGCCAATGTTCATCGAAGCACGTGCAGCTTTTTATGTTGCGAGTGCATGTGAGTACGTCCTGTACCCTGCACTTTTTTTTTTAAACCGATCAGCATGGTCATCGCAGGCTGTGTAGTTGCTCTGTTGTCAGAGATGTGTCTCACTCTGCAGCATTTGTCAGGATTAGACAGGAGTAATCCCTAACCAAACTCCAGAGGATGTAATTTGGAGATATGTGCTGGAACTGAAACCGTATCGGCTTACTCCCACAAACCCCATCTTCTACCCCATCTGAGCCATCTAACTCCTTTTTGCCAGCCCTCAGACACGTCCAGTATTTCTGAAATGGAAGAAAATGTAAAATACAGCAGAAAAGTTGAAAGAAGTGAAGCCACCAAGAGCCCTTCAACTCACTTTCTCATTCCACTCCTGAACAAACCCTCCTCCAGGCAGGTGAGGCGCTCATGATGTCAGGCTCCATCGCTGATATCTGTTCTAATATCCCTCAACACTTGGCTGTCACATCAGCACCCACCATTAAGTCATCGCTTGTGTCCAACACACGGGCTGATCTGTGTGCTCTGGCCCACTCCCAGCCCTGTGCCGTTATCATACCCCAACCTCTCTGTGACAGACAGGACTGATCTCCCCTGCAGCAACCCTCCACCCTGCCAGTAAAAGGACAGCAGTGGAAAAAGCCCCCCAGGGCCCACTGAGGATGGACTCATGAATCAAACATGCGCCCGAAGCTTCCTTCTTATCACCGAGGTCAGCCCAGGCATTAATACGCCATGGCTCTAGGGAGCTACCTACTGTGACCTCCCCCAGTTTCCCTGAACAGAAGGGCACAGTCCTCAGGAGCTGGTCCAGTGAGAGAGGGCCTCCCTCCAACACAGTCACTTCACATTAAGTCCACACAGTGAGAGAGGGGGCGACAGAGAAAGATAGAGATGAGAGACAACAAAAAGAGGTGCAGAAATGAAGCATGAAAGATCAAATAGACAAAGGAGAGAAAAAGAGAAACAATATTCCTTGGTGCAATGCTGGGCAGAGAGTAACACGTGGGTAAAATCGACTGTGTATACAGACCCTTTCAAACACCACCAATCTTCATTGGCCAGACGGGGTGTGATATATGTGACTGTCTGCCAGCGTAAATTAGGCAGTCCAGCCCGCTGTGTGGTAAAGCATGACGGGGCCGGACAGTGCACTAACTCAGGCGGCCTGGTGCCATGCACACCAGCTTCTCTCTGCTTTGCCGTGCCATAAATCACCAGCTGGGGGAAATGAATCGCTGTCCGTCCGAGCTGGATGCACCAGCTGGCACCGCCATCACCTGACCAGCAGGAGCCCATGCCGACACTGGAGAGGCTGAAATCAAGAAAAATGAGGCATGGAGGCAGACGGAGCCATACCCCTGCGCTCTCTCATTAGTCTCCTCTGGGCTTCCTCCACACTGAGCTCGTCTGAAGCGAAAGGGCACACAAAATATATTTCAGAGTGTCACCTGAGGGGAGAAAAAAGGGGGAAGAAATGATCACCCCTGGTCTCCTCACAAATCTATGTAGAACTGAACTGGCAGACAGCATTAGTGTTTCTGAACCCCGAGCTTTGAGAGACAGCAGGAGGGACTGCAGCTCGGGGAAAAGTAGAGGCAGCGTGTGGGGGACAGCTTTGTGTTCGATCTTATTTAATGGAGTTATTTTACTGAAAGTAATGACTCAACCCTATTGGGGATTCCACTCTGCATTCAGATGTAGTTAACGGAAAAACATGTTGATGAATAGATTTTCACTTTTCAATATTGCTGAGTTGCTGGTGGAGAGCCCACTTATATGCTGACCGCTGCGATTATGAGAAGCTGCGTGGGCGTCAGAACTGAGGCACTCATCAGGAAAATGGGTTGAAATTACATCAATACAGCCACATAGAGAGTTGGAGAGATCTGAAATAATATATACTTGATCCTCTACTATGGACATAAGGTTGCTGTTTACCTCTGATGTCCTAAATTATGTTTTCAAAACATTTTTGTGCATTAGTATCTATATCGTGTTTGAGAAAGCAACAGTTTTGCAGTGAAAGTCAGAGATGAATACAGCTGTAGTATGAAAATAGGGCAGTGTAAATGAACAGATGCTGGCAAGATTGACATTAAATTTGAGGCTTGTGATACAACACTGGGTTGCTGTGTATGATTGGCAAGGCCAATTTCCTGTGAACCCCCACAGCAGTTTTAGGCTAAATTTCATTGGTCCTGCAGCAGTCCTGTGGAGCAGAAAGTCTATCACTGTCTCAGATATAGAGGATTAGCTCCTCTTTCCTGCTCAGATGAATTTGCCCGTCATGGTGCGGTGATGAATGGCAGGAAGGCTGAGGAAATGTACTGTGGGCTCATTGGAGGTGGCAAGGTGAAGTCTGGCCTGGCAGCCTGCCCCAGGCTCAAATCTCACCATGGTTGTGACCCCCCACAGATGTCCAGGTGTACACTCACATCCCAGCATCCAGCTCATCAGTCGGCTGGTCAGTCAGTAAAAGACCACAGCATCAGTTTGACATCTGTTTTGACAAGGAATCTGATTCCATCAGCGTGTCTCAAGGTCCCTAGATACAGCAGAGGGTGTCCACTGCTTCTCTTCTAGTCATATGAAAAGGGTATGTTTAAAGGTCAGCATAGTTGAAGCAACCTGCACCTGCCTGCTGCTTAAAAGCAAAACATTTCATCTGATACTGGATAACGATCTATTAAAATTAAGCTCAGCTTAAATCCATCTTTATTAAAGCTGAGTCTTAATGAGAAAAGAGGCTTCAAGTTATGGAAACGTAATTTCATCAAGAAAGGTTTTTATTATACACTGGTGCTGACATATCCGTTGTTTTTCACCAGAGCATTCCCATCATGCCTCTGTGGATGTGCCTCAGTGGCAACAAAAACAACTGCTCTCCATTTCCTGTCCTCTTCACTGCAGCTGTTCCTGTCACCACCTTCCACCCCCAGCACTACCCTCACCACACCTCCTCTATTTCAGCTGTAATCATGTAGCCATGCAAATGCTGTGCACTGAGAGGTTCATGTTGCCCTCTCCGGGACATCATTCCCAGCTGCCTGAGCCCTTGAGTTGACCACCCAGGGGAGGGAAAAGAGGAAGTCATTACTGCTATCACAGTCAGGCACAGTCCCTACACTGCCAGACAGCCCCTCCAACTCATAAAGTCCTTGACGACTTCACTAAAACATCCAATTTCAGTCGGACCCCATTTATAATGACAAATAGAAATCAATCACTCTAACCACTGCACACTCCTCCTGAATCTGCGTGCTTATTTGACTGCCCAAAATGGCTCAGGCAAAAAAAAAGGAATCTTTTTCCCCTAACGCTGGTATCCTATTCACATCTCCGAGATATTCATAATTCATCATCTTCGATTCCTGACATCTGCCACTGATTGTGCCGACGGGTTGGCTGGAATTAGGCACTCCTGGGAGCAGCGTTAATGTGCTGGTGGGCCAGCACATGCACCCCGGCTGGGGAGGGGTTGCGGGTTGGGTGGAAGATTGAGGCCGGAGCGGCAGGAGCCTTTCACACTCCTAATGTGTAATTAGGAGCCATTTTGGAGCGCTGCCTTCCTCCACTGAAATTAGCTGCCTTTTATTAATCAGGCAGACCAGTTCAATGGCACGATGGGTCTCCCTATAATCTAACACAAAATGTTGCTCTTAATTACAGAGGGGGAGAGACAGCATACAGAGGGGCTGCAACTCCTGCATGATCCCCATGGGTTCAATTTCTGAACTGCAGAACACAGGAACATTGAACATCTACTGCAGCATAACAGTCCACACGCTGTGCTAAAAATAATAGTCAATATTTTGTCAATCATGCTTCCAACTTGAGCATAACAGTCTGCATTTCGCATGCTGTACTTAATGGGTATATACATCATAACAAGCATACAAAGAGCAAAACTCTCAGAGCTACACAGTCCGTGAAATCATTTGCATTTGCAGAATGTCATCTCCACTTGAATGAGAAATCATACATATTATGTGATTACAAGCACTGGTCCTCCTTTGGAGAGTTAAGTGCTATGACCCTGACCACGCTCATCAGTGCTGATGCCCTCATGACTACAGATGAGGACTAAATACTTCAGTGCTCATCCTCAGAGGTGGATATTTTTTCTTTCTTTTCACTACACATTTAATGGCAGAGATCACAAGTACATGAAAAGGAGCACAGGCAGGGAAAGTAATCACTGGATTCCTCATACGGGTGTGATAGTTAGAACAGGAGACCTTAAAAACGACAATCTGCAAGTGTTGAATCATTTCATGCCTAAAACAGAAATTAGTACTCATTTCTTGAGCTATTAGAGTGATTTGAATTCATTATCACTTCCTTAAAAACAAATATGTTTAACAGCGAGTGTGAGAGAAACTGAGAGAAACATCCTCCATGTCGAAAAACAGCCTACTTTAGTTGGACTTGTGTATTTGCTGCATGTCTTGTTTGTTTCCCATCCTAAAGACATCCATTCTTTACCATGCCTAAGAGTTTGTTTATTTCACAATTCTTTAAAATTGCTTCCCCCACAATATTATCCTCCCGTAAGTGAATGCAATCATGCAAAATGGCCACTTTTGTATTTCTAGTGTTTCACAAAGCCCGATGCATATTTATGAATATTGTTGTAGAGCCAGCTATCCCTATAATCTTCTCCGGAAATGCATAAAATACAACATGACCAAATGCTTAAAATGGCCACTTGATGAAAGTTTCGTTTGCTACCAAGGACCCGAACTGCTGATTAACAAACCATCATCACACAGAGAAGACAGACCACTAATGTGCAGCGGGTGATAAAGACCCCCTCTTTTCTCCTGATGGCAATGCAGCAGAACAATCACAACACTGAGGTCATCTCTCACTGCAAGGCCGAGACCGCTTTAGCATTCAACATAGCGGCTGCATGAGACGATAGCCTGCCACTCAAGCCTTATTGATGGAATCCAGAACAAAAAAACTAAAAATCTGATGTGGGGTCAATGAGTGAAGGTCCTGGCTTATCTCTCAGCTTGAAACTGTGTCCAGTGGAACAGCAGCTGTCACAAAATTGTTCACACAGGCATGGACAGCAAGTCTGAGAAATGGAAAAATGTCAAAGCAATTTATGGACATCCAAGAAGTGTGAATGAATTATAAAACATCATTAAACGTATCAAACCAGCAAAGGGGAACTGAGTTATTTAACTTTGGAATTGAGGTATTATAATTTTTTTTGAAAAACCATTTAAATTAAATGAAATCTAACCAAAATGGGAGATTATTACATTGTTATAATGTCGCAAAACCAAATTAAGATATATTACAAAAGACTATCATTTCCTAATGGATGACATAAGGTTGTGAGATGTGGTTAAAATTGTACTGATTAGTTTAAAATGTAGGAAATGTTGCATGTAGAGTAATCAGGCTACTCAAAGCAATAAGCAGTGTTTTACTGTCACAGACAGAGGAAGCCTTCTAATCATTTATTTAAGCATTAGCATCAAATTATAAAAATATTCCACTAAAAAAAAAAAAACAATATTCATAGTAGTCATAGTTTAATTTTACTTGAGTGTTATTGCTGCAGCACTTTAATGCAGAGCACATTGAGAACGGCACCAGTTTTATAAATGGATAATATGATCATATGTTTTGTATGTAAGATGTTTACCTGCAGAAAAACCAGAGCTGGTAAAGTGAATGAAGTGGAACAAACCATATATACAGTGTTATAGAAGTGCAGTACCTTTGCAATTATATGTACTGAGTTACTGTTGCTAATCACTGTCCACTGTGATAATGAGACCAGGCTAACTATGAATTTGCCCAACAGGAATTAAGTATCCATCCATCCCTCCATCCATCCATCCATGCATCCATCCATGCGTGAATAACAATAACTTAACTAATTGTTACTTGTTAAATGACATCTTTACATTGAACTAATAATTATTAGTAACAAAACTAAGATTGTATCAAGACAGTCAGTAAAGGATCCACTTCTAGATAGGACACATAAGGCAGCACTCAGCTCCTCATCTAACTCAACAGTAGACACTATGATTCTTTTGTTTCAGAAAAACTGTCTCTTAAAATTGCTTGCTAATTGGCACTAACTAGTTTTCACAACAAATCTTTTCTGCAGTAACTGTTTTTCTTGACACTTTGGTGATGCAGAAACAAGCTGTGAACACAACACTGACATATTATCACCTTTCAAGCTCACTTCGTCAGCTTGCATTACATCCACTAGATACGAAGGAGCATTCCTTTTGAGTCTAATTTGTTTCCCTTGAGTTCTGTAAGTCTAATATTTACTTTCCTTACAGCCCTTTAAAGTATTTGGCTAAATGCAGCTGCATGCTGCAGTCAAAAATGGTGCTAGAGAGAACCAAAACAGTAAAGTTGTAGGCCATAAAACCAAAACACTATACTCAAAGACTCTATAAAGCTCTGCAGAGTCCAGTCATAATTTTCTGTGGGTTCATTACAACAGATAGCCCTTCCACATTAAAACATAGGCATTAAATCCTAAGTTGTTGTTTTTTTTGTCTGCATTTGTTCTCATTGTTTGACTCCACAAAAGTTTCAATAAATAAATCCTAAGTTTAACATACCGATCAGTGCAGCAGCTATAAACAAGCTAACCTACAAACATCTTATCACTTGAATTGTCTTTCAAATGATTCAGCTGTCATTTTAAGATCAGCGGATGCCGACCTTTATCCCCATCATCAATACAGATCATTGAATATAAAGACAAGCCCCATTTCTTTTTTCCCGAGAGAAAGAAGCCACAGAAACTGTCTTTACAATGGCAGAAAAGGCACTGTAGCAGTTGGAGTGTAATAATTAGCATTCAGAGTGAAAGCAGGATCATGTGACCATTGGCAGAGTTTCTAAGTTCTGGCCCAATGGACAGAGAGTAAACTCCACAGGGGACTCCCCAGGGAGCAAGACATGCCGGGTTTGAGAGGGGTTATTGGACTGTGCTGTCTCTCTGACTGTGAGCCACTGGGGACCGGAGCAGAGGTGCCTGATGGTGCACTGAAGCCTGAGTGTGACACCTGGGCTGTCTGTCACGGCCACAAACACTGACAATGTGACACCTGACAGGATAGGAGTTGAGGCTGCAACACCAGAAGTCAAGACCCAGCTGACAGTAAGGATGAGAGGCGTGCAGTTCAACTCAATAATTTCCTCGACACACTTAAACCCAGGCCCCGCTTGTCTCCTTCCTCCTTTCTCTTTCTTCGCCTTTCTTCAGTGTTCATGGCCCTTTAAATAAATCAGGGTCCCGAGGAGGCTGAACCCATCAATTAGAGTCGTCTGATGAGACAGTGTGTGTATTAATCAACAGTGTGAGGCGTGTGACAGGCTGAGAAGAGACAGGATGAAGGGCTGCAGTGCCAGAGAGCTTTAAGAGGAGCTCTGACGAACAGGCTCTTAAGATGAATTTCCCAGTCTGCATCACTAAACTAAACTGATATCCAATTATGTTCCCCACATCGACAAGCGAACGGAGCAGCTGTGAGCAGCAAAGGCTCGCAGTGTCAGAACTGGCCAGGCGCGAGGCAGAGAAACCCAGGACCTTGAAGGAGATGTCACAAGGAGGCCGGAGTCAGCCGCTTGAGTGAGCGATGGTCCACACGCTTGCCTGAAAGCATGACATTGCCGAAGGGGGAAAAACACCATTTTATCATTCAGTGCGATTCGCACCCTCTCTCCCTGTCAAACATGCCATATGTCCCCGTCACAGGTCGTCTTGCTGGCTTATCGAGTGTGACAGGGCTATTCACACACTGCTCCCAATCAGACACCATCTCCTGCAGAAAAAAATCACCACTATAGCACAGTGACGGGCTGTCAGGCAGAGGGCACCAACCTCCACAGGGCCTTGGCTGAGAGTCTGCCCATCTGGGGGAAGGGGCCAAAGGCCAGGGGTTACGATGGGAGACACAGCACAGGCATCCACACAAGCATACACCTCATGCACCCTCATGCTGTTGACACTTTTCTGTTGTTATTCTGTTAGCAACAAGGCAGAGCTGAAATCGGAGTCTGTGTATATCAAATCTTTGAAAAAAAGAGAAAAGCTTCAATTAAAACTGAAGTTTTCATGTGTAAATAAAAGCATAAAAAGTGTTTCATGTTGAATCTACATAAAGACAAGAGTGACACTGCTTATGCTGTTCATAAAACTCTCTTTAAGTGCTCTGTGAATTTGACTTGACGTTTCACTGCATGATGTAGCTCATTGTGACTACGAAACAGGTTATTTGCCCGACAGGAAACAAAACTAGTATGTAAACCTCACTTGGCACTTCACATTGGTATCCAGTACTCAACCGATTTTCCTAACCGTCAGACCATACCAGTCTCTTATATGTTATGCCAATCTGTGGCTACAAATCAGGACAAGCAGAGGTCACTGAAATCCATATGTACAGCACACAATCTCAGAGCCCTGAAGAAGATTTTCTCCCCGCGATGCACTCCTGGAGTCGACAAATGTTTACTTTGATGCCAAAGAATCTCAGTGGTACTTAGCCACTTGGCTCCAAACACAATAACACTGCAGAGATGCTGAATATATCCACTAAGTGAGCAATCAGCTGCAAAGTGGGCTAAAATTTTCACTTATCCCCCCCATGATGATATGCATAGAGAAATAAATCAGAGAGCAAGAGAAGGAGCAGAGGGGCAAGGGGAAGAAGTGGTATCACCTGATCTGTCTTATCTTAAAAAGCAGCGGGATGTGGCAACACAGCTCTTCAGAAAGAGATAGAACCCTCCTGGCACATTTTTATAAGAAAGATTTCTGTGAAATGATTGCTAATCTATGCAAAAAAAGCAATCAGTGACTCATTCATAATGCATGAGCAACGAGATACCAATTTTGCAACGCTTTCGGATTATTAGATGTTATCGTGAATGCAGCAGATGAAATATGAACACTCCTACCTGTCCCATTGTAATTACATGACTGCAGTGGTCCAGGGATACACTGGGAGAAGGGAAAATGTAAAGAAAGAAACAAACAGGGAGACAGGCAGACCATCAGATAGAAACATCCATTACAATCTGACTACAGATAGCTCTAGATGGGAATATTTGTTTCTAACAGCTTTATGTATCCATTTGTGCCATGATTTATCAACCTAAAAGCTGTGGTTTTAAGTACATCTGGCTGACATTTTAATGGTCCATCAATCACATGGTGTGATAACATTTTGAGATCATCCTCCTCCCCGAGCCACTGAGGGGAAAAAAAAAAAAAAAAAAACGGAATCCAATAAATTGGCTGCAATCCCAGGGAAATGATGAGAACCTATTTCAAATTCAAAGCAAGTTCAAAGTATGAATGTTAGATAAGCTGCTTCTCAAATTAATGCAAATCAAATTTCATTTAGGATGTTTTTGTTCTATATAGACCCTCGTGTACTGAATATATTTCGGTGCCAGTAAGCTGCAGTTTAAAGCCTGACGCCTGAAAAAAACAAATTCCTGTTTGGATTATTGGATTCAGATTAGTTCATGATTTAATGTAATGTATTCTTGAAGAAGAATGTGCTTCTCGTGCAAGAGCCCTACATGCATGCTCATCATAAACAAGGAGAATTAAACTGACTTAACATATATCATTGTGAATGCCAAGAAAATATTAAAATAAACCTTTGACTTAACCTAAAATACTGGACATACCTTTCTTTCTCCCCCAAAGGCAATATAAACAGGCAGAGCTAAAGTGATGAAGCTTGACCTTGTGCCCCGAACTCAACCTCGTATTCAACTGGTCCCATATGAGACAGAGACTGGAAGAATGTAGCACAGCCTCTCTTCTTCTTTTTTCTGTTTAAACATTAAAAAAACAGCAATGCCAAAGCCTGACTTTTTTTAACTTGAGTGCTAACGTGTCTGGATAGCACCTGGAAGCCTTGTGAAAAGCGCTGACAGATTTCATACTTTTACATTCTGGGCAACTTCGACACAAGGGATTTGCTCTTAAAACGGAGCACAGCAAGGATGAAGGGTGGTATAAAAATCAATGAGGCTTTTCAAAGGCAACATGAAAAAGCAGCGCCTTAGCCTGCAATTAAACAAGAGCGCTCCTGGCACTGAGGGATGACAGAGTATGTTGCAGATGCCCTCAACTTCACAGGATCAATTACGGGATCAATACCATGACATGATACAATTCCATGATGGAAACTGGGACGTGGACTGGGGCTGCGCTGTGTCATGTGTTTCAGATGTTTACAGTAATACAGCTCAAGCAGGTCTGTACGCTGTGGGCCCATTTCACAAGCATGAAAGAAGACCAGCTCTAGACCAAACACATTCTCCAGGTGGAAACCTCATTTGAAATATTTTGTCTAAGCTAAGAGCAGTAAAGAAGAGGTTCTCCGTTTGGGGGTCAGGAGGCAAAAACATTTCTTCCATGATAAATTATTTCTATTTTAAGACCTTCCTTTTTTTCAGCCATGCAAATTGCAGTGTTTTTATTTCAGTCTATTGACAAATCATCCACTTCAGTACAGACTGTTTTCAAATATGCTTTATCCTTTGGACATTCACGGTTGCCAGATGCTGTATCCTCATCAGTTTGGAGACTTTTTCTGTAATGTCACCATGTGGTTCACATTTATAGTTTTCAGTAAAACTGGTCTGACTTCTGGCTGAATAACCACATCATTTGGAACAGATATTCATGTTCCCCTCAGGATGAATACAGAAAGTTCTTTTCATTTAGCAAAATTTCTAGTTCAGTCCCAAATATTTGCAAATGACATTCAGCTGAATTTTTCCCCCATTTTTGTTGCAATTTGAGAACTTTAAGAGTTATTTGAAACCTGCAAGGGGTTACTGTGTTTTCATGTGACCTGTTGCATTTCAATGCAACCTAAACTCAGATGGTGTTTACATCTGTTTACTTTTCTCCTGCCCTCTGTGCTCACATGAACTGCATTTTAGTACACCTGAATTCCCAATGTAGCTGTTTTCATTTACATATTAATTTGCTGTAAGACAACAAAACAATTATCAAAAACTGCCTGAAACACAGCCCATTAAGACTACAAGTTAAGCAGCAGTCACTTCAGAGTTATTTCCAAGCTGTTCCTCTGCATCACAAATATACTGATTTTGTAATAACAGCATTGTTTGACAAACTCACTGTACACAGGAGGCAAAAATGAAAAATGAGCATGTAAAATTATCACTCGGAGAAAAAGGCAGAAGAAACAAAGTCCTGATTTTACAGACTTGCTATGTTTTGCACTGTCAGAGGTATAGAGAGAGTCTTCTTCTTAAAGAAGGCTTGAACAACAGCAGCTCAGCTGCATTGAAAGCTACAGACACTGAAACAGCCTGTTAAGAACACTGTTAAAACCTTGTGTTATACAGTCATGTAAAACTGAAACTTCTGAGCAGTATTTTGAGCTAAAAAATTAATTCTGGAACCTGGTCAACACTGATTAACCTGATGAAAAGTATATAGGACCTTTAAGGTAAGATAGTGGACATGGTTAACAATAAACCTCCTCAACATTGGAATATCAGCATTATCACTGCGACAATGATAGCATGTTAACATTAGCATCAAGCAAAATGCACTGCTCACTACTATAGCTGTAAACTTTTAGTTTTTTTTTCTCCTCCAAACTACAAGTTAATATTACTTCTTTGAGCCTCTGAAGATCACTCCAATAAAACTGAGGAAGAATAAGATATTTATTTACAGCTTTCAAACACTGGCAACCACTGACAAAAAAAGATTCTTGTTGAGTTTTAGAGGTTCACAAGTCAAAAGTAGAGGAAACTCCCGTGGATTGGTGTTTAATCAGTCCAATATGGTAATGCTAAAATCCATATTCCAATAGCCGCACTATGCAACTTCTGCTGAACAGCAGCTTCTGTCACCACAAATCGCCACTACTAAATGATAATAGATGCTAAAATATAGTACAGTCCAAGAAGAGGAGAATAATAAAGTCAGTATACTAATTCAGTAATGTCAGCAGTGTGTTTAAAGTTTGCTAATATAAGCTACAGGTCTTACCAGACCAATTAAGGCTAGAGCAATAAAGCCCCTGAGTGTCCTGAATTAAACAACGGTGTGTTTTTTTATTACTTGTGAATTTAATTTGGAAAGAGGAGAATGTGTTATTTCTTCTTGCTTTTAAAAAAAACGTCCCTTTATTGGAAAAACAAATGCATAATGAAGATCTGGGACTTAAAGAACAACACAGAATTTCTCCAAATGTTTTACAATGTAAAACTAAATCCTCAGAGTTCTTTGACAACACTGTTGTGCCCTGCTGTCTTAATCAGACCCCTGCTATCAACACCGTCCGCCAACCCCCACTTACCGAAAGGGCAAACACCCCCAAGAGGATCATACAGCTCATCATGACAGAGAGGAGCTCATGATGTTGATGTTGCCTCTGTCACTGTGTCTGCATGGATGTCGTGAGAGGACGAGCGCACAAATCCTCCTTGCTGTGGCCAATTCCACATCGCGTTCCCACACAGATAACGAGACATAAAATGAAATAAATACAAATTTTCCACAAAGACAAATTCAGACATCTATATATGTAAATGCAATCGCTTCGCTGTAGGAAGCGATACACTAAATCCCCGTTAGCAAAAAGCAGTGGACATCAGCAACATGATATCTAGTCAGTCAGGTCTAAATCTGTATTCAAACTTAATGGCTCCTGACAAGCATTTCACCAGTCGACAGAGGACCAGAGGGAATGTGCCACAGAGAGCATGACCACTCAGCAAATTCACATTTAGCATTTCATTCCTCCTGCTTGGACAAAATGAATTATTCATCCTCGATTCTCTCACATTGATCCATCTAGACAAAACTCGCTAAAACCCCCAAAACGTTAAATGTTAAATGATTTGTGCATCTGCCTCCTCACTGCTGGGACAGCACACCGTTTTCACTGTATCTCTCTAATTCTGACACTCTCCCTCTATCCTTGACCCCTTTTCCTCACGCCCTCTGTTATCTGAAATAATCTCAGGCCTTCCTTAGATTCTATTCATCAGAGCAGAAAGAAGCAGGCGCTGACATTGATATAAAAAAAATACCATCTGTGCCTCACAGGGGTAAAAGGAGTGAGAGAGACTGAGACAGAAAAGAAAAAGAGGGGCTTCAAATAAAACTGGCTGTTGTCTCCCTCTTGTCCCCCCTTGTCAATGCCATTTCAATTGAAAAGCGCAGTGGTAATTAAATTCCAGCAGGGGTTAGGGGCAACTGTGCGGCACACTGACGGGGGGCTGCCCTGACATAAAGATGACACAATTCAAGAGGACAGAGGGGGCGCCAGGCAGAAAATGAAGGGAGGGTGACAAATGTCGTTTATTCACGTACACTGCCAGATTTGTACTACTCAATCTTCATGACATTCAAAAAATAGAAAATGAAATGGATATTCAAACTCAACCGAATCCCACAATGACCTTTTCCCCAAATCAGGGATATTCTAAACAGATCCGTCTTCTGTATCTGCGCCATTTGCAGAATATTTTGTAATGCTTAGGAGGATGAGCGATTAGGTGGAGAAGAATTTGGAAAAGCTGCTGTGCGTGTGCATGTACGTGTGTCAGCACAAATGTGTGACTCAGAAGGACGCTGGTTGTTGTTGATTCACATTATAGTGGCGCTAATCCAGAGGCTCCGTAGAGGCCACACACACTTCTGCTGTCCCCCTTTTCCCCCTATCCCCTATTAGCAAAACAACACAGCCAGTTAGTCTTTAACTGCACAAATAAACAGAGCTTAATCCTGCAGCGAGAATAATATTTTACCAAACTGTTACAGAAATTTGAGATACTCTGAGAAAAAATTGAACTGAAAACACAGAAAACTCTTTGGTTTTAGCATAATTTTACATTTCAGTCTTTAGAAAGCAACGCAAAAAATATAAAGGAGGATGCCAGAACTAAATTTGAAAAGGCATCCGTCTGTGTTGATAATTGTAATTCATGAGAGTGAAGCTCCAGATGTCAATCATTCTCTGAATACATTCATTGCATTATTATTTCCAGACTTTTCTACATTATTGTATCCAGTAAAATAAATCCTACAGGAAGATCTTTCATTTATGCAACAACAACAACAACATTCAATGTTAAAGTGCCGGCAGTAAGTACTTAATGACTGGTGATCATCTAATGCATAAAGACAGGCAGGCCTACTGATTTAAACATTTGGTAGAGAATCTACTTCAATTCTGCCAATGCTTCATTTACACATTAATCAATTTTATGAGTCTCTTCCTGTAAATCCTGTTTTGTAAAAAGCGTCTGTGCAACTCTGATGCCATCTAGTGGATAAAAAGCTTAGTACATATGATTGTACCTCAACACACATTGAAACACAGAGAGATGCCCCAACCGAAACACAAAACAAAGTTCATTGTTGCTAGTTTCAAAAATTGAGTTTGTTTCCAGTCTGCAAAATCTAGAATTAATACTCAAGGAAGCTTCATCCAGGCCCACGCAGCTTACTTCATTAGTTCAGCATACCTCAGGTCCTGAGGTAACGGCAATAAAAAGTCAAACAGCATGTTTGTCCTCTTGTTCAGCCACACCTGAGCTTCAATCACGATTTAAAATCTCCAGAATTTCCTCCTTAACAGAGAGGGGAGAGTGCTGCTGGACACCTGGTCCACCGATACTCGTTTCCCAGCAGTCAAAGCCACAGTCTCGTAAGTCCTGCACTGTACCCTGGACAACCAAGGAGTCAGTTTCTATAAAATAAAAAAGTCATAGTACAGTCATGTCAGAAAAGGTCATTTCAAGATGGACTACAAACACTGAACACTCTAACAGAACAGCTGCTGCTGAATGCAAAAATTAAAATTTAGTGCATAATAACTAAATAGGCGATAGTGGTGCTTTCAGGGTGAATTGTAAGTTTCTGTCAAAACTGAGTCAACCTCGTAGACAAAGACAAATAAGGACTTTGTGTGATGTGTGTGATTGCCCCGAACATCTGGTACTTCCCTGCTGTTTGCTGCTAAGGAAATGGTCCAAAACCCAGGAAATGCCCAGCAGCAGCTCAACAGAAAGGACGCAGCTGCACAGTTAAACTAACCACACGTCCAGTTAAAAGTATAAAGCTTCAGATGCAAGAGCAGCTTTTAAGCACGTACATAAAATAACTTTGTGCTTGCTTCCTTAACTCAAAGAGCTTTACTATAAAGACTCTCTGAGAGCGTTAGCGGAGGCAGATATAAGACAATCGACTTGACAATTGCAGAAACTCACAGACAGAAACGCTCGCTAAGAAAACAAATAAAGAGCATTTGGAAATCTATTTGAAGGATTTAAAACTTATTAAAATTCAGTACGCTACAGGCTGCAGGCATAAACAAAAACTGAATTTGCAGGTTCTTTGCTTGTTTGCTTTGTCAAAGAGAGGATGATACAAAGTTGCCTTAGAACCAGCTGTGCAGCAGTACTCGCACACCAAAGGCCCCTTCTTGTGCAGCCTTCTCATCATTTCCTGCCAATCAAATCGTTGTTTGAGAGACTTGGAGTGAGTGAGCGTTTGAGGAAAACAGAACATTTGCTGTCAGCAGGATTCTGACAGCTTGGCTCATCAAACTTCCCTCATCACAATGAATTCGGTATTAGACAAATCAATTAAAGGATGCACCGGAGGAGCAATAAAATGAAGGATTCACTTGAATTATATGCATCATCTAACCGAAGGGGTAATTGCTATTATCATTAAGTATGACGCTTTCGATGTTGCATTAATACAAACATTTAAAATTGAAAATCAAAATACAATTGACCTACAGCACCTGGTCTCAGAAGCGTGATGCCGCAGCCTCCTCCTCCTGCACCTGTTAGCTTGCTGTGGAGCCCTTTGGCCAGTGTGACCCGGCACAGCATGTCCAGGGCAGGGTGGCCCACGCCCATCACATTCAGATGGTGCTGGTTGATGTCAATGAGCTCCTGTGAATTATATGACACAGCCCAGAAAATGAGTCACATGGATGTGAATATTGGCTCTCTGGTTTAACATACTCTATGCATTAAAAATACATTAACCTGAAATGCCTTAGTGACATGTTAACAGTGCAAAATGCTTGACAGTCATATAATATTTTGTACCTCTAGAATATTGTAGTGCTCTCCTGTGATGGGCTCACAGGTCATCTCTGAGAGGACCTTCTCACAAGTGCAGGAGATGGCATCAACTGAGTCAAGCACTGGGGTCATGATGGAGGGAAACTGCAGGAGGGAAAACACGAATTTCCAATGTCACTTGTGCACAAGTGTTCGTGCAAGACAGCAGACGCCTTGAGCGCGTTTTGAAAAGTTTGGCCTTTTATTTCGATGGATACACTGTATACAAACACAGACTGTGAACTGGTAGGTTTGACTCTGGTTATGCTCCAGCCTGATCACAACACTGCCACAACACCATCCAGGCCCATCTCTGTCTGGAGCAGAAATCTGCACACCTGCTGGTGTCACCAAGGCAACAGCACACAGGGATGCTGGCTAAGAGTTTAATTTTAATATTTTATGAAGGCACTCAACGCCGTGCTCTGGAGTATCTGCCATGCAAAAGCACCGCCTATTATATTAATTACAGTGTCGGCAAGTAATACACCGGGGAGGAAGAAACCATTTAGTACCTTGTTAATTTTGTCCTTCACCCTGGCAACAAGTACCTTGGTGCTACGTGGTACTTTGGTGTTAGTGAGGAGGATTCTTAATAATGGCACCCTGGAAGTAAAGCAGAGAGATCGGAGAGTTCACACAGGCATGTTATTCTGGAGCTCAGCCGAGGTATTAATTCTATTCAGACATTATTTGTTTTCTATAAAAAAAAACAAAAAAAAAACACACACAGACATTACTTTATTAATTGACCTTTTAAATTAAGTTAAATCAAAAATTGTTAATACCTGCTCAGTGGTATTATCTTCCCTGCTAAGAATCTCAGCATGCCACCTACATGAAGGGAAACCAGAATCATTAAATAGGGAATCATCAGATAATAATGAACAGTGGTGGTGAAATACTCTGGTGTTTCCATTAAGGAGTGTTGTGTGTAAAGGGAGTGGGTATAACGACATAAATTTCATTTTTGATAATTTAATGTCTCACCCCATGTTCCTACAGCGTTGTCTACTCCTGAAGGATTACCATGGATGATCATCTCCCCTTGGAAAGCCCAACTGTTGATCAGCTCCAAGTCCTCCTGACACCATCTGCAGGCGTTTTAAAATGAAAGGAGGAATTTTGAAGCCCAACAAACTCTGTCTGACCAGCCATCTACTTGACTGTACTACCTCACCGTATTCTGAACAATGGCATAGGGGAGCATTGTAGCATTGGAAGTGGCTGTATATTCACTAATTTATAATAGAAATGCTGTTTGTAATTACACAAGCTAATTCTAGTATTTTCAGCAGAATGCGCAACAACAATATCATCCTGATAATACGTCCAAACATTAATTTCTATCTTCAATTTTCCAAAAGGAGACAGATTTTTTTCTCAAAAAAATGTGCCTGTCTCACTTTGGACATTTGCATTTCTATAATAGAGCTTTGTCACTACTGAAAATATGGAATATAAAATATTACGGTAATTCAAAAGTTAAAATTAGGAGAGATAAAAGAGTTGACACTTTCTTAACAAATGAAGCATCATCATAAGATTAGTGTTTGGAGTATGTAAGGTCACTATTGTGGTTTGCATTATAGTTTTGACACATACTTATGCATTAGTTTTTTCTATTTAAAAAGCAGAATGTTGATATCTTAGGTCTTTCACCTTCAAAGCAAAGACCTTTGCCTGAAACTGCACTCTGTGATATGTGTGAAGTGAAAACATGATTCAATATGATTCTTAGTTTTTCATGAAGTGTCATACTTAAGAGTATCATCATCAAGCTTAATGATTCTGTTTATGCAAAACAAGGGTTGACACCAACATCATACACAGCTCATGATGGGGACGTTTCTTTCACATAATATCATTACCTGGCAGTGTGATCCCATTCTTTGAGAGGAGCAGGAATGACTCCACTTGTGCAGAGCAGAGCTGCAGCTAAACACACAGAGTAAGCGGCGCTTGATCCCAGTCCTGCTCCAGTCGGCAGCTCTGACCACACAGTCACCGTCAAGCTGGGCAGCTCACTAAGAAAAGAATCATTCAGACTGTAAGACATTATTAAAGTATTTACTGGAAAGACAAGAGGAATTTGCAAATGCATCCCCAAAATGAGGAAAAACACACAACAAATGAGTATTACCACATATTAATTAAGAATAATAGCAATTATTCATTTAAAGTCAGTACAGTGCACTTTTGAAAAAGTGTATCAAGTAAATCAAGTAAATAATGTGTTACAATAATAATAATAATAATAATAATAATAATAATAATAATAATAATAATAATAATAATAATACATTTTATTTGTAAGAGCCTTTCTTGACTCCCGAGGTCACTTTACAAAAAAAACAACTACAGTAGAACAGATGAAAACCATACAAAAGGATAAAAAAAAACATACATAGAGATAAAAACCATACATAAGGAAAGAGGCAGTTAGAGCGACTGAATAATCTTGAACAGATGAGTTTTGAGTTTGGATCCAAAAAGAGGCAGAGAGTCAATATTTCGAATGTCCGGTGGGAGTGAGTTCCAGAGTTTGGGAGCAGAGCAGCTGAAAGCCCTGGTCCCCATGGTGCTGAGGAGGGCGGAGGACAATGTGAGGTGGATGGAGGAAGACGATCTGAGAGAGCGAGTGGAGGAGGCGATGTGAAGGAGAGCAGACAGATAGGGAGGGGAAAGGTTGTGGATGTCCTTGAATGTATACAGGAGGATTTTGAATTCTATTCTGGATTTGACAGGTTATATCCATGGCTACAGTATTTGCATAGTTTGTGTAATGTATAGTAACACATTCACTACCACATGCAACAGAAACTTAGTTGACAGTTCTGTCGATGTCTGTCAGGGAAACTGCATTTTGGCAGAAAGGAGAATACCGTACTCTAAGCTAATTGTCCGGCTCTTCTCTCGAGGGAAAAACACATCCAGACTTGTTAAAGGGTGCAGAGTGGCCTAGTGCCAGACTCTCATTAGTGGCCATCCTGTCAGAACCCATCACCTCTCTCAGACACGCCAGCACTGTGTCAGCACAGATTAAACCTCCTGACAACCTGCAGCTTTAATGTTCCTGAGCATCTTCCCCGTCCAACTTACATCCAGCCTTTCTGTCTTCTGTAACTATCCTCATTTCAAAAAGGATGGATTTATTCATTTGTGTCTTTTACCAATCTACATCAGTTTTTACAAAATAAGCATTAACCTAAGAGCTAGAAAGAGTAAAGAGGTAAACACTGCATGACTGTATGAGAGCAGTATGGCAAAAACACCAGCTTAACACACCCTCAGATGGTGACAAGCACTTGTCACTTTCTGCTACTGTCAATTACACTTAAAGCATTTAGTTAACATAACAGCTGAACAATACAGTATATTAAATGTTTTTAATCTAATTTATGGCATCTAAATGTGAACACATTGAGTGTTCACTGTGGAAAGAATTAAATTTAATAAGCAACCCTCCCATGATATCCAACAGGACACATAACAGTACACATATGATAAATCAGCCTGCTTTAATTCCCTTTCATTTGGGTTGTTGCTCACACACAAACCCACAAGTATGGGCCTAGCAGGCTTTAAAATTTCCACAAAGTAGAGAAAAATTGTCATTCTATGACTATACACTTTGCCTGCATCACCTACAGGTACAAAATGTCATAGCTGGTACCATTTTAAGTTGCACCACCTCTGGGCTCAGGTGTTTCTTGGGCTTTTTTTGCCTCTTTTTTTACAGCTGTAGCTTTTAAGTGTGTTCCTTTGAGGTCACATAGTTTAAGTTCCTCCCCCATCATTGATTAAATCCTTAAATACTCATCTCTGTGTATCAAAGTTACATATTTAGAAGTTTTCTCTCATGAAAACAATCTCTTACTGCTTAAAAATTACTGAGATTTGGGCAAAACATTTTTTTCTTGGGATTTAATGATCTCTCTCAAGTTTGGTGAGGACACCTCTTGCTTCCACTCCTAAAAGCACACAGGAGGACACTCTTGGAGCACAGAGAACTAATGACAACATGAGCAGAGTGCATACTTTTCAGTATTCAGCAAAGAATGATTAATCTGACAAAAACATGACATTTCACAGTTGGACTCTCGCAAACATACACAATCAGTCGTTCGTGAAAGAGATACAGTTGCAACACTCATTCCCTGCAGATAGTTATTTGCAGACACTGTTTGCTTGCTTCCTTTGCCAGTTGATGGAGAACATCACTATGTATACCTCTACATTTCTAAACTGTCGCTGCTTCTCTTGCCGAGGTGGTATAAACTGGACTGCAGTCTCAGATCTGAAACAAACGGCACAGTTGCTTTGCAGCAGGATGACATTTAATGGGTCTGATTTCTGGGTTGCTTTTTGTGTATGTATTTTTGTATAGATGTAATGTGATTTTGTGGTCATCTGAGTGATTAAAAAAAATGAACAAATGATGAGAAAACAGTGGTACTATCTTACCCTGATCCAAACAGTGAGAGGTAGATGTAAAGGAAGGATAAGGTGGCCATGCTGCAGGTGTCCAAGTTTCCATTGGTTGCACCGACAAACTCACGCAGTCTCTTCACAAGTTCAGCATCCAGACGTTGTGCTTCGTCCCTCTTTCCTATTAACATGATTTAAAAGACAAATCACAACAACACACACTTTATTCTTTAGTAGTGCAAAACAGATGCATTTATGAAAGTGTGTTTAATAAAGCATTCTCCAAAAAGGTAGCAATTATTTCATATGTTTATCTGGTCAAAGTGGAGTTTGAAGAGTTAGTGGTTTATCTAACAGCCTAAACAATAACTATCACCACAGACAATGTATGGGAGTTTGTTACTGCAATAGAACTCAAAAGCATTGTTTATAAAAGGTGTGTACTTTGAAACAGAGAATTTTCTCATATTTTAAATCACTCTGTGCAGTTTTACAGTTACATCTTCCGATGATATTGAGCAATATGGTAAATGGAGGGCACTGTTTAGCATCTTCCTCAAACATTGCCTAAACAGAAATGTCACAGTATGTATGTTGTTGGACTGTAGGATGCACGATACAGATGCAAGAACAAAGAACAGTGTTTGCATGAGCTTATGTTCCCCAGTGGTGCATCTTGTCTTACCATGGAAATTATGAATAAGCCGCCTCAGTTCAGACAGGTCCCAGCATTGGGATGTGTCAATGTTCGGGAGGTTGATGCAAACTTTGCCAGTAGTGGTGACTTTCAATCGCAAATATGCCCTTAGGTTCAAACTCACAGCAAGAGCCACCTGTGATGAAGCAACATGAGAACAAGCAAAAGATCAATAAAGGATGGCATTTTTCAGCATTTTAACAGTTGTTCATGTAGGTTTTACAACACTACCAGTTCTTTTATGTGGCATTCAGTGGTTTTGCAATAATTGAGTATATTTTTCTTACAGTGCAATATAGAGCTGTCACAATAATTTGCTTGTTTAACAACTTAACTATTAAATTACTCATTAACTACTTTGATAATGTAATAACCTGTCTCACTAATTAATTAAGTCTACATTGCAAAAATACATTTATTCGTGACATTGCAGTGCTAGATCCTTATCTGCCAAATGGTTTCTAGTAAAGAGAGGTCATAATAAATAGGGAGTGGCTGTAACTCTACAACCAATCACATGCACAATAATAAGACATTGTTCCCAAAACATCATTCAACTGAATCACAATTTTCAGTAACATGCAGAATTTTACAAAATACTCGGTACACTGTTACTGTACAGTAACAATCATAAATATACTCCCAAATTGTCTACAATAAACGGGTAAAATACTATGATCTCCAAATTTTTGCAGGGGCTATATGTAGATGAACCTGCAGTGATACATTGACATGGTATATCAAGAAATATATTTGTGAATAAATATAGCAGGAAGAAAATAAGAACATGAAGTCAAACTTCTCTGAATTCAGCTTCTTGCCGGTTTCTTTATCCCTCTGTGACAATAAACTGAAAATCTCTGGGTTGTGAACAAAGCACAGACATTTGAGGATTCTATCTTAGGCTTTAGGAAACACAGTTCAATATTTTTTCACCACTCTATAAACCAAACAACTAATCAGTTTAGGAAAAAAAATAGTCAGCAGATTGAGCAACAATGGAAATAATATTTACTGCATATAGCGCCACTGGAATGAATGATGAGGAGTGACAGGCTTTAAGGGGCAGGCAAACTGCAATAAGAAAATATGCACTGACAAGAAACTAAAAAACAATGAAACTACATTCTGAAGTTTTGTGTGTTAAACTAAAATTGTCCAGCAAAATCTTAGCCCAGCAACCAGTATCATATTCGCGTTTCTGCTGAGACACACACGTGTACCAAATGTCATCAGTAAATAAAATACTCAGTACAATCACTCTCATCCTCAAACGTTACCTTTCCGTGAACAACTGCATGCTCTCCGTGGAGGATCGCCTTCCCAGGAGCAGACACGAAGATGTCCTTGACTTGCATTTCTGTAACAGATTCCAGGTTATAAGATGTGTCCAGAGCTGGACAGCTGGATCACCTGAAGTTCAACTTTTCCCTGACAGTATTACTGTTAGCTAGCTTAGCTAATGGTAATCCGCTAAACTAGCAACAAGCAGTCGACAGCTCTGCCCCACAGCTGTGTCACTTCAACGAACGAAAGACGATTATCGGGAGTTTAGCGACGCATTTTTAAGACCAAAGAACACGGACATAACCAGTGCACAGACTCTTCAAAGCGGCGTGGTCAGCCAGAGTTAAAAACACAGCTGACACAAGACGAGGGACGCACATACGTTTCACTTTCTGCATCCAATCAGCGTGGCAGCTGGTTGAACATATTTTCTTCTGGCCAATCAGCGTCCATATCGCTGCCACCACCAGGTGAGTTGACCAATCATACGATGAAAACGAAACGCCCATGAACTACGGACACCTCAGTGGGACAAAACACATAACCAACCACTGTTCACCTCTAGATGCTAAACTGTAGCTGAAAATGACATCGTTTGTTATCAAACCTGCTCTTCTCCGCTGTTTTGTTCGGACAAGCAGGTTCATAGGCGACCATCGCACGAAGAAACCATTGTGTTCCCGCAGAAGGTAGTTGTACAATCCTGTTCTGTGTCAAAGTACATGTGCAAGTACTACAAAGTGCAGGTATTTAGCTAATGTTGCTGTTATTCAAGTAACTCACTCCATAAACTGCTGCTTGGCAGCTGCTATACAGTTATAATATCCCTTAAAAGGAAGTGAATTTTAGCACAGCAGAGTATTTTTTTTAAATGAAGCTTTAAAAACTCAGTAAAAACGATAATACACTTTCATTGTTGTGTCACCTGTTAGCATATATTAAATGTTACAAAAACTGCCTTGCATATGAGTCTTCATGTGTTTCTTCCCCAACAGTTATGCCACTGATGGAGATAACAGGGTCCCCAAAATATACACCAAAACTGGAGACAAAGGTTATTTATCAACGTAATTTAGAAATCGGTACATTGTGGCATTGTTAAAATTCGTATTTACAAAAGCTGACTTGACTCTTGCTGTGCAGGTTTCTCAAGCACATTTACAGGAGAAAGGAGACCAAAGGAAGATCACATTTTTGAAGCTTTAGGAAATACAGATGAACTTTCATCAGCTATAGGGTAAAGTTGTACTATTCCAACCTTACAATTCTCTGTATAACTTTCTTGATAATTACTCTTTGAAATTACTATCTTGACTTGCATTACAGATTGGCCAGAGAATTTTGCCTTGACAAAGGTCACATGTTCACTTATCAACTGGACAAGGTTTGCTTTTCATGTTGCATGTATTAACTTCCTTATGTACTGCCACTTTGCATTTGCACGATATAAAGTTTCTAATTGTTGTGCTTTTGTCATTGCAGATACAGTGCATTTTACAAGATGTGGGCTCCAATATCGCTACACCTCAATCGTCTGCAAGAGAAAGTCATATAAGTATGCATATGCTGGCTAGTCTAATGCACTAAAGTTGGTGGTTTTATCACGTTTTCTGTGCTCAAAGATCATTTTGGGGGTTTTCTTTGGTTTTGCTAGAAAGGACTAAATTTACTGCTCAGCCAATTGCAGACATGGAGACCTGGATTGATACCTTTACAGCAGAACTCCCTCCACTGACCAACTTCATTTTACCAGTAAGCCCATTTGTGCCTCTGCATACATGGTATTCTTGTTACAGCCAAGGTTTTCACACTTGCGCGTTGTGTTTCACAGTCCGGCGGAAAGAGTAGCGCAGCTTTGCACTTGGCTCGGACGGTCTGTCGGAGAGCAGAACGCAGGTCAGTTCCAGCACGTTTAACGGTTGTAACGTTACCTTGAACGACTTACAATGTCCAACTTCTCTTGTTTCACTTGCACAGTCGGTTTGACAGCTCTTTGTTGTTGTTATAGTGTTGCCCCAATTGTGCGCTCAGGGGAGGCAGATCCAGATGTTGCCAAGTTCTTGAACAGGTCAGTCCTGTATTTTAATATTAATGAGAACATGGCTCTTCCACCACACATCTGATAAATGTTGTATCATTTTCACTCAGATTGAGCGACTACCTGTTCACCGTCGCCAGATATGCAGCCATGAAAGAAGGCAACGAGGAGAAAATCTACAAAAGACCTGAATGACCACATTCACACATGAGGATTAAACAAAAACCTGATTTGTTTGGAATGATTCATGTATATACTTCAGTCATATTGTAAATACATTATTACATATGAATAAGGTTCACAATTGTCTCAGTTCAGTGATCACGGGTCATAATAAATCTTTATGTACATCCAAAATACAGGTGTCCTGGTATTTAATTTTGCACAGGTATTGTTTCAAACATGTACATTCAGCTCAGTTGATGTATAGTTTAGGGAGTTCTCCAGAGAAATTTTAAATAATTGAGAGTAATCCCTATTCCTGTTGGTTCCACAGTTGACACTGACTGAGACTAAACAAATACTATGACTAGTCTCTGTTAGATGCAGTGGTACCCAGAGGCTTTTGCTCTTGTCTATATTTCAGTACACTAATAATACACTTCTGTGTCAGGCCTGCTCATGACTTAGGGGGCAGTTGGTTATATTCCAGCATGGATTTGTCCCACATGGCCTCCAACACAGTCACAGGATCTGGCACCAGCCCTGGCTCTTCTGGGACAAGGTGCTGGCCCATGCCATTAGGGACAGATTGCGGTCCTCATAGGGTGGATAACGCAGGTAGGTGACACACTCAAACCGTGTGCCTCTTAGCAGGCATGATTTTCTGTGAGAGAAGGTATCAAAGCTGTAGCGGCCATGGAAGGAGCCCATTCCACTGGCACCTGTCAAGAAAACGTTGCAAGTGTACATCAGATACAGGCAGTATTATCCCCCAGCATGTACTATGATGCTACACACTTACCTACGCCGCCAAAAGGCAAAGCCACCATCATACTCTGCAGGATGCAGTCATTGGAGCAAAAGCTTCCACTAGAGGTCTCACTCATTAGTCTTGTAGTGACCTGCATTGTCAGAAAAACACATGATCACAATGCAAGTTGGCTTCCCTCGACACAGCTATGAATACAGCGTCTTAATGTTCACCATGTACCTTACTGTTGCTGGAAAATGCATACACACAGAGGGGTTTTTCTTGCTTATTAATGAAGGTAATTGCGTCATCCACACTGTCTACAGTCAGAAAAGGAAGAACTGGACCAAAAACCTCCTGTTGCATGATGGGGTCTGATTCTGACACCTCTGTCAAAATTGTTGGGGCTTCAGAGACAACAAAAATACCCGAAAAACAGAGTAGCAGGATTAGATATTTCACATGTATTCATTGGCATTATTTGAAAAAATGTAATATAGAAAGTTCTTACCAATATATTTCTCTGCTTCTATCACCTGCCCACCGACAGCCACCTTGCCAGATCTCCACAACATGTCTCTGGTACGGTTGAAAATCTCCAGATTGACCATGCGGCCAAAGCTGCGGGACTCTTTGGGATCGGAACCATAGAACTGCATCAGACAGCACTTTAGGGCTTGTACCAGCCGTGCTTTGACATCTGCGTGGCATAAAATGTAGTCAGGAGCCACTAAGCTCTGTCCAGCATTCTGGAAACATGCCCAAGCGATGCGCTGAGCAGCGGTATTAATGTCACAGTGCTGGTCCACATAACACGGGTTCTTGCCTCCCAAAATCAGGGTGACTGGTGTGAGAGTGCGAGCTGCCGCCTGAGCAATTCTGCTTCCCTCCTCTCTGTTTCCTAGGCAGTGACAAATCATAATGTTTAATGCATTTTGAATATTTCTCTTTAATACTCAGAAAGCTGATGCTGCAGGTGATTGTTTACCTGAAAAGAGAACATGATCAAATTTGAGTTCCACGACTTCAGGCAAGTCATTCGTGCCTGCAAGAATCACATGGAAGCATTCCTTGAAGAAAACAAGAATTGTGTGTCAGATCATTTCTTTTGACTGGAGCATCATCTTCCTTTTAACTCACCATCAATCAAATTGAACACTGAAGCAGTAGAATTATAACTGAGTCAACTATTCAGACATTTTGGATGACATGCATGACCCCATATGTGACAATCCCTGATTTGAGTGTCTCAACAAAGTCTAATCTCACCAACGGCTCATTTGACCCTTTCTGAGCAAAGGCCTTTTTAAAAAAGCACATATTCAGACAGAATGAGTCAGTAAACTATTCTGCTTTAGGAGGGCATTTGAGCTCTGCCTGTAGCAAGCAAAATCATGAGTTTTTTATATAATACCTAAAATGAGTGGAACGAAAATCCAATCTAACAAATTTTAGCACCTGCCTTTAATTTAGACAAAAAACAACAAAGTCACACTTTGAGAGGTCTCACGACACATAGTCTATCTTGTTAAGTAAACGTAGAAATCCCTTATGCTAGCTTACTCACATTGTCCAGGTAGAAGGGAATGAGACGATGAAGCAGGTCTGATGTGTGAGCGGTGCACTCAGAGGGGCCAATGATTGCACAGTTTCCTACACAAATGAACAAAAACCTTATCAGTGGCGGTTTGATGCTCAGTAAGCCTGTGTGTGGAACGGCTAAATGATTAGAGAAATGTCTGCTGCACCTGCTGCGATGGCCCCAACTAACGGCACCAGACACATTTGAACAGGACTACACCAGGTCCCCATGATGAACACCACCCCCAGCGGCTCACTGATCACCACACACTCATCCAACGAGGTGGACTGCACAAAGGAGACAACCCTGAAATTAGGCTACAAGTGAAACAAAACACTCACACATGAAGTTCATCAGGATGCAGGAGGACTAAGAGAGGAAAGGACATAAGCCCATTTCATTGTTCCAAAAGGGCAAGGCAACTTAATTTTAATCTGCTTTAGTGGGCGCAGTACAAATCATTTCTTTGTAGCACCGAGACGGAATGTTCACTCCAAAAAGGTTATGCAAGTCATTAATAATCCAAATGGCATTATGAAGAAGTTTTTGCAGTAAAAGAGGAATTTAATAACACTAATCTCACCAGATTTCTTTCCACAGGATGTGGCTGCATCCACTTTTTTAAGTTGTTGATGGCATGAAGGGCCTCATTCTTGACAAGAATCAGCTCAGATACGACAGTTTCAAACCGTGGCTGGTCGAAAGGAGAAAGTGCAGATATACACAGATATACAAAGAAAGAAAAAGCATTTGGACTATTATGCAGAAAGATGCAGCTAACATTGTAGGAGACCACGTCAAACAACACCTTATGAAGGTCCCGTCCAAGAGCATCCACAAAGTCACACTCGTGCTCCTCCAGCATTCGCACCACAGCCTCCAGCTGAGCCAGTCTGAAGTTCTCCTTGAGGGTGCGTCCAGCTTGGAAGGCAACTCTGGCTCTCCTCAGCAGTTCTACACACTCCAGACCGTATGTCTTCAAACATGGCTCCCCCAGCCTGGTCCTAGAACAGCAGATTAGTTTAACAGCAGGCTATTAAACACATTTCCAGTCCATGTCTCATAGTTCTACCTCCTGCACGTCAGCCGTCCATTCCTCTGACAAGCAGAGCAAGCCCTTGTTTTCCCACTCATGTTGATTCCAGTCAACAACTCTCCAGTGCTCCTGAAATTGTGTAGTTAAGCCCCACTGGCAGGGAGGATAGTGAAAAATCCAAAGAATTCCAGCCAGTCATATGATGCACAGAAAAATACCAAAGCTGGAGTTAACTAAGCAGCTCAATAGGTGAAATCGATTTCTCATTCACCGAAAACACACACATGAAAAACATGTTGCATAAAGTAAATCTGTTGTTTACCTGCGCAGAGCCTGGAACCATCGGGCTGGAGAAGGACTCGGCGGACGGCTCATGGTTATTCTGTAGGTTCAGCTGAGAGTTGCAATCACTGTTGTGGAAATCCTCACAACAGCACCTTGAACGCAGTGCAGGAAACGAGCACAATGAAGAATTTGAGACAGACATGCGTATTTACACCATAATCCGACATGCACGGTACTCTGGAACACCGGAAAACAAGACAACGCTCAACCCCACAACTTCTTGTTAATGTCTGCAGGCAGCTTCCAGCCTGTCACAGAGCAGCAGTGAGCTTCAGTCCCCATGTGAGGCTCCACCGTCATGTTTCAGGCCTCTTTCCAGACTCAGCAGGTGTTTGTAATCACCCAGTTAGTAATTTATTAGTTAAAAAAAAAACATCAATTGTGTGCAAATGTTTTAAAGTAAATGATTTATATAATACTTGTGTACATGATTTAACATTACAGGAAAAAAGTATTTTACACATGGACAAATCTTACATGGGAATCTCCTTTTTGTTTTTACAATAACACACTTCGTAGTGTAGCTTGTGCAGCCACTTTGAAAGACACTTTTTAAAAAGAGATGAAAATTTTTTACAAGAAGAGTGGGAACATTTCCAGGATCGATTTTTATTATTATTGTACTAAAAGAGTGGAAATTCAAAGTCAGCATCAGCAGTCCACTGGTACAGTTAAAGTCTAGCCTACTCTTGACATCATTTAAAACAGAGGAGCGACCTCAACGGAGGAGACAGACGAGCATGAGGTATCTTTCATCGCTCTCGCACACTGGCTCACACTCATGGTAGTGTGTTAAGTAAATCCGTTTGTAGTGTTTCCTATTCTTGCTTGAATATACTAAAAGGAGGAGAGCTTAGGTAAGAGCCTCCTGACTGATTTGTCAGATTTCAAAATTGTCTAATCTCATTAATAAACTGGAAGTACATTCAATACAACCAGTGTTATTTTTATATATATGTGTGTATAGTTATGGTTGCATTTTAATTGTTTTTTCCACAAGTTAGTGGCCAGAATATAACTAGTTAGAAACATGATTACTTATTAACAAAAGTTTCCATACTCATTCACAACAGAACACTTTTTTTGCATAATAAAGAAAGATTTGATATTTTTGTTGAACCCTCCTCTTTCTCATAAATGCCCAAAAAGTCTCTTCCTATAATTTCAGATGCAAATGAACCCTGTGTGAATTTTTAGGCTTATAAGGTAAGATTCACCCTCATGTCCCTTACCCCACTCCCCCCAAACAGCAAAAATGTGTGCAATATTTCCGAGGGAACATCATCAAGTCAAGCAGTCACATTTGGTTGATGAACCAGTCCATGACATCATGTTAAAAGGTTTTTCATAAACCTCAATTTCTTTTCTGCATGGCTTAAAAAAGTCCACAGAGATTAGAGAGCATTGTAGTAAAACCCTCAGTGGTTGTAGTTGTGGTAGTACAGTGGTTGGGTTTCTGCTGTCTTGCTACCAGGAGCAGAGAGTCCAGGTCCATAGCCCCCATTCCTATGGCTTGTTTCCAATAAACAGTATGTAGTTATTGGTTATGGTTGGAATTAAGTCAGACATATGACAGCAAGGGGTGATGGCAATACATGAGGCACTCAGCGTTATTCAAAGGTGTTGTGAGTAAAGTTTCCTAGTATTAGGTACATAGACTAACATGACTGATTAACTTTACTCTTCATGTTTTCAATGTGGACGTCAAGCACAGATGTGTGACATGGAACACTTGTGTCCGCTCTACTCGGCAGAAACAAATAGTGACAAAACGTTCCCGGTTCTTTTTCTCAAAAGCAACTGATGCTAGAGCAAGGACATCTTTTTTTCAAACAACAGCATCATCAGATTTTCAAGAAATTTGTTGCTGCTTCACTGGAACTGAGGCAGATGTTAGGGTTTTTTTTAACATACCAAGAATACAAAAAGCAGAGGGCCAGTGTCTCTCTCTTGGGCGACTACCGTGTCTTTTCATGGGAGTAAATGGAGAAAGGTCAAAATGATTTTCCTCAAAATGGGACACAATGTAATCAACACAGATTCTCTGTTATGGGCCAGCCCTCCTTCATCAGGGTTGAACACAAGACACTGATTTGTCTTCCACTTATAAAAGATGCATTATATTCAGCAAAACATTTTAAGACTCATCCAATATCAGCGAAAAGTTGCCTGGATGAGGGAATCCAAGCTTGTAAGGATATTAACAATGCATCACTTGGTTTTACTCGGGTCAGTCGACCATGTGTCTAATGGCTTGCATTGCATCTGTATTGCTTTCCAGTTCGCTTAAAATGGGAGTGTTAAATCCAAGAATGATTCTGTTAAGCCTGAGAAACAAGGATCTAGCCACTGTATATCTGTATTTCATTAAGTTAAATACACGATATATTAAATTTTTGGAGTGGGAGAGGGTGATGGTAAAAAAAATCGATTGTGCTGCAAAAACAGCATCTTATTGGACTGGAGAGAGTGAACTAAAGTAAAGGTCACTCCCTCAGAGCTCATCCAGTTTTTAAAAGAGACAAAAGGAGACTTGGTAGATCCTTCATGAATCCCCTTTTGTTTAGGTGATGCCCCTTTGATGTGACAGGTAAGCTGAGGCTCTTGCTTGGTTCAGGCTGTTTAACACACCCCTCCTGTGCAGATCGTCCCGATGCAACCGAGTTAGGAGAGCTCAAAGCCTGTGTTCATACTAATAGCGTAGCGCAGCTTGTCACGCAAGATGCTCTTCTTGCTGTAGTTGGGCAGCTTGAGCAGATTGAAGCACGTAGATGAAGTAGGAAGTCGACCACCAGGCTCCTTCTTCCGGATTGTGAAAAAGCCTCTGAGGACGCTGCCAAGGGTGTCTCCAGTGTCCTGGACACAACAAACAGAAGGTAAAATGTAATGCAGTTTATCAGCGCACAAATATATACAGTAAGCATACAGTGCAATATGCAATAAATGTGAGCCGAACCTTATGTGTTCTTACCTGATCATCTGAAACTTCCACACAGCGGATAGAGAACGGTGGTTTGAGGTAGGCAAAACCTAGAAGAGGTGGCCTTGAGCAGCTGGTAACAAACTGTAAAAACACATTTAAAAGACAATAAATGGGTAAACCAACTTGTGATAGCAATAAAAACAAGAAAAGCACTCAGAGAGCGCAGTACTCCACCAAGGCTGCTCAGTCGTATCATTTCCGATGGCTGAAATCTTGACAAAAGTCATGACAGAAATCACGACACTATAGAATGTGGCCATTTAATATAGATTTACCCATAAACAAAATGACCTTGCGCTGAGCACAGGCGTGTGTTACGCATGTGTACGTTATGTACGGATACCAAATCGCGTGACCTAAATATAGCGGGCGCCGGGAATTGATGGGACTCGGAAACACCCCTACAATTTAATCAGTTGTTCCTTGTATAATTTCCGATGGATAAGTCCCGATAAGTCTGCAGCGGTCAATTTGTAGTAGGATCACAATCATGGGATTTGTCAGCAGGCAGCTGATGTAGTGGTCACGTGTTGTAGTTACAATGACGCCGAGACGCTATCTCGCAATGATACAGAAATCTTTCACAAATCCGTGGATCCAGACTATAAGCTGCATCACTGCCAAAATCTAATCACTTGGTCCTTGTGTCATTTCTGACCTTCCTTCGATATTTCATCCAAATCCATTTGTCAGTCTTTGAATAATGTTGCTAACAGACAGACAAACCAGCGCCGATCATCACATAACTCCGCTGAGGCTCTGCCTCCTTGGCGGAGTAACAATTACTTGACTGTAGCTAACAAAAGCCAACATACTTTAAGGAACATAGCCCTCTCTTCAGCGTTGAAGTCACTGGACAGGATGTCCCACAGCCAGATGATGACACGATGGCTGCTGTGAAAACCTCCATAGTAGACCGTGTGTTTCCTGAGGAAGAGAGGAAGATGGCAATGATGAGCAAATTAAACTGCCTGAACACACAGAAAGCACAGACAGCAAACAAGGGCTTGAGTAGACTACAGTAGTAATGAAAACTTGCTGCAGTACTTTTGTTATCAGTATAAATGTTGCCGTGATAACCAGTTAGTCATTCTGCTCAAAAAACTTTACAGGACTAGACGAATTAAATGACATCATCCAGTTTGGACGCATGACAACAGGGGACAAAGGTTACATACTTGAGGTCGTCTAGATCAATCTCAGCATTATCTCCTGACACAAGACGCTGAACCTCAGGTGTGGAAAACATGTGCAGCCACTCTGGATTAATGATGCTGCGGAAGCCTCTGATGAAAGCAGCAGTTTGCTCTTTAATCTGCGTGTGCATCCGGAAGTGAGCCATGAGGTGGATGTAGCTGATCCTGCAGGAGATGAGGTCAGAGAGGGAACATGATTTTCACAGAACAATAAGCAAAAGAACATTTTAAACATAAAAAAAAATGTGTCAGTACACTTTAAACTGCACATACTTGTTTTCATTGGTGACAGGCATGGTTTTACCCCCAGGTATCAACTCATGACAGACAAGCTATAAAGGAATTAAAAATAAACTCGTGATTCTTATATACAGATATATATATTTAAGTACAACTACAATATCTTCAATGTTTTCCGTCCTTACCTGGCCCATAACATCCTCATCATAGGATAATGTGAGCCCAAGATCACCTACATCTCCATCATAGCGCTAAAAAAAAAAAAACAATGAAATGTCCACTTATAAAGCTGAAACAATGTCAGCTACAGATAAGTTTGGAAAATAAGACAAAATGCAATAAGTGATAGCCCAAGTTAAATTTTTCTGACCTTAATGGAAGTGAGGTTCTTGTAAAACTCAGAGTCCAATGAGGGAAGCTCATCGATGGAACTGTAGAAGGTGCTGTGGTGGTGACCCAACACTTGACTGAGGAAGAAGGAGGCAAAAGGAACGTCCACAACGATGCCCTGAATTGGAATAAACACACAATTATTGACGATCACCAAAACACTCAGAACAAAAAATGAGACTGCTTCTTTAGAAATCAATGTACCTCATATACAGCTTTCCCAAGCATCTTTCCCACAAACTCAAACAGCTGCAAATGGTTCTCATGGATGTAAGACGTGGGTGAAGGATACAGTCTTTCATTTCCACTTGTGGTCTATGAAAAGTAAACATATCAGACAAAACAGGAAAAACAGTAGTAGGAATGTGATGGTTTAAAAATGGCACACTAATTGTGTCACTTACCTTAAACAGGTTCAGAGCAGGATTGAAGACTTTCTTAATGATCTCCTCTAGAAACTCTTTGAAGACACCATCCTGATCAATACCAGCTTCATCCACTCCCAGGTCGTTAACAAACTTCACACGAATGACACCTTTTATAGAATTCACCGGTAAACGGCGGAGCTGGTCATATCCATCCTTAGGACAGACAAATCCAATTGTTATTACAGAAAAAATACACACACAGTAGTGTCATAGTTTAAACCTTTGCTTTTGTTAAAATCTGTTGACTCCGTACCTCTAACATCCGTGAGCGACGAATGGTGATATGGGTGACATGTGGAGAAGCAGAGCTTGTTTCTACCAATCCTAAACTTTCTTTTTCTTTTGTGACAATGTTCCTGAACAGCAGCACCCTCTAAAATGAGAAAGAAAGTATTCATACAACTGAAAATGAAATTGACAGCACCTTAAATTAAAAAGTAGTGTTTACTTACATTTTTATGTGGAATAACATGGGGGATGTACTGCAGTAAAAGCTGGGCTCTTTTCTTGCCTTTCTCCAACTCTTGGAACAACAGGCTGGGCTTCAGATCCCTGAATGCAACAGCAGAAACATGTAAAGGTGGCTTTAATCACAAAGCAGCCTATTCTGACGTAGAAGGCTGGTATGCTAAAGATATTACGGTAGCAGTCAGTGTTTCAGAGTTTATGCTTACTTTCGTAGCCAGTGGTCATCAGGGGTGAACCTTCGTCTGCAGTCTCGTTCATAAAGCACCATTAGCCAGCCATGAACACTGTGAAACAGCTCCAGCTTCTCTCCCTTTGCATTTTCTAGAACACAAAACAGCCTTTTCAATACAAGTATGCCCTTTACAATGAGTGCCACTGTAAAAACTTTCAAGAGTCAGTGAGTCACACACTCACCTAAGATACCATCCCATATCATCTTGTACACAAATGTGTTCAGAAAAGAGGAGATAGTGATCAGTTCCTCTATCTTGAAAGATGTTTGTTCCTCATAAACTTCAATGTCATCCAGAATTCTGTAACACAATAATTCTGTGTTTAATATTGCTGCTACACTTGCAATCTTATATGTACTACAGTAAAAATCTGTGACATTACGTGATGAGGTGACGTGAGCAGTCACAGAAGAGCATGAGCATAGCCAGGAGCTGCTTAGACTCTTCAGTGTCATTGTTCAGACACTCCATAAAGAGTTTGAGGCCTCCCTGAGGGCCAAGTTCACAGATGAAGGCCCAAAGTTTTGGCAAAAGGTCATCAAGATGTGTCAAACCTGCAGAAAAACAGAACATAAAAGGAAACATTCTGTGATGTTTTTGAATTAGTGTGGTTGAATAATATATATTTTGTAAAAATGTCAGATTCTGAGACTGACCAGTGAGTATCTGGAGGCGGATTTGTGTCAGTGTAGACAGAGCGGTCTGGTACAGCACACAGATGCTGCACACTTTCTGAACTTCAGCTGAGTCAACTCGCTTCCCTCCGACTGGTTTCAGGATGTTTCGTACAGAAGCCGACTTTTGAAATGCTCGCTTGAAAAGGTCTTCAGAAACACATACACATCACATTGAGGATGTAAAACACCTTCAAATCTTCTTTTTTTAAATCAACACATTGTACTGACTTGAAAATATTACAGGGGATTTACATTGATAACGTACTTTTAACTGGTAGATTGTTTTGTGACGTGCTTGGCTGCGGAGGTGGAGGAGTCGGCTCCTGACTCTCCAGCTTTTTGGAGAGGACGTCACTGAAGAGCGTTCGAATGACAGAGACACCCCACAGATGCTGAAGCTGCTTAGTGACCAGTGGCATTGACTCATTCAGACTACGGGGAACATGAGGCAGGGAAGCAGGAGGAGGACACAGTCAAGCAGATTTTTTGGCATTATTTTTTTGAGAGCATGAAACAAGTGTTGCACATTCTGGTTCCATTAACATTTCTCTTTTATTTGGATGATGTTTCAGCCCTCAGGGATTCTTGAAGATCAACAATCATATGATTGCTTCCAAAGACAGCCTGAGGGGTGACACTTTTTTCCTACTATTAAAGCATACCAATACTCCTCTGTTAGTTATTATTATTTTTTCACCAAGGGAAAGTGAAAGTACTCCAATATCTAAATATTTGTTGTTCAAAGGGAAAAAGTGAATAAAAGCTTACTATTCTTACTAGCTATTAGGCAACACATTTCAAACTAAAGCTCTTGATCAGAAAGAACCTATGTGCTAAAAGTTTTAATGTTTTCTTTTATATTTAAAGAGTCTAATTACTGTTCAATTTGAATGTGAATATTAACTGCTTGAAGTGATTAAACAAAGAAAGTATTTCACTGACCCATAGTCAACTGTCTGAGAGAACCAGCCCAGGACAGGGTGCCAGTGGGTCAGGTTGGACTTCTTCTGCGATACGTATCTCTGGCAGTAGGACAGCATGTCTGTCAGGTCCTTCACAAAATGGTTGGCCTCTTCTTCCAGGACTTTCTCATTAAGATAGCCCAATTGAATCAGGTTGCCTGATGAGAAACATGCAGCCACGGGGTAAAAACCAACCATCCTCGGGGCACACAATGATTTTCTTTTTTAATTTGTAAACTAGATTTCACTGATGAAAAGTGCAAGCCTTTATTTATCCATAATACTGTACCAAGTAAGCAGAGTGTGTGGCTGCCCTCAAGACACACACAGATGTCCAAACACTGCTCTTCCCGACTGAGAAACAGAATAAACTTCCGCAGCAGGTCATGCGTCTGGATGGATGCCATGCACTGTTGAGACACAGCAGTTATTAAAACCCTCTCACTTCCAGCTCCAATTACAATACACAATACTATAAACAACGCAGTGCTTTTACCTCTGGAGTAAGAACATTGAGGTGGGATATGATGGCTGGAACTGACATGATGTGAATGAGGAATGATCTTAGCAGGTTCTCTGAGAAGTGAGCAGCAATGACTGGCCTGAAAAATAATAGATTTAATTAAAAAGGCAGCCCAAAAAATTAAGTGACAAAACAACTGAGCAAATTACAATAGATATCACAGAACTGCAATATGCATGTCCTCTCTACTTAATTAAACCTAGAACACTACCTTACCTTAATGACAAAGTGAAAATGGCTGTCAGTGTGCCTTTGGAGAGAGACGGTTTAGAACGAGCCAAGCCATTGGTCAGCAAGATCTAAACAAGAAAAGTTCACATGAATAACACTGTAGAAGAACCTAGGTGACAACACATCTCAGTCTCTTGAAACTGAACACACATGAGCTAAAATACTTAACCTGCAGTATTGAATAGAATCCCTTTTGATTGAGATGACCCATGATGTTTTCACAAATCCTCGTCAAAGCAGGTCTGAGAGCCTCACCTTAAATATTGAGGAGAAAATATTAGGATTTTATTTGCAAAAAGCATGCCCTGCAATAACAAAAGATGCGTTTACAGCAAAACAACCTCTGCATGACATGAGACTTACCTTTCCCTCTGACTATCCTCCAGGTTAAAGTGTCTGTGAAGGTCACCAGCATGGTGAGGTACAACGTTACCAACTTGTTGTCCTGAAGTATGTCAGGCTGGAATTCACAAAACATGCAATTATATGTACAGCTACAATCAAAGAATTAACATTAGAACACATGTTCCAGCTTAAGATTAAGGCAAACCTTTAAATTTTTCAGTAGTTGACAGCAGGTCCACAGCACATCTTTTATCTGTTTGAGCCAGGGAATAGTGAGGTCTTTGGAGAGAGCCAAGGAAACATACCACACCTGTGGACCAAATGTCACAACAATCACTTAGACAAAAAAATCCCACTGAAAAAGGTTTGGTAAGTGGAGGGTGTAAACATATGCACACTCACTTTAGGTTCATTTTCAACCTCCATGCTGGCCAGGATAGCACGACAGAGCTTCTCAAACTTCTGATACACAAAATTACAGCCATTTGAGTCACTCAGTCCAAGACAACAAGAGTATTAACTACTACTGTTATGTTTCGAGCACTTTCACAAGTCTCCACATAGTAAAAATTAAGAGAAAATTAAGTAACTTGTGCTATATATGTGGTAGTGACGGTGACTCACCATCTTATCCTCTGGCCGATATATGAATAGTAATTTTCGAGCAATTTTGAAAATTGAAAGTGCATTTCTTTTTGATGTCCCAGTTTCAGAAGCTTGAAAATAGTCATCAACCTCTTTCCTGGTGAGAAACAGAATGAAAAACCTGAGTAAACGATGGATTGAACATGAGACTAAGTAATATGTACTTGTAGTATGTACTCTTGATGTTAGTGGCAAACTTATTGAATTCAAAGCTCTTTCAACCCCCAATGACTAAGTATAGTCCAAGGTGCTTTAGTAGAAATCAACTGGACTTCCCTTTTAGTTTTCTTGAGGATGGTGAACCATGATCTGGATGACTTAGAATCTACACAAAAACGTTGACTAGTATAACTCGTATTTGTGCAATAAATAAAATTGGAGATCACCTTATCTGCTTCTGTAGTCTGCAACGACAGAGAAATCTCCTGACCAGGGCTTGGATGAGGATTGCTGCTCTCTCCTTCTCCTTCTGTCCCTTCCTCTCCTCTCTGGCCTGCCGGGCTTTGTCCAGGAACTCGGACTTGGAGCTTTGAGGTACACTAAACATTGTGCACTCTACAAAAGAAGTATGCAAACAGTTTGACTTGGCTATACTACAAAACTTTACATTGATACACGGAATGCTAGGGTTGGTAACATTTTGGCACTGGCATCAGAACGAACATCCACAGTTTGTGAAGATCATAACTTGTGATAATACGACATCCTAACGGTTGCACATTGTTTTGAGGAAGCATAACAGTGAATTTACCTGCGATACCGAAGATAAGAAGCTTTTCTCTGGCCTTCGGGCTCACCTGCCGCTATACCTCCTCAGCCATTTGGGTGTCCTTGAGATGCAAGCAGGAGAAACGCCAAATGAAAAAAGAAGACTAACTTGCCATCTCTGGAGCAACGAGCTATACAGTAAAGATGGAGCTGGGATAGTTAGCACACAGGGCTAGTTCGCTGCTTGTCGGCTTGATATTGACTCAATAAGATTTTCTTCAGATTCATTTACCAATGTTGAGCATCATTGTGAGGTTAGGTTTGATCCTATGTCAATGACAGTGCCGCAAACCCAGAGAAAATACCGTTTCGAAATGTAAACAATGAGAGGAGATCCGTACATTGACTGCAGCCATTAATCCCCTGTGTCGCATTAAATGGTTCCGGGTAGTGTTTGTCTTCATGTATAAATCGCGATATGAGAGTACTCATCGAGATAGGGTCAGCGATGTGGCAAACTATCTTTGCTCGTGTTGCAGCAACAGCGACTTCGTATTTGTGGTGTCGAATAAAGCTTTCATTGAATGTGTTGGGTGGGTGGCGGGGGGACTGTTATCACTGTTACTCCTTCAACAGCGGAAATGTACAGGCTCAAATAATTACAGCACATTTCCTAAATAAGTAAGTTAAAAGCAGTAGGACATCAAGATGGATAAAGTAAAGTACTGCTTTGTTACTTATTTCCCTATAACTAGTTATTGAACATTTACCAAATTAATGTTAGCGGTTCCTTTAAACAAAGCTCGAAGCGGTTGACGTCATTTTTGGAACTGCGCAGCGGTGGACCGGAAGGAAGTGGGTGTTAGCTGACTGACGTTAGCGAGCTACAATTACGAAGTCTGCTGTGGGTTCTATGGTAAGTATATAAATGTTTTTTTTAATCTAAAGCCAGTTACAAACACTAACGGTATGTATCGAAATATGTTTAAGTGGTTAGTAAACACATAATATAATCTTTTACCTAACAAGTAACATTATCGGCAACTTTAGTAGGTGCTAACTAGTTAGCCAGATCATTAGCCGTGCTTGTTAAAATCAAATTATTATGTACTGATTCAGGGATATAGTGTCGATTTAAAAAGTGATCGTCTGCCAAAAACTGATTTGGAGGAATTATCTTTATATCTCTACATTAGTTTTACTGCTCTGTGCGCTAGGTTATAGTCTACCAGTTCTTTTTTTATCAGTTGAAATATCTTTCAAGGACCAATTTAACTCGTACAGTGTAGTTTTCCCCCTGTGAATAAGTAATTGAACCCCCTGCATTGTGACTAAAATTATGCTAATGCATCAAAATGACGATTTTATCCATGAGGTTCATAAGGGCGTATTGGCCCCTGTATAAGAACTACAGTTCCCTTTGTCTGCATCAGTTAAAAAACGAACAAGGTTTTCTCTTGTGAAACTTTGACGTTTTGTTTTTTAATTTTATCGTGACCGTGGCGGTATTTAAGATGACTATATGTTGTTGATGTATGTTTTTGATATGTCTAATATCTTTTTCACTAGATCCAGATTGTAATTACCATGGTTTATGGAAAGGGATTATATAAAACATAATACTTTTATCTCCTTTGCAATTGTCCCGTGGACTGTAATCTTAAGATATAGTCCTCCTAAATAAATTCTAGTCATTTGGATGCATTATTTACTTTTCATTCACAAAGTAGGGTCTGCAGTCACGTTTTGGCAAGTGGGAAAACTGCATGATATGTGTCAAATTGTTCCTTTAAAGCAGTTTTAACCTCTCATAGGATTGGTCATACTCTAGCACACAGGCGAGATCTAGACACATGAGAACAATTACTTCTATGGACAATTATCATTTTTTGGCACAATACCTACCTAGTGTTTTATGTTTTTCAAAGAAATTCCCCTAATACCAATGCAAACATAAAACTATCAGTGGTTTGAAAATGCGTAGCAAGAGTATAGCAAAAGTCTGTAGTACTTAAACTGCTGAGTCCTGTTTTTCGAATAATGAACAAAGAAATTAATGAAATAGCAATCATTTTGCTCGTTATACAGGAGACTCCAAGAAATCTTTTTGTTTGTTTGTTTCTGTTAACATATTATGTGTCTGTATTTTTATTGCAGCTGTTTTACATGTTTGTGTAGTTTTTGCCAGAAAATCCTAGAAAATAAATGCTAGAAAAGTTCTCTTTCAGTGTGTAGAAATTAAAGGCATTTCAATGAAGTTTTGTGTCAGAGTTTGTGTTATTCTAAATTTTGACACCAAGATATTCATTTTAGTCGTAAGTCAAGTCTAAATATTGGTCATTGCTCTCATTAATTATGAATAATCACAACAGACCTCTAAAAAACCGTATTGGTCGACCCTTACCCTCCACCTCTAGGCCTTCATTGCTGCCCAAAAACTATCAAAACCTTAAGAATGAGACTGATTTTTGCATTGGGCAACATGTGCCTTCAACACAATTACCATGAAAACCCTAATATATTCAGAGTAAGTGTCATATACTGTGTTTTGACACCGTACCAACCTGCATCTTTTTTAAAGTGAACATGAAAAATGAATATGGACCCTAAATAACTAGTTGTGTATGTTTTTATTTTGTGTTTTTACAGGAAGAGATGTCAGGAGAGAGTGTGGTGAGCTCGGCAGTGCCAGCAGCTACAACCAGGACTACATCCTTCAAAGGCTCCAGCCCGAGCTCTAAATATGTGAAATTAAATGTGGGTGGAGCTCTGTATTACACTACAATGCAAACACTAACCAAGCAGGACACGATGCTCAAAGCCATGTTCAGTGGCCGGATGGAGGTCCTCACAGATAGTGAAGGTGAGCTGTTGGTGAAAATGTTAAAATTACATGCACTTGCTTTAATCTGTAGCTTACTAATGTTTCACCATTTAATTTCCACAGGTTGGATTCTAATTGATCGCTGTGGGAAGCATTTCGGAACCATACTTAACTACCTTAGAGACGGGGCAGTTCCGCTTCCAGACAGCCGAAGGGAAACCGAGGAGCTGCTCGCTGAGGCCAAGTATTACCTTGTCCAAGGCCTAGCTGATGAATGTACAGCTGCCTTGCAGGTACGATGTTCACAGGGTCACATTTCCCCAAAAATAAGAGTATCAAAATAACTGTTAGTCCTTCTAAAGGTCATTTTGTTCTATTGCTTTTAATCTTTTTACCATGCTGTATCTCCCACCCTACTGTTCATTATGGAAGTTTTATTCTTGTTCATTTGTTTATTGTCTTTTTAAAAAATCTAAGAATTCTATATAACTGTTTATTTTGAATGTGGATATTTATTTATTTATTAAGAAAATCCAACATACACATCAATGGCAAAGAGGGACATAAAATCTGTGCAAAAATCATTTTTACTAGTCAAATAAATCTCAGCATTTACTGGAGACATTTGGTAACTAAAACAATGAGCCGTAGTTATTATTGGGGTGGGGCTTACATATCCTATCAAATCCATGTCATCGTGTCCATATATCATTTGTGGTATTTAGTGCTAGTTTGTTCTTCTGCTCATTATATCATGCACATTATTTGCAGGTTTCCAAGTGAAAGATTTTAATGCAAAAATAACCCAAAGTCTTTTCCCTCCAGAACAAAGAAACTTATGAGCCCCTTTGTAAAGTGCCTCTGATGACATCATCTAAGGAAGAGCAGAGGCTCATTGCAACCTCTAATAAGGTATGTTTTATGTAATGTGGGATCATTTGTAGGCTTTAGCATTGAGACACATTTGTCAGATTTTTCTTTGTTTTCTTCATAGCCTACCGTCAAACTGCTGTATAACAGGAGCAACAACAAATATTCATATACCAGGTGAGCCCTCTTCACCTTGTAACACCATCTACTATGTGTAATTAAAGATGGAACGTAATGTGGTGAAATTGTACACCAATTGTCTTAGTGAATGACCTCTCTATAACCCCTTTCCCCCCCAGCAACTCTGATGACAACATGCTAAAAAACATTGAGCTGTTTGACAAGCTGTCATTGCGGTTCAATGGGCGGGTGCTCTTCATCAAAGATGTGATTGGGGATGAGATCTGCTGCTGGTCGTTTTATGGCCAGGGGCGTAAAATTGCTGAAGTGTGTTGCACTTCTATTGTTTATGCCACAGAAAAGAAGCAGACAAAGGTAAATGTGCATTTGGTACATGTCTACTCTGTAGAGCAGTTTGCACTGTGACAGTATGCTGCTTGTCTTTGCATCTCTTGTGTAACAATTTACTTTCTCTTAGGTTGAGTTCCCTGAAGCAAGAATCTATGAGGAGACCCTCAACATCCTTCTGTATGAGTCCCATGATGGTAGGGGTCCAGACAATGCTCTGCTGGAAGCCACAGGGGGTGCTGCAGGACGATCTAATCACCTGGATGAGGATGAGGAGCGAGAACGAATCGAGCGAGTTCGTAGGATTCACATCAAACGACCTGATGACCGCACACATCACCACCAGTGACCTCTCTCTTTCTCTCTCTCCTTTGACCCGTCAGCCTGTGTCTCTGACCCTGGACAGTCTTTGCACCACGCTTGTGCCTTACAACACCCAGCGCCTCTCTTTCACTTCCCCTCTTATTTTACCAGCTTTCTCCCGGAGACTACTATGAGATGACTGTCATACAATAGTGTGTAGTGGTGAAGTGGTTGTGTGTGTTTTTGTGTCCACTTGTCTTTGTTGAGTGGTCAGACTGTAGTGTGTTGTTCTCTGTTTGTTGACCATGATAACTTTTATCACTGTTTTCTGCTACCATGCAGACGCTCACAGACTTGGATGTTTGCATTCAGCACTGCAGGTCAATATAATTTCACCAGAGTTGTGTTGGGGGAAAAAGAGGAGTTTGTTGTGAGTATAAATCTGTTATTGGAGGTCCTAATTACATTACATCCAGGAGAGCAAGAGTTATATCATGTAAGTAGCTAAAAATTAGTGTATATAATTTAGTATATCTTTGCCATGGTTTTGACGGGTCCACTGTAAGGTCATCAGTGGATGAACCAGGTGTTGGACACAATTGTGCCACATGGTGGCACTGTTTTATTCTTAGAAAATGTTACCTAGGCTGTTTTGTAGCCTGCAGATAATAGCAATTAAACCTTTTTGAAATTTGATTGTTTTTTATACTTAAGATATCACAGGTGGATGCAATATTTCACTTTAATGCTTCTGCCATATTTAGTTTTAACATTGATGCTCTTTCCCTTCACTCCACTAAAGAAATCATTATTATCAGTAGAAGGAACTTGAGCTGTGACCTGAGGTGTTAAATGTACTGGGCTGATTGAATGATGGATGCTGAGGTTGAAGTGAATGGCTGTAACCGGAGATCTCCCTGGCAGGAAGAGAACCCTGTCTACAAGCTTTTAACAGGGAGAGAAATTAGACCTGTCCTTCATCACTGCATTCATCAGAGAATGAACTGTTTGCACACTATAGGTTTGAGTTGATATATGTCTAACAATCACAGTACTTGTAGGTCTGTTGTACAGAAGTGAACATAAATGTATGTTTTATATTTATACATACTTTATCACAAATAAATTTCTACAAACATTCTTTTGTTCTGTTTTTATTTTGCATTTTCCCATTATCTGTGGACATAGAAAAATTATGATACATATGGCTTAATTTTTCAGAAATCAGAATTACACATTAATGAAAGCGATTTGAGTAATGCAGAGTTGTTTGAAATGTGAGCCTTTGCTTTGAATGAAATGCTCAAAACACCCAAGACAAACCCTTGAGAAGGCACAGAGAGACAGTAACACCAGCATCTTGTTGCAGTTTAATATTCTGAGGTGTAAAAGTGCTTTTGATTATCATGTGTGGGTGACAAATGTGACTCTGTCCAATAAATAAGCTCATCCAGGGTTTCTCAAGTGCAGCGGCTTGTGGTCAACTGCAGCCTGTAGGCGTGTTGATCCTCTCCTTAGGGGTCTCCTGATGAAATATGCAGGGGCTTCTTGTGTGTCTTCTGCCCCACACGTTACCGTGTCCTTGCACGGGTGGCAACCTGCAGTGACAAACAGCCCGATTCATGTTGTATCTCTTTGTTTTGCAGATGAAGTTTAGAGCAGAACTTTAAGCAGCACATCTGTCCATACAGTACATAATCATTTAATAAATAACATAGATTTCCAAAGTAAGTGATCAATAAAGTATATCTTATCAACTCACCACCATGAGGTGTCCGTTCTTGGCCTTGTAAACCATTGGTTCCTGCCCAGTTGTAAAGTCCACTGCACTCTCTTTCCCTGCCTGGATTTCAATCTTGATACTGAGAATTAATGTACACAACAGTTTTAGATCAACATGCATATCAAATTGGACTTAAATTCAGAATTCAAACTCACCTGCCCTTAACCACTTGGATCACATTTTGTTTTTTAGCAATGACACTAAGTTTGGTTAAAAACTCAAACAAGTGATTGCACTGCATTACGAGGTCCCCCTGAAGTAACCAGAGTAAAACACAATCAGACCAAAGGACCATAGGCAAGAAACTTGTACTGAAAATCTGTGAAGATGTTTCTGTGTAAATGAGCTGTATAATTCAATTCACAACTGTGCTTGTAAAAAAAAAGAGGAAGTTCTAAAAAGTCCAAACATCTGCTACATATTATACATCCACATACCTTTTGTTTAGGGTCCTCACATGTTATGTGGAACACAATGATGTCATCAGTCAAGTTACTGACTGAAATCCCTGCAATAAGTCAAATAACAAACACATTTAGCTCAATATGAGAACATCCTTGCTGCCTGGTAAAATGTGTATTATCATGCTGGTGTGACCTTTGAGAGACGTGTACAGGACTCTCTGTTTGATCTTGGCTTCTTCTATTACATAGGCAGCTGTCTGGGTGAGGATGAGCTGTCTGGGTCTTGGTTTGAAGCCATTCCTGTCATACTTAATTACTGGAACGCTGTACTGCAGAAACACAGAACACAACACAGTGAGCTGTGTTTGAAGTGATCCAAAATGAATGTGTAATAGAATTTTCTTACCTTAATATGCTCATTGCGGATCATCTGGAGAACCCTCATGTTTACTTCTTGTTCACCTAGAGATATTCAGTGGTGAAAAAATGATACTTCAAAAATAAAATGGCACTACATGAATATATGTGACACTTACTGATTCTGGTGTCCACGAAAGGTTGAGCGACACTTTGTGGATAACTGTCCTTTTGGCCTTTAAAGATGGAGCTGGCAGTAGCCTTCAGTTGTAGCTGAAGTGAAGAAAAATGGAGGACAAGTATACATTTAATTAGTAAATCAAATAACATATCAGTTCAGTTTAAATGTGTATGATGTGTTTTACCTGCGCTTTCTTCTGAGGTGTGATTCCTCTCACATACTTTCGTACCATAAGCCGGTAGTGAAGCTTACGCAGGATCTCTGATGTCTAAAGAAAAGAGTAAAATCATGCAGAGTGAAAAAGAAACTTGCATTTTTAAAAATTTTTTCTATAGGTAAATATTGTACCTCTTGCAGCACAACTGGTGGAGTTAGCCAAGTGGTTTTATCCAAAACAGTCTTTGGCAGTTTTTCTTTAAGTCTGTTCAGGTAACTTTGTCTCACAAAGGCCAAGTACTCCGAGTTGTCCGTGGTTTTTGCTTGTCCTCTGGTCATGTAACCTTTGATAAATCTGAAATAGTTTGTAAAATACAGCATCAGTAAAACTGTAGCATTAACCTTGAGAGGAATGGTCCAACTTACACCTTCCTCCTTACTTCTTGATGACTTTTACAGCCCAGGCTCTCTTCTCTTTCTCCTTCCTTGCCTGCACTCCTCTCCAACAAGTTTCAATCTTAGTGGCTGAGGATGTAAAAAATATATATATAATAGAGGTTGTGGGATTTTTTTATTTGTCACATAAAAAACAGCCTTTGGTTGTGACATTTACCGGCTTCTTTCTGTTTTTTGAATTCTCCCTTTGCTCTGTATCCTTTGTATTTGGCCTGGAGTCGTGTTGCTGCAAATTCAGTGGATAATATTAAATCACTATGCAGCACGTGATGACTGAAAAATTTTAACATTTGATTTGCACTCACCCAGTTCATGTTTGCATTTCTCATAAGCATCCTCTGTGGCATAAAGTGTCCTGGGATGACGGATGAATATTTTTGTTCTGGGGGGGAAAAAAGCAAGAATTAGTATTTTTGTCTTTCTTGGCTTACAGTGCATTTGCTCAGTTGGATTAGAAAGCTGTCCTCACCTTCCCATTTTGTACTCATGTGGCAAGTAGCCCAGATGTTGAACCAGCACTTCCACTCCGTCAGCAGGTTCACCTCTCCAGTGTGGCCAGGTGGCAGGACACAGGGGCTTATATCTGTAAGATGAGCCAAACCACCCATAGAGCATGCTTTATTGTGTGGGAAGAGAGTTTTAATTTCAATATCAAGCATGCATTCCTCTCTTGAAGAGTTTTATGGCACCTCGTACCTCTTCAAGAAGACATCAAATTTGCGTCTGTAAGCAAAACCAGCTCGTCTGACTCTGAGATGCTCCATCAGACCCAGATACTTCACCTGGTGCCTGATCAGTGCTTCATCAAACTGACCTGTGATCGTGTGACAAAGACAAGGGTGGTTTAGTGAAATTCAAACGTCTCCATCTTGTTCACACTAACCTCATATTAATTAATGTACCTGGCTGCTTGGACTCATTAGATTTCAGGCAACGTATGTACCAGGCCTCTTTAGCCATGAGGATCTCTGTCAGCTTTAGCAGGCTGCTCTTAAAGTGGGTCGCCACCTACAGACACAACATGAGGGTCATAATCCCCAACAGCTCATCTGTCAGATACATATGGCTTAAGGATGATACTGTCAGACTGCTGCTGACACAAAAAAAGAGTTTGATTGAGTGGTCAGAAGACAAATTATGTTAGACTTAGATGGGGCTGGTAACTCTGATGTAATAAAATACAACATCAGATGTTAAAGTTAAAATATATTGAGGGCTCAACATGGAAGAACTTACTGTTTCTGGTCTTTTCCTGCTGTCCGGATCCATGGTGGAGAAGCACTCTTTGACTATGGCATTTTTAGACTGACACATCAGCTATGCGAAGGTGAAAAAGCACATTTGGAAACATTTACACAAAAGTTTTGACACTTAAATATTGCAGTGCCTTATATTTGGCTGCAGTTACAGTACTGAGCCTGTGTGGATAGGTTTCAATCAGCCTTGCACATCTTGACACTGTTATTTTGCCCCATTCTTCTTTGCAAAGCTGCTCAAGCTCTGACAGGTTACACAAGGATTGTGACTGAAAAGCCCCTTTTCAAGTATGGCCATAAATTCTGTATTGGACTGAGGCGTACGCTCTGACTCAGCTACTCAAGAACATTCACCTTGTTGTCTTTAAACCATTTGTAATTTCCCAAATAACAATACTCCCCTCTTGTCTTATTTACAATAAACAAATTAAAAGAGCTCTCCTCTGTGGCTTTGTCTCACCTAATATTACAAAAAAATTGAAGACTTACATCTTTTATGTTTCTATACAACAGGTCATTATTTTTGTCCAGGAAACCTAGAATGTCACAGGGGAAAAAAAGTTAAAGCCACAGAGCTGTCAGTTTAAAATGAAATGGTTTAGATGTTTGAGTAACAGAGTCTGAGACTGTGGTTTCTTTTACCCACAACGCAGTAGGTGACCTCCCCAGCATAATGCAAGAGACGGAAATCTCCCCTCTCCAGAGTCTTACGTGTCATTTTGTCAGCCAGTTTGTGCCTGCAGTCAAAGAGGTGGAGAGAGACAGCGGGATGAGGAGTGAGAGGCTTTATAGACCAATCCTAATCCTCCATCTCTATCGGCTCACTGTCGACTCACTTACAGGACACCAGTCAGCAGAACGACGATGACAGAAGTTAGCGTTGAGGAAAAGCTTTGAGCTGGACAGTATCATTGAGGTGGATGGTGTATTTAATTAAATCAACTGGTTGTTTACAAAATGTGTTATTCAAAATAATCAGAAAAACAATAATGATTAGTGTCCAGTTACCAAATTATCTTTTGTAATATGTAAATCTCTGTTTAGCATTAACACCTCCCTGTTTGAGAAATAGTCCACAGATATGTGTGTTAGTTTTTAACTCACGTGACAAAGTGGGGGTGATTTCCCATTTTATCTTCCAGTCTCTCCAGGAAGGTGAGATCTGTAGCATCTCCTGGCCTGAGACACTCCTCATCCTGCAGGGTAATCATAAGCACATTAGAAGTGTTGTCAGTAATGTGTGTTTTTTCAATTTAAAAAAAAAATAACTGTCCTGTCCTGTAGCTACACACCAGTATAGATATGATTCCTCTGTGTTTCTCCTCAACCAGGTCACAGATGATCTTGTTGTTGAAGAACTGAACTGGCTCCCACTTGGAGAATCAGAATGAAACAAATTGTAATTTGAACTCTGTTTCCAGCAAATCAGTGTAAACAGTCATTGATTCATTATTCCCCAGGTCACCTCAATGTTTTCTGCTTCATATTCGTCCTGCTCAGCTTTCAGTGTCAGCTGGATAAAAAGCTGCTGCAGCTTTTCATTGCAGTAGTTTATACAGAACTGCTCAAAGCTGAGGAAAAAGACAAAGAGATCAAACTTTGCAAGTTGGCTGTTTTTTTTACAAAGAATATCAAGGAAGGCATCAGCCATTATTTTTCCACAAAAGTCTACAACCTTTAGCAGGACAATACATTTGATTTCCACATACCTGTTTACATAGAAAACCTCAAATCCATATATGTCCAAAAGCCCTATGACAGTCTTCCGTGAGGGATCCTACAAGAAAAAAAAATTAAAGTGAGTGAAACACATCCTCCCTGTCTGGGATTCATCAGTTCTCACACCTCATTATCCTCACCTTGTTCTCCATGGACTCATTGATCCTGTTGACCAGCCATGTGAAGGTCTGTCCGTAGATGGCTTTGGCCAGGGCGTCTCTGGCATAGATGGCGTGATCAATTGTGAATGGGGTGAGGACCTTTACAGTGAGACAACACCATAGCTGTATTTCAAACATGGAAAGCTTAAATAGAAACACAACATTGTCACTGAAAAAGATAAATGTCAACCTGATCTTTTCTGGCTTCAATCTTCCTGAACGTTAATCCCTCTTGGAGACTCTGGGCATCCACACCTAGTAGCTGTGAGGAAAATAACATCAGGTGAGTATATATGCTTGCTGGACATCCGAAGAGTTGATTTTTCTGGATTCTTACATCTGAGACCCAGTGCAGCTCTGTGTTGTTGTTCAGGAGGGCATGGCCTTTACTGTCAGAGTCAAACTGAATGTTGCCCAAGTGGAGAACACTCGCAACGATCCCAAACAAGTGCTGCACAGAATCATCATTTTATTGTCAATACTGCAAAACTTGCAAGCAAGAATGATTGGTGCAGATCAGGACATCTGCAGTAGCAGCCAGCTTACATTAGTGTTAATCTCATCAAAGTTGATGACTTGCAGTGCATTCTTGACTGTTTTCCAGTCATTTCTGTCATTAATGGAAGACACAATGGCACACTCTCCCTGTCAGAAACAATAAACATAGAAATAAACTGCCGAAATGTGCTATTTTCCTATAAATCTGTTTTATTCCAACAGACTCATCAAGGCACACATACTTGCGTTAGATAGTTGTAATGCTGGACGTCTCTCTCCAGGCCCAGCTGGCGCAGCAAGTCATCCGCTCCTCCCTCCACCAGCTGATAGAAGATGTGGAAGTTTCTCTCACCGTGATTCTGATGCACAACCCTTGACTTCTCCAGCAGGTAGTTCAGGATATGGCCTCCGACAGCATCCCCCTATGGGCATCATGATCCTAAAGACAGCAGCTCTACAACTTGCAGAAAAAACATAGCCTATGGTCCAGTGGCCAGATTTAAATCCTTTTAGGATAAAGTGTCTCCTTCTTAAAAGCTACGGATTCAGTTCTGTAACGGAAAAGTGGTGTGCAAGCGTTGTTAGCTTTCCTCTTTTTGTTTCTTTGAAGCTGTAATTTTCAGTAATTTAATTTGATCTATTTTCAGAGACCATATAGTTATGCTTGTGTTACAACTAGGCTTGTTGTGTTTATTTAATGCATGTCTTTTATAGTGAATTTAGAAATTTAAAAAAATAAAACAAAAGTAACTTCACCATGAGTAAAAGCATTTCTCATTAACTGTTTCTGCATTTTTTTCTTTTAAGTAATTTCTTCAGATCTATCTTAGAGCCCTTCTGTGAATCTGCACCCTAACTCTTACCTCGCTATTAAACTGAATGTCCATATACTTCCCAAACCGACTTGAGTTGTCATTTTTTAGTGTTTTGGCATTCCCAAAAGCCTGCAAGAAAACACAGTCACATCATTCCAAATAATTAATGTTAGCAAGACCTGCTTCTTGGCATGTTATTGCACTGATATAATATTACCACACCTCCAGGACAGGGTTGGACATGAGCATTTTGTCTCTGACAGTGTTTAGTAGAGTGGTGCTGGGACAACTGACAGCATAATACTGCAGGATCTTCTTGGAGGCTTCCGTTTTCCCTGCTCCACTCTCCCCAGAGATGAGAATGAAGTGATTGTTGAATTCTGTCAGCATAGTGTGGTAGGCATTATCTGCCAAGGCGTAGCTGCAGGAACACAGAGCAAATACAATATTTCAAAGGTAAATCTTGATGGACTGGACCAGGAGTTACTTCAGCCAAGAGCATTTCAGAGTTTACATCCCTTATATGTACATCTGTGTGACAAATTAAAGGAAAAACCAACATATAGTATATTAGGAAGGCATTAGGCCATCATGTGCTGTCACAGCAGGCTCAGTTCACATTCACATTGATTTTCCAAGTGTCTTGGAACTCTACTGGAGGGATGAACACTATTTTTTCAAAAGATATTCCCTCATTTGGTGTTTTGATGTTGGTGGTGGAAAGCACTGTCCAAAATCTCCATTTCGAGCTCTGCTGGGTTGAGATCTTGTGACTGTGAAGGCCACAACGTATAGTATGCAACATTTTCATCAAGCCATTCAGTGGCCCCTCATGTCCTATAGATGTGTGATTGTTATCCTGAGAGAGACCACTCCAGTCAGGATGGAAATGTTTCATCATAGGATAACTTCCTATTGATTTGCAGTGACTCTTGCCTCTAAGGGGACAAGTGGATCCAAACCATGGCAGCAAAATGCCGATCACAGCCTAACGGAAGCATCAGAACCCCTCACTAGAGGGGTCAGTTTTTTCTTTAATTTGACACCTATCTGTTTACACACATTTTCATACTTTTCATACAAATTATACACTCACATGTGAGGTGGAAGCTCAAAAAAGTTGACTCCCATGTAGGTATCCATCTGTTTCTTATTGTAGATGTCCAGCTCTTTGTAGGGATTGACAGACACTATTAAAGTGCCAACGTAAGTCTAAAGGAATGAGTTAAAAGTTGTCATATTCATTGCAAAAATGTGCTGACATTGTTGACAACAGGGTTCAAATGGTCCCTCCCAAACTTACATAGATGAGATCCTTGCTGAAGCGTTTCTTTAAGTTGGTGAGAAAGGCTGCCTCTGTGGTTTCATCCAGAAGGACAAAGTCCTGGATTCCCACTCGGTCCCTGGCCGTCAGGGCCCCCTCCATGTCGAGTTGACCCTGTGCAACAAGTCATATCAACCATACGGGGGGCTAAATGCATAGCCTCAGAGCACTGGGAATAGCTTTTTAAAACTTGAATTCCTTAAAATTAGTGTGTGTTATTAGATATATGATCAGCACCATAATCTGCAGATTTATACTTTATATTTTCAAAACAATGCCATTCCACATTCAGTCCATCATAGTTAAGTCATTAATTTTGTTTGAATGAGTTATTTTAAAGATGTGTGAATTTATTGGTTAAATTAACCCTAAACTTTAGAGGAAGCAAATTCCTCCAAAGTAACAAGTGCAACATTTGCGTGTTGACAATAATCATATTCGTCATTTTCAGTCATGTATTTTGACAACTGCAGCTGTATGAATAAATGTGTAAATAAATGTCTCTGTGGGGGAGGACAGCGCTGAAAAAAGCACCAAAAAAAGCACAAACATGCTGTCTGTTAGTTCTATTGAAGTAAGAGGTCTAGAGGTCCTATGTGTCTTTGAAGGAAAGGTCTGTGATTGTGCAGATGAACAGACAGAAGATAATGATCGCTACACAGCACACAGGGACCTTGGCTAGCAGCCCATAGTTCCCTTGAGCTGAGACACCAACCAAACACAACACACTGTGCAAATGGACTCGGCGAGCCCAAAACAGCGGCACATTTAAGAAGCATAGTGGGAAAAATTCCACCAATCTGTTTTGCATTCGCAGCACCAACACTTAGACCAAAGGTTTTCACAGCTTTTGTTGGTTTTGTATTTTTTTTTCTCTCCTTTGGAAGCAGAAGTCCTTTGATTCTCAAGTCTCTCTGTAAAAACATTAAAAAAGATAATCCATTGGATCTAATTGACACAAAGCCCTCCTTCCCCCCTCCTCCCTTGCCTCTATCCTCCGCCTATGGCCCTCATTTCTTCTGAGAAAGGCCAAGTGTTTTTGTCCTGTAAATACCACGGAGCAGAGACAAAAAAGACGTCTTTAAAATGCAGTCTACAATCCATTACACATATTCCCCCTGCATATCCATTCAGTAATTATTCATTAGAAAACATTTAACGTCACAGTGAATTTCACACTAGGCAGTCGAAACACAATAGAGGAGATTTGGCCTATTTTGGGGTGAGGAGTTGGGGAGGGGTTAGCTGTACAGAGGAAGGGTGAAGGCGAAGGAGGGGGGAGGAGGGGAGCAGTATTTGTCTGATCTGAGAACCTCTGAAACGGGGCCGTCTTGAGACAACGGGGACAGACTAAATAGTGCAGTAACGGTCTGTGCCCCGCTGCTTGCTGTGACACTCATTTAGTGTGCTTTAGTGTGCCCCGAGGGCAAACAATAGAGGCTTGTTCTTAGCAATCCTGTGCTGTAATTTGGACTTCATTACTTTGCTCATACGGGGCCCCATGGAAGGATAGAGGAGGCTAGTCAGATGAGAGTGTTTTTTTCCACCTGTCAGCCCCGCACCCCCAATGCTCTCACCACTTGCCTCAACAATACCCCCTCACCCCGTGTCCCCACCAATAACCCTCACCCGACCCCCTTCCCATAGCCCCCCACCCTCCCACCCACCCACTTTAAGCCAATGAGACAGGTGAACAATATCATTGAAGGAACCCTTTTTTGGACGTCAGAATCAATCTGGCGATGTGATGGTAGTGGTGCTACTGTGGGGTATCTGTGACACCCCCTTCCTTCATGGGAACAAACTTCTCTCAGGGCAGCACAGGCAGACAATGTGCTGGGACAGCGTGACTTAGGGATCTGCCATACAGTATTACAAGTAATAACATGAACAGATAAGCTCCTGTCAAGAGGAGGATTAATGAATTCAGTGGTGATAATAATGCAAATGTTCAAGGTTTTCTGACTAAATCTAAAGGTTTGCTGTTTTCCATTCAGGGTTCCTTTGGTGTCCTGCAGGTATTTCTTTTTAAGAAAGCTGTCTGTAGCAAGCAGATGTGTTTCTAATGACACTACACTAGAAAGGCTGAACACTGAATGGGCGTTTTTAGTCCAGGAGGACAAGAGATTCTGAGCTAAAGGAGGCACCTGGCTGTTGAAAAAGCTCTCCTTGTGCATGTGTGATTTGTAGTTTCTAACAAGCCAAATAGCCTAGATTGTAATTCTAGTTATAATTAAACAATAGACTTCCCAATCTCGTGCATAGCAGCGGAAAGAATGATTATGTAATGAATCCTTCAAGCCGCAGTCAGATCAGGTGGATTGCCTTGCTACCTCAGAGCACAAGCAATTGTATTTTAATTAAGAGATGGTCCCTCGTCTTGGTCTAGAGTGTCAGTGTTGCCTGAGACAGAGTGACCTCATCTGAGAGAAGAGTGGAGGTAGCTTTAGATGAGGGAGGGAGGGGAAGCAGCTGCTAAGACATAGCAATTTACCAACTAACACTTATCTCCCCCTCAAAGAGGATTCTACCTGATTGTATGATACATGATAAGTAGTATTTCCACCTGACCCCAAGGTTACTGCATGTCTTCTCTGCACAGTTTTGACCAGGGGCATGTTTTCTTAAAGCATCTTGTAGCAATACTTTAACATTCTGAGGAAATGTGCTTTCTGACGAAGAGTTAGGTGAGAAGAGTGATACCACTTTTATATCTGTATGTTAAATATGAAGCTATCCAGTTATCTAAGTTTCATCTAAAGATGGGAGAAACAGGAGGCCTGGCTAAATCACTGAGTAATTAAAATCTGCCATCCAGAATCACTAAATGGATGTGCTGTTTGTTTAATTTGTACAAAATATGAAGTTCAAAACAGCAGTGGTTGCTATGCAACAAGTGAAGGCTGCAGGATCTCCCTGCTCCAAATTGCAAATTGAATATTTTTATACATTTTTGCACACCTAAAACAAATCAAATAAAACATGTTGATTACTGGAGGTGCTGGTAGGTGCATTTTGTCAACGTCTAGCAGATCAAACCAGCTTTCCTCATTTCTTCTCTTTGTGCTAAGCTAAATTAACTGCAGGCTCAAGTTTAAAATTTATGACAGTACTATCAGTCTTCTCGTCTAACTCCCCGCTAGAGAGCATGTTTCCAAGCTGTCTAGTCTTTTTTCTCTGGTGGTGATCATATATCTAATCCCACACACTTGCAATGGCCTAAGACCATCTTAAGTGACTAAGGAGAGCGCAGGCCTGAACGAAACTCACAGAACAAACTGTAAATTCACTCTGAAATATGAAGCTTTTTTTTTTAACAACTTTGAAACAGTTGGCAGCACCTTCAGATACCAAAACCAAAGTGTTTTTGAAATGCAACAAAACTACAAGTCAAGTAATAAAAATGACAGGGCATTTTTACGACACAAACCTGCATTCTGAAGCCGTATTAGTCTGCTGCCAGTGATGCTCCAAGCTGAAATGACGTCCTTCCCTCCAGAGACGTTAAAGATAAACAGTACTTCCTCCTGTGTCTGCTTGCATGGAGGCAATCAGTGACTCTGGATTCTAGACAGTCGTGGCAAAAATCACATTCGTATTACACTAGTACAAAACACATTTGCTATCTTCTCTGCTGGTAGCTCATTCATGCAGTATGCTGTGGCACTACAAAGTTGGTGATGCTGCGTGGAGGCCAGTCCACACATATGTTTCTCCACATCATCTGTAGCCTGGCTGAAGGCACTGTGGACCGAGTGCTTAATCATTCATGTCGTGGGAGGTGGAGGGCCGGAGAGATCTTATTCAGTGCTTACCTGGGTATCTACTGCTCTACTGAGTGTAACATAACAATACAGAAACAAGATCCAAACTACACCGATCCAACCATCCCCCTTTCCCTCTCTTCTACTTCTCTACCTTTCCTTCTCTCTTTCTCTCTCCATGCTCTATTACAGAAACAGCAGAAAACTCCCAGTCTCGTTCTTCCAGTTGGCACAGTCCAGGTCTGGTCACTGATCTTTGATTACATGGGTACATTACAGGCTAATCACTGAGTGCTTTATTACTCAGTGTAACAATGTTGGTCCAGGGAGCAGCATTGTTTTGAGCTGCAGTTTGAGCTGCCAGAGCTTATAGTGCTTTTGGAAAATGTTAGCAAGGCCAGTGCCCAAAAGCAATTACCACATTTTTTGCTTCAGTAAACGCAGTTATCAGGGCCTTTAACTGAAGCTCCTATGATAGCGCTCGAAAAACAGAAGTTGAAGCATTTTTAGAGGCTTTTTATGTATGTATTAGAGAGAGTATTAGTGTGCAGAAATGACAGGCAATGAAAGGAAAGAAAAATGAAATGGGAACATTTGTAAATAAGATCCTTGGCCAGAGCTAACCTGTGGACTTTCCAATCTGTGTCATCTGTTTATAGCCGTCCATGATCAGGACACCTCTTGAGGCTTCAAGTTCAACCTGAACTTTGCTATCTACTTCAGAACCAATCAGCAGCCTGATAAAACACAGAACACACAGATTTGAAATATAAACCACAATGAAAAAAATATTTAAACACATCAAATTCACCAACTGAGCACGAGGTGATGTACATCCTATCCAAACTAATAACCACAAACACACACACGATCAACAATAAAAAATGTACCACAAAATGATTTACTATCCTCGCAGTGACAATACAAGTACGAGATGTAACATTTATTTATTATTTGTCACATGCTCATATATCATAGGCAGTAAATTGCACAGACATGATAAAAATATTCCTTAAAAATAAAAATACAATGTCATAAATAAGGAGATGTAAAGAGAGTGCAGGATACATTGTGCAAGAGTTACGGTCGTGTCTGTGTCTGTTATGTTTATGTGTAAGAGTGCATGTGTGTGTGTGTGCGTATGTGGGCATACATGGTACACTGTCGTTCAAAAGTTTGGGGTCACTTAGAAATGTCCTCATTTTTGAAGAAAACACTCTTTTTTTCAATGAAGACATCATCAAATGAATCAGAAATACAGTCTAGATATTGTTAATGTGGTAAATGACTATTCTAGCTGGAAACGGCTGATTTTTAATGGAATATCTACATAGGGCTACAGAGGAACATTTCCAGCAACCATCACTCCTGTGTTCTAATGCTACATTGTGTTAGCTAATGGTGTTGAAAGGCTAACTGATGATTAGAAAACCCTTGTGCAGTTATGTTAGCACATGAATAAAAGTGTGAGTTTTCATGGAAAACATGAAATTATCTGGGTGACCCCAAACGTTTGAACAGTAGTGTATATGTCACATACATATTTACATTGTACCAGTGTGCAGTTGTTATTGGAGATGAGGTGCTATACTGATGTTGATGTTTAGCAGGTATGATGTTTTAAATGTTAATGTTGACATTTCTAGTTGCCATCATCCATTCATTGTCTATGCACCGCTTAATCCTCGGTAGGGTCTTGGGAGCTGGAGACTGTCCCAGCTGTCCCAGGGCAAAGGCAGAGGACACTCACATTCACAACTACGGACAATTTAGAATCACCAGTTAACCTCGGCGTGTCTTTGGACTGTCTTTGCACTGAAAGCAACCCATGCAGGCACAGGGAGAACATGCAAACTCCACACAGAAAGACCTCAGGCCCAGATTCGAACCCAGGACCTTCTAGCTGTGAGGTGACAGTGCTAACCATCGCACCATCATGCTGCCCTTGTTACCATCAGATATAAAATACAATTAGTTTTGCAGGTAGCTGTTTAAATGGTTATGTTTCCAGTAGCTGGAGAGATCACTATATAAAAACACAATAAAAACTTGTTGGTGGCACTATAGCAATGACATAAATCATTTGGTTCATTTATCTGGGAACCATGTATATCTACAGCTGGACTACAGTCCAGATTGAATTATATTGACGTATAGATATGTCAACCAACCAATTTCACTATCAAATAGAAGAGCCACACTGCTTGTATGGCCAAAAATGCAGCTGGCAGAGTTGTACAAAGAGGAACCAGTAAAGTTCTTCTTATGCAGCATGTAGTTTACACACATTAGCTATGCTTCAACTTGCTTTCAACTAGATAAATCCCTCATTCATGTGCTAAAATTGTTGAACCTGGACTTGGCTTTAAGGTTATTTATATCTACGAACAATAAGACATTGATGGACATACCACTGTTAAACTGGAGTTTGGATTTCATATAGGAATTCCAATGTTCATGTGAACATTGTGTTTTCTTTTTGGTCATACTTTAAACTAGCTGCAAGTTGTGAGGTGAGGCGGGAGTGACGGTGTGTTTACCTCCGTAACCTGGTAACCACTGTTAGAAAACACACTTCCTCCAAGGTGACACAGGTGTCCTTTTTCTCAGCTCTGGTGACCGAAATGTGAGAAAAGCTCAGGTTTGACCCAATTTATGAACTGATTAATGTTTGGGCAGCTTCCAGTCAATTGGTTGTAACGGGGGACCAGTTGAGTGCTCAACATATTGAATTATTCACTCTCCACTCCAGAAAAGTTGTCAAGGTTACCTCTGCCGTCGCCCCACCTCTCCCCCAGCCCAGCGGCCCAGCAATGCTTGTCCAATCTTAACAAGCTTTGTGCTACCCACTGGGCTCTGATTCAGCACGAGACCCGGCAAATCCAATTACACAGGAGTCAGAGAGGTTGATTTTCCCATTATAGATTCCATGCTGGGAATGAGAGCTGATGATAACACTCACATCACACCACTACTGCCCCCTTTCTCTCTTCTCTCCTCCTTATTTTGTGTCCATTTCACTCTTCCCCTGCCTTTATTTCTCTCTCTCTTCCTATCTAATTCCGCTTTTCCCAAAGACTTTCTTTCTCCCCCCTGTTCTTTTCTTTGGATCTCTCCTTCTTTCATAGTCCATTATTCTAATTTTTCAGAGCAGCGTAACGAAAGCTGGGCCCCGTCATCACTTTAGTTCCAAAGTTCTGGGTCAGTGAGGTTACTTCATACCCCAAGCTGGACATTTTTTACTTGAAAATTATTTGTCTTTTTTAAGACATAATTACATCTCTCTTCTAATTGGGATAACTTACTTTTGATGTTTTTGTGTACTGTACCTTTAAATATCTAATTGCATTACACCTCATTTGATAATTTTCTTATTACAACATCTACACACCAGGCAAAAAATAGCTTCCAGCCTGGATAACCTCTGAAAAGTCACTGGGAAAGCTAAATGCAAAGTAATTCAGACAACTTGACTTTAGGGTGTCTGAGTTCCCTCCTCATGGGGACACATCATGTGCCGGCTGTGCCACGTCAAAATTAAATGAAAGCTCTTTTGGAAATGAGGGTCTTTTACAGTCAATCAGCTGTGAAAAAGAAGAGGACTTTTGCTCCATCTTCACCCATAAGGACACTGAAAAGGCCTGACCTTGCCACAGAGCAGAGACTTTGGTGTTGACACAGGTCACCCAAAGGTCAACACCGCTGACCTTTCTAAAATTTTAGGATCAGGTTTTCTATGATCCTTGAGGACAATAGGATTGGGAGGTCCACCAGTCTGTCCCGAGAAGTCAACGGCTGTGGAGGAGAGTAGAAGACGTTGTGATTGGACCTGTAGGGGCATTTGTGACTGACCAGTATCGACGAATACTCTGTCAGCAAATATAACATCCGAGCCAGTGTTCAGCTTGACGCAATCAGATGGTGGCTGCTGAAGTCAGACAGTGGTGGAAGAAGTGTTCACAACATTTCCATGTATCAGACATTAGCCATGCCAGCTTTGTCCTATAGAGGACTACAGGGACTCTCCAATACAACAGAGTGAAGATGCTCCATCCCAAGTGAATATCTTGCATTCAAAATACTACTTAAGGAAAATTATTAAGTTTCATCCGCAAACATAAACTGTTAAAAGAAAAGGTATCCACCAAGTAGAAAACTGCCCCAGAATGATGGTGCAATGGTTACCAGAGTTTTCTCACAGCAAGAATGTTCTGATTTCAAACCTACTAGCTGGCTGGCGCCCTTCTGTGTAGAGTTTGCATGCTCTTCCTGGGCCTGCATGGGTTCTAGTTCTTCTAAAGTTGTTAGTGTGCATGGGTTTTTGTCTGCATTTGAGAAGGATTGGTGACTTGTCCAAGACGTACCCATCTCTAACCTCCAGTGCCATGAGACAAATATGCTTTACTATTTTATATAGTGTTGTGTAGTATAATTTATAGCAATGCATCATGTTTTGCAAACTGATAATAAGCCTTCTAGGAAAAATCTTTATCTGAAAAGTAATCAGTACTTAATATAGGTATAATATTAAACCAAAAAGCAGCATGAAATCTAGGTACTCAAATCAATACAAAAACTTTAAAACTGCCCTTAAGTACAGTATTTGAGTTACAGTACTTAGTTACATTCTACTCTACATTATTCTGTTTTTTATTTGTTATTTTTGATGATAAAATCACTACCACCAAGAATTTTACCACTACCATCATAAATCCCAGTGAGAACTATACATGTGTTCTTATCTGGCGTTATTGCAACATGAAAACAGACGTGGCTGCTCAGTCTGTTAAATGCAGTTTTCCACTGAGTAGAGATGAAATGGAGTGGACTCTCTCTGGATATAGGGGCAACAATCTCAGCAATGGAGCTTTGACAATCTTACCAGTTGAAGATAAAACTATCTACAGTGCTAAATACCATATGGATGAAGTAGTGACCCTTTAATTCACGTGTGGAACTAGTTATGCAGCAAACAACTGCAGCTATGTTGAGCTGCATTTAGGGTTTCTGGGTTTAGTCTCACTTTATTGTTACCACACTATTATAGCTCTGTATCCTTAGTAAATGCCCTTTTATGGTAAAGATGTGAAGTCATGTGAACAGCTTATACAAGCCAGTTACTAGTATACTACAAGTTAATCATCATCTTCACCAGGTGAAGGTGCAGCTACATCGGAACCTGATGTGAGTCTTCTCCAGCTGACTGTCAGTCTGAACACTCTGCTCTATCCAGGTTGAAACTTTAGTGGGAAATCATTGGCAGGACACTACTTCTTGGCTAAGTATGGCTGACAGCCGCTTCCTCTGTGTGGCCAGAGGGTCACTCTGGGTGACATGCTGTTCTGGGGGACACTGTGTCTCTGCCTGCAGAGGCGATTAGAGGGGTGAGCTGACCTCGTTCTCAGAGGGGCTGATGTGTTTTATGTAAACACTTGGTGCAAGACAAAAACACAGGCTACAAACACAGGCCAACCCTCAGGCGGTGATCCCATTGTTTCCCCATTACTCCTGAACAGGCATGAGAGAGGAGAGCAGTCACTCTGTGTTTCTGAGCTGCAGGGAGTCCTCGAGCTCTTCGTGGCACCGAATCTCCCCTGAATGCATCACACACAGCCAGGTCCTGCCCTCAGAGGTCACTGCCATTACCTTAACAGTGCTAAACATGTCGCTACCTGGGCATCACTAATATTGCCATTATTAGGCCTGCACAGGAGCACGGGGAAAGACAGGAGCTGGGAAACACAGGAAAGCTAGAGCAGATCTTCATCAAGAATAGCTTCATGAAACCTAACTAGAATTTCCTTCCGTAGTCTGAAACTGCACCTGAAATGATGGAGACACTTCCAATCTCTCATTTCAAAATCTCAAATCTTCTGAACTACATACTGCTGTAATATAAGGTGATATTGATATTATCAGGATAGTAACTTGTGGCCAGATCATGATATTTTGGGACCGTTACATGGTCCTGTCAGTGGTCCTCACTGAAGATGCAGTTTATAATCCTGATCAGTAGAAATATTGGACTTGCAGTGAGCAAAGCCCACTTAGACTGAATTTAGAATCTCCACTTAACCCCAACATGTCTTTGGACTGTGGGAGGAAGCCAGAGAATTCGGAGAGAACCCATGCAGGAACAAGGAGAACATACAAACTCCACACAGAAAGATCCCAGGCCCTGATTTGAATCAGGACCTTCTAGCTATGAGGTGACAGCGCTAAGAACTTGACCACTGTGCTGACAGCATATTTGTCACTATATTAAATCAAACATTAATACTGTGTGACAATTAAAAAAAACAAACAAGCATTAACTCTACCAGCCAATATCATAAGGTGTTATACAGAGGTCAGAGATTTACATCCTGCACAGCTGCTGCATCGGAACTGCAAAATGGAGTAATCTAACAGAACTACACTCACTCAACAGAGATGAATTTAATGCATTGCCAATAAATTGTATTATAGGATTAGGGGCTGCACAGGTGTTTTCTTTAAGGATCAATTTGCAAATTTTTATTAAATAACAGAAAATAGTCAAATAGATCAACAGTGAAGTTGTCACGTTGCTAGCTTTGTCACAAACCTAAAAAGTAAAATAAAAACAGCAAATCCTCGCATTTGATGGGAATAAATGCGACGTCTGGCATTTGGAGTGTAAAACGTTAGAGAGGTTATTAATTGATTATCAGAAAAGCTTGTTGTGTTGCTCATCAATCTGTAATTAGCAAATTATTCCAGCTGCAAGGTGTTACTGCGATTTTACTCAGTATTTGGCTGCTGGTCACAGTCCTGCTCATGCACACTGAGCACAGGTGACAGGCACCTCAGTTATACCATCATCATCATCATCATCATCATCATCATCATCATCATCATCATCATCATCATCATCATCATCATCATCATCATCATCAACTCCAAAATTTGACAAAAGTTCGAGCCCACCCTCCCCCACAGACTTCCACATCACCGTTTCCAGATCATAACCCCGCGGGCTTTAGGACCTAAAGGATCTGCTTTCTGAGGATGCACTTGTTTTTGTCCGTTACGTTCATGCATGTAATCATTGATTGTGCCTATTGTGACAGGCCGATTTACCATCTGTAGGCTCCCATGGGGCTGATACTGCTGTCACTGCAGTCTCCCTGCAGACTTTAAGGAATTTCCCTTTAATTTCCGGCCGCAATTTAATCTCAGACTGGTTTCACACTTAAGCCTGGTATTAAAAGACCACACCTGCTTGTTCATGCTTCACTCCATTAGTGGCGCACTAATATCCACTCAGGAGGGGTTTTTTTGTTTGCTGGTTTGTTTATGATGTTTTGTTAAGTTGTAAAATAATTTAAAGTGAGACATTTAAGTTGGAACTGTGTAACTTCTTTAAGGTCATATAGAACCTCTGAGAGTCCCCGAATATGAGAATTTGATAGAACTCATTATTTTTTCTAAGAAATTCTGGGAGATGTAAGTTAACTTTAGAAAAATAAGAATGAGAGCTGCTTTTTCTCACTACTTACAAATTCTGATCCGCATGAGAAAAGCCTAGACATCCCTATATTGCCTTTAAAACGGTCTCACGGGCTATTTAAACAAAAGCGTAGATATTTTTCCTCTTGTTTAACATACGTTTTTTTTTTCCTCCATTGTGCACAGAACTCAATAAAAAGGCAAATCTGCGGTATATTTGAAACATGCAATTCCTCTTCAGTGAGAAGGTGTGCTGTAACGCGTTATCAGCCCAAGACAGAGCTCTCTCCACGCCAGTTTTTTTCTTTTTTCTAAAGTGGACCTGCTCTCCAGACGAGCGTGGGTTTTTGCCGCCTCCTGCTGCTGCCAACCCGGCCCCCTGCCCGCCTCCCCGGCTCTTTTTCCCACTGCTGAGAGGAGCAGGACGCGGCCACAGCGGCGGCAAACAAATTATCTACAAGCACTTCCCTAAAAAAAAGAAAAAAAGTTCACACTCACACAGATGCCACCACAAGTAGCCACTCACAACGTCTTAGAGCTGACTGGGAATAACCTGGCAGGAGGACAGGTGGAGCAGGATGGATATTTAATCATTATTCTTCCCTTTTTCGTGCCTTTCTTTTTTCTGTTGCTGTTATTGTGAAGAGTCTGGATCAGCTGTTTTAAATAATACTTAATTTTTATTTATTTTTTTTTGCTGAACTAGCAGGACTGAGGCCTGAACTGATGTATTTTGTGTTTTATTAAAAGACTCACAGAGCGAACCGGGGTGCCAAAGGAGCAACAAGCGCACGGACAGACAGGGAACTTATGTTATATATACATGTACATCCACTCATCTGCTTAATAATCAGCCAGTAAGAAGTCGTGGGCGTCCTGACGGAGTATGGCCTAACTTTTAATGCAGGAAACGTGCGTTTGGCTGCTGATGGATGTACGTGAAGGAGCGCACCAAGAGCGCGTAAAGTTCCCAGAAACTGAGAGAAAATAAAACCTGCACGTCGCTGCTGCAGCTCTTGTGCTGTTGGAAGTGTGGATGTTGTCGGGGCCGCTGACAGTCGCTGCATTAACAACAGCTGTCAAACTCATGGGACCCTCCTGCCCCCTGGGCCACTTGGAGCTCCGCTGAGGTCTCCACTGCGCATGTCAGAGCGCTGGACAGCTCCAGAGAGGGAAATTTAAAAACGGTTTTTGGAGAATCAAGTGCAGCACAGACAAATACAGTACAGGGGCTCACGACCGGCTCTCACCTTCTTCAGTATCAACCAAAACAGGTGACTTTTTAAATTATTCCTCTGCTTCTGCATCAGACCGTTTAATCAGATTGTTAGTTTTGTTGAGCAAGTTGTCATTTAAACGACTTTTAACGACAATTTCTCTGCAGGCATGTCAAATGATAAGATATTTACAACTAGGCTGGCTGACAAAATGTGATCAAACTATGATGTAAACATTTGAACTTCATGCTCAATTAATACAAGCTGTATTCTTTTATATCTATAGGCTATTTTCTGTATTTTAATTAGTGAGAGGGAACCAAAAAGCACTTAAACAGCAGAATGAGCTCCAGTTATAACAAAGGCACACTGATTCCAAATAGAAATGTATGGAGTTTGCTGATTTTTGTATTATGTTTGTGTTTAACCTAAAATTTAGGCTTAAAATTCTTTTTTTATGAAGCAATTTAATATTGTTTTTGAAATAGCACGTGCTGTTCCAATATGTTTACTTACTCATAGATATTTGAAGAATGTCTATGAATATTGTAATAACTATCTGCACAGCTTGTTTATTTCAGTTTGACATGTCAGTGAGGACATATACTTAAAGTGTATGGTTTTAAAAAATAATGTTTTCTCTACAGCAGTACTACACATCCCAGGAAATGATAGAAGGTGGAATAACTTCCAGGATGTCAGGAATAATTGAGAATGCAGGGCATCATCCGTCTCCACAGGACTACAGGTAAGACTTGTGATTCAAACAACTATATTAAGATAAACTCTTACAGGATATTCTAGCTGTAAACAATGTGCTATTTTCTTCTTACATATTGTGAAAAACCCTCAACACTGAGATGCCTCGATACATGAAAGGCGTATTTTTATGAATAAACCCTTTAAGATGTTTCACTAAATGGTTGTGGAACAAACTGTCTAACCCGCTATGTTTAATCTTAATGGTAGATGGACAGCTCTTTTTGTGCCTGGGGGGTTGCATGAAAAAGGAGAGAGGAAAAAAAAATCCTGAAGAATAAATGATTTTCAGTCTGAATGGATCTGTCAGAAACCATCAGCTCTGTTTACACTCCCGCTGTCGGCGCACGGAGAGCCTGAGCCTCTTGGCTTGCCAGTTCAGGGGGAGACGGGGCGCTCTGGGTCACCAGCATGCACAAGTGGCTCCCAATTAGAAAAGGAGGGAGGATGGATGGGAGGGAGGGGAGGAGGCACAATATTTAGTGTTGTTGAACTTCTGGAAAAACTTGGATGATACATGGAGACACCAGCTCAACATGTTTTGCATCAGTGAGCAATTTCTATGCTCTGCTAGGGAGAGAGGAGGGGAGGTGGGAAGGCCCCCTTGTGTGTCGTCTATTCAGCAGTTTCTGTCAGTAGGTTCTCTGCATTTATAATGGGCGATTGCAATCTTGAATAGATTTGTCAAACAAAAGTGCTAAAGAGGAGCTACAGATAAGAGTTTTGATGCATTTTAAGTGTGTACAGATTTTCTTTTGTGTGCAAAACAAAAAAAGAAAAGGTTGCTGCAATCATACTTTTGTAGTATTTACATTCATGTCTCACTCTTTTGCACATACAAGTCATAAATCTTTAGATTGTTATACTTGAACTTTTTTTGTCAGAAGTGAAAGAAAAATCACAGGAGAGAATGAAAGTAGAGCAAGAGTCAGTCTCTAGAAGTTTGGTAAAGTAACTTCAAAGCTGTGATGCACATGCATGTTGGAAGACGTGTGCTGCTGATTCCTGGCTGCAATGATGTCACTTATTCAGACGGCCGACACAGAGCCCTGACCTCAAACTACATTTGCACCCCCTCTGGCCCGAGGCTCTGTTGATTTTCCCCGTTAAAAGGAGGGAAGGCAGGGGGATGATGGAGGAGGAGTGGGAGGAGGAGTGGGGGGAGCGGTGGCTGGAAAGGGACAGGGAAGCAGATGGCATCCTATTTGTCCCTCTTATGTGAGGCCTGTCATTCCAACAGATTAATGCAAGGGTCGGGTAAAGAAAAGAAATGACAGAGACAATCAAGGAAGGGTCTGGGGAAGACAATAGAGCCACGTGCCACTGGGCAGATTTGTCGTTTGGGACACAATAGGTGATCATTTTTCAATAGACAAGGCCAACTGTTGCAGGCAACATGTGCTGCTGTCCCATGTTTCAAACGATCTTATGCGTTGTTTACTTATGATTCAGCCAATGGGTAGGGCCAGACTGTGGTCACCTGACACAGGGTTGATTTTTTTATTAGGAGATTTGGTGTGTGTGTGTGTGTGTGTGTGTGTCTATATGGGGGGGTTGTACTACTGCACTGTCCATAGACCCACAAAGTAACTGAATTGTATGTGTTGTCATAGCGACCCCAATTACAAAACCCTTGCACAGTAAGTGTGTGTGCAGAGAAGACTGGAGAGGATTCAAGAGGATTCCTCTCTTTCTTGCCTTCTTTCTCTCTCGCCGAGGCTCGCCTCATAAAAGACATAATAACTGAAAGTTGATTTGTGCTAGCAGTGCGCTGGTTAAACAGAATTCCTGCATTTAATTCAGTTTTCTTTAGCTGACGTATTTTTAAAATATTCTTTGTTAAAAAATCACGTTTTATAAATGTAATTAGCTATTTTAGCTTTATCACATTCACAACTGAGAAAAAGACACAAAGATATCAGTGTGCCAGTCCAGTGAAGAAAAACAACAACACACATGTCAACAGATGATTTACTGTTAATGAAAAGCTTATTTAACTCCCTCATTGTTGATTAAAACTGTCACTGCTAAATAACACTTGTAGCTAATCTTCTTATAGTAAATCCTGGATGGCTAATACACACACAGCTTCACTGGGCAGCTTTCATCTCCGTTTCCCCACATTCACACTCATCACAGTGCTTTTGACTTTGAGGGACAAAATGTTCTGTTGAGTGTTTTGATTTAAATTCCACTTGTGATCTATGTGCGTCTGAGCCGGCAGCCGTGTTAACCCCCCCCATCCCCTCCTTTCCCGCAGGCTTCTGACCACGGACCCCTCCCAGCTGAGGGAGGAGGACCTCCCTGGGGACCTGCAGTCTCTGTCATGGCTCACCTCTGTGGATGTGCCCCGGCTACAGCAGATGGCTGATAGCAGAGGCCACAGCAACGCCCCCTCACAGGGCAGCTTGCTGGAGCAACAGACAGGTGAGGTGGCAGGGAGGGGACAGAGGGAAATTCAAAAATTGCAGCAACTCTCTGATTGGATAAACCAGGGCTGATGAGTTGAACTGGACTTTTAGACAGAAACAGATTTAGAAGACTATCCTGAAAGATAAAGCAGGCCAAATGGGATTTTTTCTGCACTAAATACACTGGGACAGTTACTCTCAGAGATTAATCCATGTGAATGGTTTTGCTTTGAGTTGCAAAAGTTCAGCTTTGTGCAAACAATTATGCTTACAAATTATGAGGTTCTGTTTTAAAACATCATACAATGGTCACTTACAGGACTAATCCATATTCCTATAGTGAATTTAGAGTCACTATGCAGAAGTCTGTAAATATCATATGTATCATTAAGTTTTTTTTTAAAAAGCAGATGTTGAGCTTTATATATGTGGTAGATTTGAAACTACGAGCACTTCATTCTACTGTCAAAGAACCACAGCAAATGACTTAGAGCAAATAAAAAATTACACAACAAATACTTGGATAAGTAGAAAGCACTACTCAAAGTGAGAACACATGTCTGAGCGTTTTACAATCCATCTTCACAGCTCAGCTGAGCAGCATGACGATGTCAGCGAGTCAGGGCTCCATGCTCCACCTCCAGAGTAACATGCAGCACAGCCCTCTGGGCATCAGCATCATCAACACCCACAGCGGAAGCGTAAGTTTTATCGGCACGGAAGAAGAAGCATCTTTCGTATTTTATGATGTTAAGTTTAATGCAGGATGTCCCTGCATTTATGTCACAGATGTCTCCATTCTCCATGAATGGGCTGCCCTCTCCAGGATACCAGTGCCCTACCTCAGTCTACCAGCCCACACCCCAGCAGGTGTACTCTCTGACCCAAACTGGACAACAGGTAATTTACTTTACGCCAATGAAGATTAAATCAATCAAGAAACAGCAAAGGATACAGTCCTCATTGTCTCCTCTTTCTCTTAGTGTTCCACTGGTGGGCTTTATAGCAATGTCTCTTTCAACAACCAAAGTCTTTTCACACAACCTCGTCTGGCTCCACAAGACCAAGAGCTGCAGCCCAAGTCTTTCCCCAAACCAATCTACTCCTACAGGTCAGCACACAAAGACTTGTCTAAAACAAAATATCCACCTGAATTTTCTAATTTTCGTGTTTCACCTAATCGGCTCAATATTTTTTTTTTTTTCTCAGCTGTTTGATTGCCATGGCTCTGAAGAACAGCAAAACTGGCAGCCTCCCAGTCAGCGAGATCTATAGCTTTATGAAGGAACACTTTCCTTATTTTAAGGTATGATACTCTATAATTATTAAAGGGAATTTGGATGTAGATAAAGAATGTGATTGATCATACATGACCTCTCTGCCTGCAGACTGCACCTGATGGATGGAAGAATTCAGTCAGACACAACCTCTCCTTAAACAAATGCTTTGAGAAGGTGGAGAACAAGACAAGCAGCTCGTCCCGTAAGGGCTGTCTGTGGGCACTGAACCCTGCCAAAATTGACAAGATGGAGGAAGAGATGCAGAAGTGGAAGCGCAAGGACCTCCCAGCGATTCGCCGCAGCATGGCTAACCCTGGTCAGAAATGTATTTTTGTAAATGTAAAAGGTCAACCAGGAAACAAGTTGTCAAAAACTGACAGTGACATATTTTTGCTCAGTCTGACAGTCTGTCTTCCTTCTTACAGATGAGTTGGACAAACTGATCACAGACCGCCCAGAGAACTGCAGACGAAAGGCTTTAGAGCCAGGAATGACCCGTCTGCCCGGCTGTCCGACCGGCCTCCCGCTGCCGGTCCCGGCCCAGATGCAGCCTCAGCCTATAGTCACTCTGTCCCTGCCATGTTTACCGATGCACCAGCACCACCAGCTCCAGGCCCAGCTCCAGGCTCAGGCTCGACTGGGCCCCATGTCCCCTGCCCCGGCCCAGACGCCTCCCCTCCACACAGTCCCTGACCTCTCTCACAGTCCGCTCACCCAGCAGCCCAGCAAGCCTCCGGATGATTTCTACAGCGTGCACGGTGACACACACACAGAGGTGGATGCACTGGACCCGAGCATCATGGATTTTGCCCTTCAAGGTAAAATCAGTTTTTAAGTGGCAGTCGTGTTTTCTTCTTTGTTTACTAGATAACTGCGGTGTTGTTGCACTGGTACACTAACGCCTCCATCCATCTGCTCAGGTAATCTGTGGGAGGAAATGAAGGACGACAGCTTTAACCTGGATGCTTTGGGCACCTTCAGTAACTCACCCCTGCGACTATCAGACTGTGACTTGGGGACAGCGAACCTCCCTCCTGCCTCCAGTGGAGCAAACCTGCAGCTGTCAGATGTGCAGGTGACAGGGCTCTACACCTCCTACACTTCCCAGGATCCCCTGTCCTCCCAGTACATGGGCGCACCAACCAACAGCAAGCCCATTGCCCTGCTTTAAAGCAGCTGAACATGATTTATTCCAACTGTCTGTGGATATCTGTGGATGCCAACTGAAGAAGTCTGGTTTCTTTTGTGCTACTGGAGAACTACTTCGAGAAAAGTGTTTGAAACTCATTTCACATACAAGAAAACTGCTGATTAAGAACTAAAACTGCTGATAAATAAAGAAGAGGCTGTAAGAAACACTTTGTAAGACTTCAAGTATCTAGCTTTGCCAAGCAAAGACTCAAAGCCTGTATGAGTACAAAGACTCTATGTGGAGAATTACGTGTAAGTTAGCACCCGCCAGTTTTTCTACTGTTCACTCTGCGTTTTAAAGCCTTTCCATAATGTAGCTCCCATCTCTTGTCTGTTGTATTGTGCTAGACATTATTGCTGTGATGTTTTATTTATATTTATAAAAGGCAGCTGGAGAAAGTGATGACTCTATCAATCTTTTGCTGTATATATTTGAATGTTTCAAATTGCTATCGCTACAGAAAAGCTTTCTTTTGACTGTATTTACCCACTTCATTCCAAAATGCAAAAGTGTGCCAACACGTCCAGTAATCCAGATTTTACATATTATTCCTCTACACACGGTGATTAACATGCCTCAGATGTATATTATGTTCATTACCTTGATCATAATAAAAATCAGTTGGGTAAATAAAAGAAGCTTCTTTAAATTTAAATATATCAATGACATTTATTAACAAACAGCCCTTGGTAGAATACAGGAAATATGAAAGATTTTATATACATTCAAATGTAAAGTTGTGGCTGATGTTTCTGGTATTTCAGTCAGTGGTAAGGCAAATCAACACATCCTTGGAGAGACAATCTCCATTGAAACCTGAGTTGCTTTTTGTCATAAGGATGCAGATAAAAGTGAATGAAATGCTCACAAGTATCCCAAAGTGTCACACTACCTTCTATCATTCATACCTTTGTCTTAAACACGCAACGTAAAACAGACAAAGTGACAATGAAACTGATGGACTGAGTTAAACGTCAATAGTGAAACAACAAATACTGTTCAATAGAAATCTGCTTGTTCATGTGCACTTCTGGATTACAATACTAATCAAAATTCCTATTTTTTCCAGAGTGAACTGATTTCAACACTTTTTGGCTTTTGAATTGTAATCAAAGAACTGATCAGTTGTTTGAGCTTATTTCTACATTCAAAGATGAACACACATTCTCTACGTAATACTTTAAACTAAACGGGATACTTAGCACCTAAATATCAAGTCTTCTACGTCATGAAGCCTGATTAACTTGAGACAGGTGGAAACGTCACTCAGCAGGGCACAGTTGACGAAAGGCAGTACTGTCCTTGTGCGTGTATTTTTATAATTACCTATACTATAACCCTCAAACTCAAGACTGTGTGACTTTATTTTGTCCACCTTCTAATATTACAGTATGCTACGCTTCAGTACCGATAAATTTTAACAGTACTATAAACGACAATGGAGTTTTTTAATTCTTTTTAATATAATGACCTGATAAAGTCCAACAGCTTAACTGGTGCTGGTGCTGTCCATAGTGGTGAGCAGATGTGACAGCTTGGCCCTCTGGGCTGAAGTGATGTTCTGGCTCATGTGGATGATGCAGTCCATAGCCACATCAGGGTTGGCCTGCACCAGACTAGATGCAAGGGAAAAGTCAGAACAAGTTCAGCATTTAAACATGTTGACATAAAATATTTTCAGAGGTGAAAATGTGGAGACTGGTCTGAATTTACAATAAAGGTAGTGCATTCAGCTACCAACACTTTGCAGGTTGTTCTGCAGTGGTTGAAGAAAATAAGACTCTCAGTGGCTTATCTTGTGGTGTTGAGGAATCACTCTGATTACCACCATGACGATTCTATCACTTTTAAATCACCGCGCAAAACACAGAATGCAGCTCACTAAGACTTTTAGATACATTCTATGGACTATGATTTATTGGCTCAGTGAAGCTGCAATTCTACAGGAAGTTTCATCTAAATATGACAAATTTACTGAAGTAACTCTAAGTTACCCAGTCACATACACAGGGTAGGCCACTGATGTATAAGCTCACATTTCAGATTCGCTGTTTTACCGAGACTTTGGACACTAAATATTGTCCACAAAACGCGTATGTGTCTGCTTACCTGCGAATGTGTTTTAGAGTGTTTTCTCTTTTCAAGTACTTGATATTCTCTCGGATGGCCGATCTTGTATCATCCTCCTTGGACAAATGCTTCTCAAGCCACTCGACAACTGCTTGGTTATTATCCCAGAGATAAGCCTTGTAGAGCAGATAAACATAACAGACCTAAAATCTCTGATAGGTTTTTAAACGCTGAAATGCCCAGAAAAGTGTCTCGTTCATGGTTTCTAATCTACAACTAAAAATTGTCACTGGATATTGAAAAGACAAGCAACAAATAGGTTGTAGACTTTCAGTCTCTCACTTTGACTGAGGATGATGCTCACAGCAGCATGGAAGGATTAAAAAACAGTAACATCACAAGCATCATGTTATAGAAATGATCAATACCCAACAAATAACCATTACTCTCAACAAATAACCATCACTCTCTAGCAACCACATCATAATAAAAACATGTGGTCTCAGCTGTGCTTTGTAGACATTTATTCACAATGTGTAAATTAGATGCTGAACATTAGTACAAGCAGTATCTCTTGCTGTTGTCACGTACCTTGACTGTTCCCTCTGTTTCAACAAACCAGCGTCGCAGCATTGACTGCATGTGTCCATCACTAAGATCCCTGTTGGCCTGTAGGATCTCACACTTCACCACCTGCTCCAACAGGAGGCGACGCAGACGCCAGTAGAAAAAGGTCCGCACATTCTTCCAGTCCAAAATGTCCTGTTACAAATGTCAGAGAGCACAGTAAAACAAGTTACAACAGCGTGAGTTCTATCTAAACACCATTTTATGTTTGGCATGTAATGTTACACACAGTGCCAGTCATGAAGCACACACTCACCGTGATGACACCTTTCTCCTGCATCCTGCCTGGAGTGTCATGGAGGTCTACAAACTGCACTGCCACCTGGTGGTAGATGGGCGACAGGAACTCCTCTCTTGCTTTGAGCTTTGCCTCCAGCTCTCTGCACTGTTTGTCAGACAGCTCTGGGGAAGCTGATTAAAACAGAATAACTTTAAGTAATTCAAAGCTTACAAAGACGCCAGCAGTGTTTTGATAATAAAGACAAACACAAACAATCAAGGGGTTCTGTGTTTGAGATAGAGAGAGCCTTTACCGAGCTGCTCAACCAGACTAGCATAGACTGAATCTAGTCTTTTCATCGTCTTCAGCAGGTCCTTCCTCCTGAATTTGATCTCGACTGTACCTTCGGGCTCTAGCACACCACCCCTGGACAGAAAATAGAATACCAGGACACATACATATACAAATCTGCTGCTCAGGTTGGAAGAAAACATCCCTGCTCCAAGTACCTGCTCTCCTTGTCAGCATAGAGCTCCATGCACAGGGGGTTGATGGTGGGGTCTATCACCACCCAGGACCCCCCTCTCAGCTCAGCATGTGGTGGGATGTACACCAGCACTGGCTGCTGGAAACCACGGAGGGCATCCACAATGTAGGCCCCAAACTTTAAAATCTGATCGTACATATCTGGGACAGAAATGGGCAAAAAAAAAGTGCTTATTGTATGAAATACAACAGTCTTAGACAAGTCGGACTGCAAGCATTTTGGCAGTTACACATTTTTTTTTTAGTTTGTTCATTCGCTCTTTACAGTTTGAAATAAAATAATGGTTATTGCAAGTCTCAGCTTTAATTTGAGTAGAATTCTGCCAATACTGAAATAGCACAAGTCTTGTAGATGAGATGGAGAAGGAAACCTATCTTACAGCACAGCAAGTCAAATATTATCTCCAGGATACATGTTTCCTAGCCAACATTTAAGAGAAGACTTCTTGACCACAAACATAAAAATCTCTAGTTTGAATGAAAAACTGACAAACCAGGCTGAATGTCACAAAAACATCCATAAAGCAACCAACAGAGTTGTGGAACGAAGTTCTAATCAACCTTCAAAAATCAACATGTATCAAAATGAAAAAAGAGTAAAGAGTGGAGGAAAAAAAAGGACAATCAAGGAGTCAATCAGCTGATCTTAATTTCAGTGAACCCTATTTCATGTACTAAAGACGAAACTGAAAGCAGAGACCCCATGACAAGCAAGAGCTGAAGGGTTGGCAGAGTATCACCATAAAACATACGCAACATCTGCTGAAGATGAATGTATTAATTTTGTCTGATTTCATGTGTATGTCCAATTACTTTTGAATCCCTAAAACTCTGGACACTATGCGTTAAAAGGGACACATCAGCCACAAAATTACTTCTATACTGATGTAAATCTACTCAAATTAAAAGTAAAACTTGACACTGTGATGTTGCATTGCTTATTCTATTTTGAATCGAACATGCTGAAGCATAAAGAACAAAAAATATGCAACTGCCCCAATACTTACAGTGTGAACTGCATGTTCTGCAGTGTCTTTACAAAGTTTAGTATTCATTCTATACCCTTCATGCCCCCAGAGAAGCCTCTCCAGTTGGCAAACACCATGAGAGGCAGGCGTTCACGGTTGAAGTCACAAATTGCCTGAGCTGTTTTAAAAGCTGAATCTGGAAACCACACCTGGCCCGCCTGCTGCAGAACCTGACATGAATGCACAAAAACAGGGGCAGAGGTGAAGTGCTCTTCTAATTATAACCACAGCTTTATATATGACATAAACACATAAGAGATATTTACTTACTTTGGATTCTGAATCCAGGTTTGCTGGATCTGCCGGGACAGTGAGTTCAACTGTGCGCGTTTCAACAGCAATGACACCAAGAGGGATTCCTCCTAATCTGTGTTTATTCAACAACAGAAATATTAAATCGATTTAAGTATTAATAAGCATTTAACACAGATATAAAGTATTTTGCCAGTGTGCAGATTGAGTGTAAACAGATTTACCGTGCTCTGCCCACTACCACTGTCTGAGCCCAGGACTCCAGTATCTCCATGAAAGAGCCGTGGTCAAAGAATCCACTCTGCCAGGCGCCTCTCACCGCTAATGACACAAATTAAAATGACATTATTTGGTGTCTTACTGAAATAGAGAAGTTTCAGAGTGTAGATCATTGAACTTACTGGGATGAGGCCGGCCAGCCAGCATCCAGCGAGGGTCATATGGTGCTTTAGTAGGAGTAAATTCTATCTCTCTGTCCACTGGATCTGTAGTTGCCATTACAGGCACAGGTGAGTGTTTGTTCTGTGAGGACAGGAGATAAAAATCCAGTAAATGACCTGAAGGATTGGTTCAGTAACTGTATATTTGGATTTCAACAACATAATAAGTTCACACATTATGCAGAACCTTTGGCATGTATGAGAGCCACTGGAGGATGGTGTAGACACCCTCAAAGTCATCTGGCACAGTGGTGTGTGTGACTCCATTATTGTGCATGATCTGGACTCCTCCCAGCTGGTTGCTGGACGTGTAAACCTCTCTGCCCAGAACCTGTACAGAAGCAGGGACTTAAATTCATTTCTGATATTAACCAGGGCTACAGATTAGTTTTCCTGCCACTTTTCACTTGAAGTACTCCGGTATTAATGCTGCAGTATAAAGCTCTCTCAAGCTAGAAATTTTTTACCTTAAATACTAGAAATCAACCCACTGTTGGCTGTGATAGGGCATTTAACCTCTTGAACCCCAAAACTCACTGATGAGTTGCTATCTTTATAAAAACCATCAAACTTATGACATTTATCAGAGCCAGAAATACAGGAAGAATTGCCAGATTTTCTAACTTTCCAATCATCCTTGAACAAATCATGTGTGACCTTGTGTTTTGTTGGAAAAATCAATAATATCTAACCTCAAAAAACATCAGATTTCATCAAAATCACTTTATTCTGCATGTCTCATTTAAATTTTCACAGAAAACAAATTATTTGCAGTATCCAGATTCTGTAAAAAACAAAAACAAAAAAAAAAAAAAAACTGAAAACTTCTGTGATCTTTGGCGCAGCTGTGAAGTCATTAGTGACTCAGTAGCTATCAACACACAGTAAGCAGGAGAAGAGTATGCAAAATGGAGTACAGAAAGTAGTAAAATATGTATACTAGGGAGAGCCAGCATTTTTTTCCCAGTGTTGGTAACACCTTTGGACACTTTTAAACATTTAAGGTTTTTAAATTTTTATGTATATATTTTTAATGCATATAATTTTAAATAATTTATGGCATTACAACTGTGTGAAAAATTAGGCCACGGTAAGGAAAAATGTGACAAGAGCAAAAAACAGCCAGAAACTGCTTTGGTTTAGGGTGTTAAATTCCAGAGATGGAAAATCAGGTGATCTAATGTATTTTTTATTTTACCATATTACTGACAAAACTTACACATTACTTTACTGTGCATTCAGAAAATAGAAAGATTAAATAAGGTGGCAAACCTTGTTTAGAGCTACTGCTCCAGTCAGGATGATGTGAGAGTTCTCCACTTGGATAACTCGCTGACCCAAACGGACTAGATAGGCTCCGATTCCAATTGCGCGGCACGTCACCTGCAAGAGCATGAAGTGATTTCAGTAAAATCTCAAAGAGTTCCCTGCTTACTGCTGAGGAAAATCAGATCCACATTCTTACCATACTGATTGTAATTATCTCTTCATAGGCCAGAGAAGATTCTCCAGCAATGGTGCCAGAACCTCGCAGGTTCTCGACCCCAAGGCCTTCATCCTTCCCAATGATGTCAGTGATGATGTACCTGTAAAAGGTGAGCACATTGACAAGATCAACAAAGAACACATCTTATTTTGTCAGTTGAACTTAACTTATATTTTAATTAGTAAGTTCATTCTGACCACACAACAAGCTGGTAGAATTTGGTTCTCATGCCATTTGTAACAGCATGGATCTACAAAAACATGTATGAACTATAGAACAGATACACACTTTAAATACTTTAGACACATTACAATGATTACACCTACATTTGCTAGACTATCCGACAGAGAACGGCTATTGGTTTCATTTTTTAATTAGTCGACTTTGCTACTTTGTAAGAATAAACATTATACCTGGATTCTCCACCTTCTTCTACGTGGTGACAGTGAACAGAATTGGTGGAGCTGATACGAGTGTAGTCCTGTGGCGTCAGGTAAAGGTATTTGAAACCCTACAGGAAGAAATGGAAATAATCCCTTATAAAATGTGCACCTTCACACACATTTTCCTGCAGTCATTTTATCTACTTTCACAAAATGCACGTATGAAAGGAAAGTTGTCTCAGCTGTCACCTTGTAGGGATCAGCAGGGTCAATCCAGGCCACCTGGAACATGTGTTTGACCTCTTCAGCAAGACCGATTCGTGCTCCACTGTTGGCTGCAATGTAAATGCGAGGGATTCCTTCAGCTCGAGCCAGCTCAGAAGCCCTGAGGTACAGCTCATCCTCCTGAGGACCGAATGAGCCGATCATGTGAGTGATGTCATTACAGATGACAATAATGTCTCTGCCTTCTGGGTACTCTGGAGTCTTCATCCTCATCCTGAAGGCAACCATTCCCACCTGGGGAGGAACGGTTATAGTTGTTACTAGTATTGTTGCACTGAAATAGAACACAAAGCGTAGCAGTCAATGTAAATGTTCTTAAAAGCATCCTACGTCATTGTCTCCAGGCAGCCGGTTCATCTGCACCAGTCGTCCTTGTGGATCCAGGACGAGCTCATTGCACGTCAGCACGTCTTTAGGGCATTTGTCTCCTGGACCCCACAGCTTGAACAAGGCCTACAAAAAGACTTTCAGTGAGGTCACACAGGTTGCTAACATTAGGTCAGAAATAAGATGATGAATGAGTAGTACCTGTCTGAACATCTCAGGGAAGTCATAGACGTATGTAGTTCCCAGAGTTTGAGCCTGGAAGCGTTTGGCCTGCAGCAGGTCTTTGGTCACATAGGGAGTGTTGATGAGCATGCCATGCAAAGGACCCTGCTTGTCTCCATATGACTGGAACATGATCTGCAAAGGCAAAGATGACATGGTGAATTTGGTCATTTTTATAACCATGAAAATGTAGCCATAGCAAAAGCCTTGAACTGAACACATCCAATGTCCTCACCTGCCCAGAACTTGGGTCGGTGACTTCTTTATACAAGCTGATGTCCAAATAATAGCCAGATTCATTTGTGAGAAAGAGGCGGATAGGAACAGCATTTCCAGTAGTTGTCAGACGAATGTTGATCTTCAGCTCAGCCTGCAGGACCCGCAGCTTCCAAAGACGACTGCCATAGCGCATCACCATGGAGCGGACAGACTCCTCTATCTGAAGGTCAAAACAGGGATTCACAATAAATCTAATAAATATACAGTCTGAAGTCTGTACGGCTCAGTGTATATCCTTCAGTGAATGTGGACTACAGCTATGACAATGTAAACATTGCATCTAATTAAACAACTTCACTGTGGATAAAATCAACCTGACTTTAAGTCTGAGAACTGCTTAAAACTCATAATACTAGTAATTTGTAGTGAAGAAAAACTGTAAAAGAAATTGCTGCACACTGACTTTAGAGGGGTCCATGATGACAGTGGGTACAAAGTTGAGGAAGATGTGATTGCAGTCTGTGCGGACACTGGTGTTACTGAAGGCCACTTCCAACTCATCCATGGCTTCCAGCAGAAGACGCTCACCCTCATTTTGCAGGTATTCAAAGGAAGCTTCCTGGTTATGTGTAAAGATATAATTGCATGTAAACATGTGTCAAACAGCATCATGTAATAGTCTGTAATCCCACCTCATGTAAGGTTTTCATCTTGTAAAAAAATGCACCTTAAAAAATACATAACAATTCCAAACAATGTCTTTAATTTAGATAAATTCTCTTTAAGTTTGAGGTCCTCTTCTTACCTTTGTAATGAGATCTGAGTGTCGGATAATTGCTCTGATGAAGAAGCGGTAATCTGTAACTTCAGCTCCCTCCTGAACACGAGCAGCACCCAGGTAGAGGTGCATCTTGTGGTTGGCACAGGGAACAGCAGTCAGATCAAAGTTCCTCATTCGGTTGAGCTCCAACTGAAATGCTAAAGCTGGTTCCAGATTCCGATAAATCCGATCCTCCTGGAACTGAAGACACAGTTTGGGCATCAATATCTCCCCTGACAGCAGGACGTTGGCTCATTAATGCGATTCAGGTTACCAGAAACTTACCCCGTCTCTTGCTCTGAATGTGAAGAACTTCGGAAATTCTCTCTGTTTAAATATAATAGCAAAATGATAATGATCAGATAGCAGGTCTATCTTAAAATACCATGTAAGTACTTTCTGAAAGTAATCGCACTGGAAACCTAATGAACAAAATTAACTTAACTTGACAAAATGAAGTTATCGTGGAACAGTAAGGCAATATTTTTAGAAAAAAATATGCACACAAACACTTTAATTGGTGCTATTTTCAGCTTAAGAAGGGGTCACAAAGAGTTGGGAGAGGAGAGTGGTGCTAAGAGCAGAACATCTGCACTGGTTTAATTTCTTTTCCTGTTATCAGAAAGACCAACCAGCCAATAGGGAAAGCAGCACAAAAGTACTTTAGTGCTTACTATGTTTGTAAAAATAAATTAGGATTTGAAAATTCTTCATGAATGCTAGCAGCAATATAAACGCAAAGTTACACCATAAATTCAAACAAATGTTTAAATGAAAACTGAGTATCTCTTTCATTCTCTCTTTGTTGTAATTTTCAGAGTAGCGTAACTGTTTGTGTTTCACATGCCGATCATCTGTGATTATGTGCTACTGTATCTGGAAATGATTACCTTCTGTGCAATCAAAAATGTGATCCTTCTGATTCCATAGTCAAACAGGACTGCTTTCTGTGAAAAAAGTAGAACATTTTTCAGTTCACTATTATATAAATGTATGACATTTATAAGATGAACATGTGAATCTGATAGCTGACCTTTGACTGGGCAAAGGACGTGAAGGCTGTGACCAAAGCACTGTCATCGTCTGTGTCTGCTGTTTTTATGGACACATTAATGATGTGAATTGGGTTCTCCTTGACATTCTGTGAAGGATGGAAGAAAAAATAGTAGCTGCACAGACAGACTAAAAAGCCTTTTTTATTGATAAGCCATTGCAGTGCCACAGCCTTCACCTTAAAGTTCTCCTCCTCATAGAGACTGGAGCAGGACTCTAAGAAAAAAGCACCGTCAAGTGGTTCTGCAAAACTGGACAGAACTTCATCAAAATTCCTGCATAAGAAGAAGAAGCAGAGCAAACATGAGAATAGAGAGATAATATATTTTGGATTTTATCTACATATCTTTGTCCTAAATAAATAGGAGGTAAATTGGAATTAATTCAAAAGTGATCCTTGCTTCAGTAGAAAACAAATGGACTTCTGTGGTTATCCCAATTGGGCATTTAATAAATCAGCAAAGACATTTGAAAAGACAGCACAATATCAAACTGAGAACAAAAGAATAACAAATGGAATAACACTGGTGCTGGTATATCGGGGGTGCCCTGAGGAAAAAACACCCACAATCAAGCTGAACAACATTGTGTATGCAGTCCAACACAGCATGGAGCACACAGGTCTATATATAGGGGAGACTAAACAACTGCTCCACAAGCAAAAAAGAGGAGAGTCTGCTCTTCAGGACAAGACTTAGCAGTCCCACCTGCATCTGAAGCATAAGGGACACTTGTGAGAACAGTAATCTACACATTTTGGACACAGAAGACAGATGGTTTGAGAGAGGAGTTAAGGAAGCATGTTAAACAGCCATCTCTAAACAGAGGACGAGGTCCACAAAACTTATCTGGTACTTATCATGCAGTCTTGAGATCTTTCAGAAAGTTCCACCACCATTAAGATTTTGAGTTATCCTTGACCTTGCAGTTTCACAACATTAGTTGTGAAACCTGGCAGTTTCACAATCACTCACACCTCAAGACATGTAAGTCTTGTGGCAATAAAGGCCCATTAGCCATGGGAGTTGGGGCTGACAATATTTATCTGGGACTCCAGATCCCTGCCAGCCAGTCAGAACTGAGGAAGCCTTTTGGATGACAACAACGACAGAAGTCCATTTGCCTTCTACTAAATCACCTCGGCTTCTACATAGACTCTGGAGAATAAACACAGACAAGTTAAAAGTGACCTTTTGAAGTCATCAAAACACTGGAAAGCCACCATGGCCCCCATGCGCTGGCAGGGTGGAGACAAGGCTCCCTCGAGGAAGAGTTCGCTGCTCTGCCGCCTGATTTTAAACTGGCCTGATCCATTCACTGGTACAGGAACCCTGAAAAAGAGACAAGACCACTGAATAATCATTTGAAGAGAAGTGCTCAAGCAACACTGAACAATTGATTGTTGAAAAATTCATACAGAGAGCAATTAAAGCAAGTCTGGATTTTCTTTCCATCCAATTCTAATTAAATACAATTGATACAGGTGACACCAAGTCACTGGCCTGCAAGTCGCAAGTAAGTCTCAAGTCTTGACTATGAAGTCCTACGTCCAGGTCGAGCTACTGTTGGGTATTATTTAGCCCTGATCTGATCTCTCCTCTGAGATATTTGTCATTTAAATTAACAAAAGACAAAAACTGGAATTCTGCTTCCTGGAATGTTTTAATGTCTGAATTTGGGGTGTTGAGTTACACCGGCATTGGCAATAACTGTGATATTTAATAACTGAAAAACTGATATCATGTTAAAAATACAAATATGATATTGTAAATAATCCAGTGCCAGTAACTATCTGGCTGACACTTCAACATAGGAACAACATATAGGACAGTCATGGATACAGTCTCTCTCCACCTTTCTGGACTCACATTTTAAGTGTAATTCATTTCAAAAGGAGAGAAAACATACAATAAACAATGAAATGAATTTTGTCATCATGACTTTTGACCGCTGTAATCATGAAGTTATACTGCGACAGCCCTAGTTTGAATATGTGCTGATGTGCATTGCCAAAGGTGCGTCTCCTTCCTGATTACTCAGACTGTCTTCTATTGACTTATTGTATTTACCTACAATTAATTAGCTGCAAATTTTTGTATCAAATATACTTTTATGTTTAGGCATTGGGAGGATATCAAGTCACCACGGGTGAAGGTTCTAAAGTCCAAGTGAAGTCAGGAGTTAACAGATTCATGACCGAGTCCAGCTCAAGTCCAAATTGAGTCCCCACCAGATTGAATTGAAAGGAATTATGAATTGTTGTTGTTAGCCAGCACAAATGTTACTACACGTGATTGATATTTGCTAATCAGGAATCAATATCCGATGATGGAGAATACAGGCTCGCCACTTGGTAGCAAACAGTGAAATCTCAGGCTTGAAGTTTTTAAGAGGAACATGAAATAAATAAAAGATGTTTCTCTCAAAAAGCTCAGTAATTTTCAACCAGTTGAGAGAAGCAACAAAAAACAAATGGAGAAGCTGAGCTTAAAAAGTGAATTAGGAAGGGCTCATTAGAGGAGTCCTTAAGCAAATGTATCTAAGCAGGAGAAAAAGTGACACGGTGCATCCAGCATGCATTGCTTTGAGACATACACACGATCAGGTTTGGCTGGTTGGGAGGAGCTTTACTCTACCTGTTCAGAGTACGGCTGCTCCCTCTGAAATAAGATGATTGACAGGTGAATATTAGCAGAGGTTGATCAAACTGTACGCCTACCTCTAGCTATTATGATTAGATTAAAGCACTTTACAAGATGCTATGCACATTCACATTAATGTCAGATGGGAGAAAGCATTCTTCAGTCAGAGTTAGCCGTAAGCAGTTACAACAGAAGTTCATAGGCTGCCTTCCACCAGTACCACTTATCCATTTATTTGATCTATCATTGAATGCCAAAAAGAAAATTAGGGACGGCTGAAGTTATGTTTTGTAAGGCCACATAGTAAAGCATTTTTCCATTAAGAGTTTATTTGGTTTAATGAATCCTTTGCTCAGTGGAAGCCCACTTGAACGTCAAGACCTTTCAGCGTCAAGTGAAAGGTCTCAATAGAGAGATGACATTACAGCCTCTGATGCTCAACATCTGTTCAAATTTGGAAGTGGCAGAGACTGAACAGTGGCATTGTACTATTCATCTGCAAGTCTGTCTGAAACTTGGTACCTGTTTGGATGTGACGATGGCAACATAAACTGGAAGTCTACAGCACACGTGCCATCCTGCAGTTGGTGATGCTGGACGCTGTTAAGTTCGTAGGCAATATAACCCCTGCGAACATACACCTAAAAGCCAAAGCACACCAAGTAATTATCACTGACCAAGAAATAAAAATGCATAAGAAAGAAATCCCTTTTTTGAATCTACTAACCATACCTCCAATGCAGCCATGCACACAACTTGATTGGAGTGATAGAAGAAATTGGGCAAAACATCGAAAATTGATGTTTCAGAGAGAATCAGTTTCTGTATCAAATAAAAAAAATATATTATTTATTTGATATCCAAGCTGTTATAGTGATGATTACAATGAAATTTCTGCAAAGCTAACCTTCAAGTTCTCCGGGCAAAACTGGTGGCCATACATGTCAATGGCCGACAGGAAGATGGACTCCACCTGGTTGTGTCTCAGTTCATATGATGGTAAATGGGAGGCAATCAAGACCTAAGAGACATTCACAAATAATATAGCAGCCTTAAGCTACAAATCAACCAACAAACAGAATAATGTGAGTATAAAAAAAATTCTGCATGCTTTCTTGAAATTTGCAAAATAAACACTGTCAAAATATCATTGAATTTTCTGTTTTATTTTGATGCTTTGTGAAGCCTCTTGTAATGTGGATTTTTGAAAATGCACTATAAGTAATTATGTAAAGTACAATATAAAGTTATTCCTTTAATTTACCACTTTTGTATGGTGTATATTTGAACTAGCTACCATATTCCTCGCTGAGATGTATGCAATCTTACCTGTCTGGCTCTTAAGGCCACCTTTGAGTTCTCCATCTTGCTCAGCTGTGTGAGTTCATTCAGAATGACCATGAGCTCATCTGCCAGGGTGGAATCTCGTCCACACAATTGGTCCTATACACACACAAAGACACACACGGTTTCTCAAAAAGGGATTATGTAGGAAGTATATTTTTGTCAGTGCAGAGTCTGATGAAAGTCTTACTATGAGCATTGTGACCAAGACGTTCTTCTTGGAGACCTGAGCATGAGAGAAGATGTAGTCAAGCACAGGACTCATATCAGGTTTGTGTTGTTCTCTCAGGTGGATAACACACTTATCATAGTGAGCTGTAAGAGAGAGAAAGAGCACAAATATGTCAACAAAAGATCAGCTGCAGTAACTGTAAAGAAAACACCATATAAAAGTTGAAAGACTATTAATGTTACCTTGTTGAAACTGCATTTCTACCTGCAGGTAGTGCCTCAGCAGATCGAGAACCACAGACTTCATATAACCACGGATTCCACTACGAAATCTAAATGGAGCGAATTCAAACGAGTCAACAAACATGATATGAAAATCGGACATATATGTTACTGCACAATCTGCATTTGACAAAACTAAAACATCCTAACCTCTGTACTAGCTGTACAATACTCTGAGTGTTCATGAAGAAAACCTCTCGGTCAGCCTTCCTCTGTAAGGTCGCTGCATGGCTGTCTAAAATGTTGGCAATCTGGAATCAAACAAGCAAAACACAATTACAATAAAATGACAGGAGTGAATATTCATATTTAAATAACTTGTGTGACACATGCCCAATTTCAACCACTAAGTTTTACCCTTTGACTGGGAAACTGGCAGAGGACAGAGGTGATGTTGCTCGCGTATCGCGCCATGACTTTGCGGATATCTGTCTCAACGCTCACTGGGATGCGACCAGCTACACTCGTCATGATCTCCTGGAGTTCCAGCAGCGGCAGGGAGGGGTCCCTCAGAGTCTTCATCAGAGTAGCCACCCACTGCTTCAGCTGCAGAAATGTAATTCCAAACACATTCATACCATCAACAAAAATTCTTGAGGTCTTGTAATTCTGGAATCTGAAATGGCAGAAGGGCTGATATCTACCTTGCTGCTAAAGTAGGGCTCTTCAAGGCAGTACCCATCCATCACTTTAAACAGGTTTTCGAGCACACTGTGAAACACCTGGTGAAGCTTCTCCCCTACCATGGGCAGTGGCTGCTGCGGTGGCAGTGTGGCTGTGTTGAGTTCCACCTATAATATTTGGTAAATTGGAACAATTCTTAATTAATATTTGCAATTAAAAATAAAAACAGTTTCAACGTGGGACATACATTTTGTTCATTAAATCAGAAAAATACAGGCCAAAATGTCTAATCTGATGTCTTTTAGCTACAATCTGAACTGTCATGGTAAAAAAAAAAAAAAAAAAAAAAGGCAAATTCAAGTCGCAGGGCAGCCTAATTGTATGATCCAAAACTTGAAACTTTCAACATGTAGGTTGTGGTTGATGTTTCTTGTAGTGGAGGGGATTTTGAAAATGCTAACACATACATAGTGGAAGAGAAGGATAAAGCCATAATTATTATGTGTTGAGTTCCAAGCTTATGCCAATAATCTACATCCGTAGAGTCATGCTAGAGACTAGTATAAACATCCAATTAGGAATTCAGTTTATGTGTTACAGGCAGTGATTTGAAATAACCTACTCTAGCTATATTGCTGGGGTCATCAAGGTCCATATTTGCCACCACGCAGCCATGCTCAAGAACTGCCCCTGGTCTCTTGACAAAGTGGACACAGCCAGACTGCTGTACAGTCAGAGCCATCACCATCTTCATCACCTAGAACCACAGCACAATGAAATCAGCTGAAAACACCAGCAGACACAACATGCATCATGAAATCAAAGACATTGTACAGTGTAGTAAAATGTGTTACCTCAATCTCTGCATAGGTTTCTCCTGCAAAAATATGACCTCCGTCCTCAACCACATATTGCAGCAGTTTGCCAGCAGAGGGCGACCTCAGCACTGTGGGATCCTTTTCCTTCTCAAATACGCAAGTCTTGTTGCCAACAGTGATGCGGTAGCTGTAGAGGTAAAATAATACTGGAAGTTAGTGAACACTTTAACCAAAAGTAAATAATCATCCAGATCTTACACAGTCACGGTCTTGCCTGTCTACTTCCTCTTTCATGTAGGTGGTGTGGCTGCAGCCATCATAGCACAGCAGGAGGCCACCGTCACTCAGCCTGTGGACATCTATTTCAATGTTGGAGCCATTCATCATGATGACATAAGTTGTTGGGGATTGCCGAGCCACCTGCAGGCAGTGGCAGTAAGAAGTTATTAAAATCAGTACGAGGTTAGGTCAAAAGAGGAGCAGTACAGGGATAAAACAAATACCTTCAGACAGAATTTGACTCCTTCATATATTAGGTCCACACTGACAGAGTTGAGCAGACTGTTTGCAGGCAGTACTTGGCCTCTGCAGATGCAGCAGATAGGGTGTTTAAAATCACATAGTAGCAACCGCATTGAGACATTAATAAGATCTGTTTACTGACCTCTCCAGTGAATGTAGGTAGTCGGACATACTCTTTCTAAAGCTAGAATCAGCAACATGCAAAGCTCCACAGACAACCCCCAGCATGGTCTCTGGTCTCTCTGCCTGTAAGACAAACATGTGGCTTTATGAAGCAAAGACAAAACTAAACTGTGTACAAATTCAGTGACCAAGGTTTTCAGCCTCCTACCTGCACTTTCTCTGCAATGAGATGATCCAACCAGCCAGTGTCAATGTCATTGTTTCGAAAGCTTTCTGTCTCTAGTAGTTTAATGAGGTATTCGACTGTTGTCCTGAAATCACCTCTGATGGACAGCTCCTTCATAGCCACCACCATGTTCCTGAGGCACACAGCAAATATGATGCCTGATAAACACAGGTCATAGTACATCTAGATATTTTAATGTTTTAACTTTACATTGTTTTATTCTAGATTATTATATAACCTCTTGAAAAAGAAATAGTAGTATATCTTTAATCACCCTGAAAAATGTAAGATAATTGCATTTGCTCCAGTTGTAAGTTCCCTTATTTAAAATTTGACTGTGTTATTGGCAGGTCATTGCATTTCCCACATTGCTCTGTTACATCATGGACAGTTACACCATTAGAACAGATATTTCATTATTGGCTGACAGTACGCAAAACACCTGAAATCTTTAATAGCTAAAGATCAGTTAACATGGCACCATCAAGTAAGATTCTTACGAGATGGCCTCTTCACGGTTCTCGCCCCATGAGAAACAGTGTCCAAACTGGGAATCTGCAAATTCATGGAGGCCCCCAGTCGCCCCCACGCTGAAATAACCCCAGACGTTTTTACTGCTGCGGAAGTTCAGCTCCTGCACGGTGCCAGAGCTCGGCTTGAACCCCTGGGAGTGAGCACAAGGATGAAAAGGGTGAAAATTAGAAGTATCTAACAAAATGTAGGATTGTGAGTGCTGATGAAACTGAGCTCTACCTCATCAGGGTTTTCACTGGTGATCCGAGCAGCTATGACGTGCCCTCTTGGACTTGGCATGAACTCCGGCGTCTCAAAGTTAATGATGGTGTCACCCCACGGACTTTCTCCATACAGCATGCGAATGTCTTTAATTCTATGCAGGGGGATTCCCATTGCAATCTATCAGAGATTAAAAAACAAACCAAACAAAGAGTTAAAATGGCAGAGTTGAATCTGGCTCTACAGTGTCATTGCAAAGGGATGGCTCATGTTTTTCCTGCGATATACAACAATTGATCAAAAAGTTCAGACACTGTGTCTATAAAAATCTGAAATTATACATTATTTAAATGTTAAAAGGAGATTAGGATCAAAGATTGTGGTATTTCTGTGGCAAAATCCATACATAATCATGGCACATAGCACATTAAAGTACTAACATGCCACTGCACCACAGTTCAGGTCATTTGCAACGATTGCCTTCTCTCAGTAACCACAGGATGCTAAAGTCGAATTTTGCCTTGACAGTTCAACTCTGGTGGATTAATTAATGGTGCACGACCACTTAGATGCTGAAGAAAACAATGACCATGCTCCTAGTGCACTCCTGACCTGATGCATACTGTCTAGTTTTGGAAACTGTAGGTTCTTCCACTAAAAAAAAAAAATACAGTTGCTTCTCTTGGTGGCTGCAGACCCTCTCTTTAAACCATTGATGATCCTTAACATGAATATTTGCTCATCCTGGCTGCTAGTAGACACAGAATGTGGTGTCTCCCTCCAGTTTGTGCTCCATGAAGAAACTGAAAAATGTGCTCCCACCAGCTTTTCCAAAAACAAAGTAACGTAGGTCCTATCATTGATAGCGCAGCGTGATTCATCATTCTGTCTTGAAACAGTAACTGCTTGTACATGCTGCATGTGCACAACTGTGACGCACTCTGTGCAAGTCTCTCAATTTTTTTTATCAACCCTCCTAATTACAGAGCATACTCTAAGTCAACCAAGAAAGGTTTACCTGAAGTTGGGCAGCTGGCAAATTTACATCTGCGATCATCTCTGTACAGGGATGTTCCACCTGCAGACGAGGATTCAACTCCAGGAAATGGAAACTTCCATCTTCAGAGAAGAGATATTCCACCGTACCCGCACTCACATAGCCCACCATCTTGGCTAGTCGCACAGCATACTAAACAAAGAAGACACAAAACACGTTTGACCCATAGCAGAAGTTGGGATGGGAAAATTAATACAAGCGCTGACTTAAACTGACCCGCTCCATCTGCTCGAATGTTGAGAGAGCAGCTATAGTGGCAGGAGCCTCCTCTATGATCTTCTGGTGCCTCCTCTGGATAGAGCAGTCTCGCCCAAACAGAGAGATCGCATTTCCGTACTCGTCAGCCAGTATCTGGACCTCAAGGTGACGGGCATGCTGAGCCAGTTGCATGATGAAGATGGGTGAGCCAGGTACCTCTGTCTGGACCTGCATTCAAAATACATGTTAAATAAGAACTGCATCACAGTGTAGAAAGTTGTGGCTGAGTTTCAAATGAACGCAGACATTTGTGTGTTAAATATAATAGCACAAACCTGTCTAAAGGAACTTGGAAAATCCTCAGAACTTTCAACTTTCCGGATACCTTTTCCACCACCACCCTCAGACGCTTTGATAACAACCGGATAACCAATTCTCTCAGCTCCCTGCAAAGAAACAGAGCACACAATATAACTAAGCAAAAGAAAATTGGCTTCTGGTTAAAAAAAAAAGAATCAGAAAATGTACAGACATTAGAGGGATGATATCCTAAATATACTTACTGCTAGTCCATCATCTATATCATGAACGCAGCCCTCAGTGTAGATCTCTGGAGGAACACTGATTACATTTCCCTGCCTTTGGTCCTCTTCAGCCCAGTCCACTCTTAGACCTGGAGCACAATGACACATCAGGTAAGAATATATCACTGTCTGTACCCTGTGCAAACAGCAGAATATGTCCTATTACACATCTTAAGAACAGAGACATTACCTGAGCCGCTCCATGGCAGTGTGGGAATGTCAGCACTCTGGGCCACAATGGAAGAAGCCACCTTATCCCCTAAAGCCCACATGGCCTTACTGGATGGCCCTGAGAGAAATGAGAAACAGTAGTTGTCACTTAATAATGAGATGCGACACAGGTACTAACTAAAAGAAGGCAACAGTTCATACCCATGAATGATATCCCTGCTTTGTTCAGGAGCTCAGGCAGTTTGGGATTTTCAGACGCATGTCCCCAACCGGCCCACACAGCCTATAAAGACACAGAATCCAAACAAACACACATATAATCATTGCCGACAGCTGTTTGTAGATAAAGTTAAAGTGTGAAAGGTTTAACCCAGAGCCACAGATCAGAAAGAACAATGTTTTGTTGATCAACTTTGACATGTACCTGTACTGGGATTCTTTTCGCAATGTCCACTATCAGCTCTACATTGGCATAGTTGTTATTGTTGGTGCCACCGGGTACAGGCACATAATGGTCTGCCATTTTAATGTATTCTGTAGGAGAAAACACACAAGAAGACGTTTGATCAAACACCTGACTCCCTGGTCAGACAGTTTCTAGTGTTTTTCTCTTACTCTAACCCAGAAAAGCTCTCGGTGATGACTGCTGGGCAATAAAAACTGAGAAAGGTCACAATAACCTGCATTAGCTTGCAAATCTTCAGGAGCCACCATGACCACAAAGCGGATGGTTCTCTCATTGCGAAACATTTCATAGGACCAGCGACGGATGGAGCGCATACATTTGACTGCAGCAATCCCATTATTAGCTATCAGCACCTGTAATACAAACAGAAACCAGATGAGTAGCCTTAGAAGAAAGACAAAAGTTGGAACATGCTGTAATTTCATGAAAGCAGAAATCCAGAAATAAAAGAAAGACTCTGAGTCATACTTTTTCTATGACACGGTTGCCACCAAATCGTGTGACAAACTCAGCAGGAGAGGCCACAGTGAAGTCCCTCTGTAGATCCATCTTTCTGTGTTCTCGTCCTTTTTTCACCAAGTGAGGACCAGACATGCTAGGCCTGGAATGGATAGCTCATGGTTAGTTCCATTGTCCAGTAAATGGCAAAACACAATTACCAGAGTGTACTCAGTTCTGTATATGAGCTGCAGCATACATTAAATTATCCCAGAACCTGCAGGCTAGATGTCATCCTATATAAACTCATACCCAGTTAGGCAAAACAGAACCAGAATGCAGCTCTTCTCTACAACCACAGAGGTAAAAAGAAAAAAAACTACACAACAGGCTCAATCAGAGCCTGTTAACAAACGTGATAGCAACAGGCGGAGCACTTAAAATCAAAAACCCAAGTCAAAGTTCAGTCTCTCTTTGCAACAGGCAGGGACAAAAGTCTGTAACAGCCCATTTATTTATGACCTTATCTTCAAAATGACAGTTAACTGCTGCTCTTCACAGCCAACAATTCACAACACAGTACAGCTATTACATACAGAAATTAGGTCGAAGTTCTTGGCATCCCTTTTTATCACGTATGCCACCGTGGAGCCAATAAAAGGTTAAAAGTTATATGTCTTAATCTGTCTTTTGATATCAATATACATAAATATGCATGCACACAGCCTTTGTGAGCAGCTGGAAGTTAGACTGAAGGTACAGCCTGCATGAATGCATCAAGCATTATGACCCATTTACTGTATTTAAAAATGACTGCTACCTTATGTGACACCAGGCAATACAAATGAGAGATGTGACAGGAATCACTCCTTACAAGTTGAAGTTATTTCCCATTTGTCATCAAATTTTTAATTAATGGTAATTAATATCATCATTACTAGAAGAAAATATTGCAAATCATAAGGCAGCAGTTGGAAATTAACCTTTATGCTTTCACGTTTACTGAGAGAATTAGCTTTAAGATTGAAGTGCAAAAGATATTTTGATCGATTTTTGGAATGAGTTTTTTCTACACAGCAGTCAATGTTAAGAAATAGAATAAACAGGGGTCATTGGAAAATATAAGTCTGTCCAAACTCTAACAACACTCCAAAAGGTAAATATAAAATAAGTAAAACTGAACTGTATTGACATGGTTTGATATCACACAATACTATATAAATACCTCCAGCATTACAACACACTGAACACTGATTAGACAAAACAAGCAGGCATTTTTTTAGTTTTAGAAAATACAGTTTGATTGAATACTGCAATACTATTTAGGCATTTAACTTACATACCGTTACTAATTGTTGGCTCGTGTCATGTTCATTCCAAAGTCTTGCTGCAATTGCACCACATGCCACTTGTACCTTCACAGAAATACTGTCCCATCTCAAGATATCACAGAGAAATACCTGTGTTGCATCAGTGTACAGTTACTGTACAGTTGGAGCGCAATTATGTCTGATGTGACCTTTAAACTTAACTTTTGTATTGTACTGTTCACTCAGGGAATACAATCTGTTATTGAACTACTTTCTGATAACCTTTTTTCAGTTTGGTGTCTTGCACTTTCTGACCGTTTTTTAGGTCATAAGACTCGATAAGATGGGATTTATTCTAACTAGACACATACTTTACTGAACAAACACCGTGTATCTAATCACAAACATGATTGAAGGATCATGAGAAGACAACTTGTACAGCTGAACACGCTTTTACTGCACCGTTTTACAATGGCGTCACACTACAACATTATTCTGGGCTGTGTCATGCTGTCTGCCCCTCAGGGGTACAAATTGTTGCGTTTTTCTTTAGTTTTCTTATTTCCTCAAACATACGAGCGCCAAGACAAGCTCTGCACAGTTACATAACTGTAGTACCGCCTCATGAGCACTCCTTCCTGTTCACAAACATGTCTGTAGAAGGTGCTGCAACATTTGTTTAAGTTCGGCACAAAGTAACGGTGTGTGACTTTCCACTATTTCTTCCAGCTGTTCTGCAATAAAGTTTTTGATAACTGTCCGCATACCAAACACTGCAGCTAAAGTATCAAATTACAAAGAACGATAACAAACCACTTTGCAGAACATACCTTTGCAGATATGGGAATAAGTTGCTCTCTTCTTCCATTACACAGTCGACTTTACTGTGCTTGAGTCCTTAGTAGTAAAATGTGCTTTAGAATCTATGACCAAAACAAAGAGATCTCTACAAAACGCTTCCTTGTAGGTGCTTCCTCTCTTCTCCCCTCCCACACATGGAGCAAAATATCTACAGATCCCTGCTGACAGATCGCTGGCTGCTCTTTACAAATATAATCAGAGTAGAGACCAACAGCAGGACTAAGTGTTCTACTTTATTTATAAAAGAAAGCAATCTATGGCCAAAGTTTTGGACATGAACAGGCTAAAACCCTCTTGCACACGTAGTCAAATAGATCTTTTTTCCCTTAAATACTTCTAAAAAGTGAAAAAAACATTACTCACACTGCAGGAACATGCTTCTACAGCTGTGATTTAGCAGAAAGAAATATCTTACCTTTCTCCCCTTCATGTTGATTACCAGAAGCTCCAGTAACATACACAGATTGTTCCATCCAACTAAGCATGTTGATCCGGGCACTTGGCTGTTTGCACTAAACAACTCTTCTGGCCCGCATATCACAAACTATCAAGACTGGCTATTAAAAAAAACTCTATTTTGCAGATGACAGCAAAAACAATTTTTTAAAAAATGAGCACAGAATTTTAAATTGTTTACTGTGTTGTGATCAGGAGTCACACCACCAACAGCTTTCAAAGTCACTGGCTGTGGCTCTTGTTCCAATAATAGAGTCGAGATGTTTGGCATGCGACAATAACACAGGTCAGCTCGATGCAGTCAGGTGATAACACACAGCGGAGACAGGACAAAAAGTAGCATAACGGTATGTTACCAGTGTGACCATGTGTTAGTCTAACATACAGACTTTCTTATAAATTCATCTCTGCAGGACTTAAAAATCGATCCAGTGTACTGCATTCCCTCAAACTTGGGATGCCTCGGTGCTCACGTCACAAGCCAGACCTACGACTTCCAGACAAAGCTTTTTACACGTGTCATCATGTGACAACAAAATGCCTGACCTCGGTCAGTTGAAACTAAATGAGCTCAAACAGAAACAAATTCTTACTTGATGCCCGAGGAGCTGGGCTGTGGCACTGCAGAGGTGGCCTGCTGAGGGGAAGATCTGGGGGTGGAGTTTGGTGGCTGAGATGCTCCACTTGGAGGTTTCGAGACTAGAGGTTCCTCGTCTGAAGAGTTATCCTCTGATGCTCCAAGAATGAACTTGAGGCGTTCCCTTGCCTCAGGCCCTGAGCTGAGCATTGCTGAGATGGTCTTAGAACGTGTCTGGGTGGTCTTAGGCACCGATGGCTGCTCTGACTTTACCTCAGAAGAGGCCTGTAGATTCTCAAAGGACTCTGTTTTGACTTGGAGACCAGAGGATTCACCGTCGGCCTGTGGACTGTTATCCTGATTGTTTGTTGAAGTGGCAGCAACTGCTGACACAGAATGTTCTCCTGTAGCCAGAATGTCCTCCTCGGCTGCAGATGGAGCAAAGCCAGATGGAGATTCCTCTCCTTTCAGAGGCATTGCCACTGCTCTGGTATTAATCCTCCACAGTAGCAACAATATCCATAGGATTAATCCCAAAACTGCCAACAGGAGCATTCATAGACATCCTCCTGAGACTGCAACAAGGACAAAGTGGACATCAGGATGCATTAAAGAGATGACAGTAACATTTTCTCATCAAATGTAAGGAAACTTTAAAGGACAGACTCATCATTCTCTTTTTTTACAGCTACGATTAATCACAAAAAAGTGTGTGTCATTAAAGCAGACAACTGTAAATGCAGATGGATATATAAGTTGCTGACTAATTTTTAACGTCAGGTTTTTCAGAAAAAATGGCAAACATTTACTATTTGTTGCTTCAGTTTTGGTTTTATATTTAAGTCTATGAAAGAAAACAAAATCAGACATCAGAAGACATCATTATGGATATTGTGGAAATTGGGATGGACATTTTTAAATGTTTTGACAATTTAAGTCAAATAATACACCCATTAATTGAGAGAATAATCATCAAATTGCTAATTATTGAAAACAGTAGTTTAATGCAACCTTAATGGTGTATTAAGTAAATGTTTAATGTACTAATGTTAATGTGTGTGCCTACTTAAAACTAGTGTCTCTAATAAATACTTTGTCAATCACCAAGCATTGTAAAAGCCCCCACTCAGTGCATCTTATTCATAATTCTTCAATATCCAAATTAAAGAATCCTGATCAGAAATGTATACTAGTTTTCTACTATGTCCAGGAGCAAAGTTTTTTATCTCACAAACATCCAAAATCAGTCAGGCCACAGTTATGGGCTGTACTTTGTCCTTGGCTGGACTTCAGAGGACCTAATGCTATGTAGTGTTTGTGTCTGTATACTATTCTAGTCTGAAGACATTTATGTTGCTGTGGTCAGAGGTCAGAAGTCCTCTCAGGACGGGAGCCTGCTGGGTAATCTGAGTTACAAACAGGCAGAGGTTCATACCTTTATATACTGAGATAGTCAATCAGATCGTTTGACCAATTATTAAACTCTGCACAGCTACACACGGACACTTCTTTGACTACGGGTCATATAATCAGTGGGGACATGCTGGTTTGTGTGCCAGCAGGACCTGGCAGGCTACGTTTCCCAGCCAGGGTCCCGTAAACAGCCCGTCTCCAACAGCTGACATGAGAGCTGAGTGTGACTGCTTCATATGGGGTAAAGGTCAGCGCCGAGGGACTGAAGGGAAGGAAAGTTAGGGTGAAGGAGGGGGACAAAACATCCTTGCAAACAGCATGAAGACACACTTGAATGTATCCAAACAAACCAGAATGAAGTATATATATTAACATGCAATCCTTGGGAAACTAGTGCGAATTCCTTGTGCCAGTCAAAGAATGCATGACAGATTTAAAACTAGGCTTTATTAGCGTGCCATGCATGTGAAACAGGCACACAAGGAGGCATTTGTCCTCTGGAGCCACTTTGACTTTCAGGCTGGACAGAAACAAAGGAAAGGCTGAGCCATCAATTTCCATAAGACGGACAATATCTGAGAGATTGCACTTTTAACATTTTTATGTGATATATGACAATCTTAAGTGTCACATTATTAAAAAGCAGTTCCTTTAAGAGCAGTTAAAACTTCTAGTAATTATACTGCTAATCTAAACTAAAAGTTAGTGGTTGCTCATACTAATAAAAAGAGTAAAAGCAGTGAAAGCGAGATGACTTTAGCTCCATGCTGCATTCAAATGTACACAAAATGTCACAGAGCAGCGTCTTATCAGATGCCAGCTGCTTGAATCCATTAGCTGTTTCTATCTCACAACTAATGTGACAGAAAAACATGAATTTCTAGAAAACTCAACTTTCTCTAATGACTCTGCTCCGTTTGGTAGCCACGGCTTTTGTTAAAAACAGCAGTATCCTGTCATTTGCACTCACCGCTACAGAAAACAGACAGCTGTGCTCCGTCCGTGTTGTTGTTGTTGCTTAGAGGCACGCAGCTAGTTAGTTAGCTGACATGAGCCCCCCGATTGTTTTTCATAACTTCACACTAATCGGGACTTATTTTGAATTAAAAAACCTTCTCCACTCTCCATTCAACCCGAGTGAACCCACACAATCCTTTCAAAGCGAGCCGCACCGCCGCTAACACGCTCCTGCTTTTAACCATTTTTATGCCGGCCACAAATGTCACAGCAGCACCTACCAGCAGCTCCGTCCTCCCCCACCAGCCTCTTCCTGCTCCCCTGCAGATCCTCTACACGCGAGAGGGTTCAGTCTGGAGCTAAAAACGTGGTCCGAAGGCAGTTTTCAATCTGCAAACATGGGGCGGTCTCTTGTTGGCTTCAAGTGAAATGGGACCAATGTCTACCTCACAAAACACTTGAGTGTTTTAGCAGTAAAGCTACATGTCCAGTGCATGTGCACGAATCGAACCCCTAAATCATAATAACTTACATCTTTGTTATTAGAAATGTGAAATATTGTAATGTAACCCACAACCTTTTCAAGTCACTCGGAGCAATACTCTCAAATGTTGATGTAGCTGTGACTTTAACTGCTAAATAACACATACAGAATATTTATCAAACAGTTGACAAATTATCACAAATGAATTCACAATTGAGGGGCCTTGGACAAATATCGTAACGTTGCTTTATTATCACTGATATTTAACCCTTAGATGCACGAGTGATTGGACCTTACGGTCTTCTATAAGTGGATCAAAAATGACCAGTATAAGAATCAGTGTGTTTTTATGTCATTATTGTCATTTTGATTAAGAATAATAATTTGTACTGTTGTTTGTATTGAATTTTTGTCCACACAAGAATGATTTCATGATTGAAATACATTTATTTTTCACTTTATAACAGATTTTGAACATTTTGATTATTGAAAAAGAAGAATATTACACAGAACAGCAGTAGAAGAACGTCAACATCCATTTTGTTGACACTTTTCCACTCTTTTCCTCCAGCTGTTGCTGCTCTCCGTCCCTCCAAGTTTGTGCACTGCATCACCTCTTGCATGATATTATCAGTAATAAAGAGCTTGAGGTAGAGTACAAACATTACAATTTCTTTAAAAGTATAAAAGGTAACTTAAAAATGTAAATTTTGTGAAATCAAAAACATGTTTTATGAGGAATAGCTGGAATATGAAATAATAAAAAAAAAATTTCAGATAGACAGAAGATATTGCAAGAAAACGACCTCACCGGGTCATTTTTGACTGACTTCTGCATCTAAGGGTTAAATACATGAATAAAATATTGAAATAATATAAAATAATGTCAAATCAGTAGTTTAGCCAACAAGCTAGCTGGCTAAAGCTACAGCAAGCTAACGTAGCACAACACTAGTAGCTTAACATAGAGTTAGCTAGTTAGCGTTTTAGACGGACAATATTACACTTTAAATTGCTGGTTTTAGCCTGTATGTTAACATAATGGATAATAGTGTATATAATTTATTACAAATCTACCATTAACAAAGCTAGAAGTTGTTTATGTCCATGAGGGGTCTCTTACCTGATGTCAGTGGGGACGTCTTCCCTCAAAAGTAGAGATTGTGCACTTGATCACAAGTAGATGTTCAAGGAACGTTCCTCCAAAGTCAAAGTAATGGTCTTCTTGTAGTACCACCATCCTCGTTGGTTGGCCTAACTGGCTGATGTAATGCATCCCTATTTGTCTGTATTTTTCGGAATTTAACATAATATTGATTAGGCACCTCTACAATGCTTTGATGTTTGTATTTGACTGGGAAAGTTGGATTTTCCAGTAGGGTGTAATTTATTTGACCTTGCACTTATTCCAAAAAATACCTCAAAAGCAGTGATATACAGGTTTTGTTGTTCAAAGTAAAACCACAATTTACTGGATGGAGCATTGCATTGTGAAAAACAACAACAACAAAAAATACAGCTGCCTTGAGTTGCCTGATATTACACAAAAAAGGGATACAATCATTTAAATGTGAGAAACTGATAATTACATCGACCTCACAGTGACTTGAATGCAGCATTCAGTTGGACGGGGTGAAGTGAGGACGTGAAACGGTGCGGAGTTTTTCTGTTCGGGTGATTCATCTGTGCAATAAACTATCTTCGTTCTTCCGGTTCTCAGCGCTGCTCTCGCGGCAACTGCAGGAACGCGCCAAAATAAGAAAACAGAGCGTGACAGCGAGAGAAAGACGGGAAGACAGACCTCTGAAATATCAGCAGAGTCCTTTCAAATGCGGATTTACTCGTATATGTTTGAGAACTGAGCGGGTGTTCGGTTTATTTCTCCGTGTTTGGGCCGGAACACGGTGACAGAAGATGGTTCTGCAGAACAGCGGACGGTACAGAGCGGACCGAGGACAGGGTGGAGGAGATCCAGACAACCAGTAAGTTGGCTTTAAGTGGTTCTACGGACGTAAAAATGTATTTATTAAGCAGGTTAATAGATGACAAATGTAATAAGAGAATTTAACGTGGTTGTTATGTTTGAACCAGGGATGATGGCTCCGGGATGTCGGCCCTCAAGCGGCTGGAGCGCAGCCAGTTCACCGACGAGATGGACGCCCGCTTCGGATTCGACAGGATGAAGGAGCCGGGAGAGAAAACAGGCTGGTTGATCAACATGCACCCAGTAAGCAGAGGCCGAACTGTGACCACGCTGATTTTAGAGATGTTAGATAGAATGAAAACCAAAAAGTGAAGGGACCGTTGTTTATTTACTTTCCAGCAATGTGTTTTAATTAGCAACTTTCCATCAAGGCACCACTTGACTCCACACCACTGCCTGCTCTGCTGCATGTGCTGCTCAGTGTATTTTAGACAACAAATTCATGTGCAATGTTACTTTTATTAAAAGTTTGTGCCATATTAGTTTCAGTATTATGTGTAACATTTAATTTATATGTGCATTGTTTCACTGTCATGTCACTGTAATGTGCAATATGTAATTTTTCAGATGCAATAATTTCAATTGTAAGTGTAATATATATGTGTGTGTGTGTGTGTGTGTGTGTGTGTGTGTGTGTGTGTGTGTATTGGTACCGTATAACTTTTCTATTAGATGCTACTTTTCTTATGTCATTTTGTTTTTCTGAGCAATATCTGGCAGAAGAATTTCCTTTGGGGTTAATAGAGTTTTATTCTATCCTGCCTAACTTGTTTGAACATATACATTGATTCCAATATATTAGTGATCATATTGGCCATTCAATATATCACCGAGGCTCTGCCTGTAAGTGTACACAGTGATCTGTGTTCTGCTGAGCCGAGTCGGAAGAAGTCACACTAAACACTTTGTGCTTTTCTGCTTTATCAGACAGAGATCCTAGATGAAGACAAGAGGATGATCAGTGCTGTGGACTATTATTTCATACAGGAAGATGGAAACAGGTTCAAGGTGCGTCCTGCCTATGAGACAATTGAATACCAAATCAGTTTTACTTGTATAACTCATTTTAAAACAGAGTAGACTAAAGTACTGTGAATGGTATGAGACAGGCAACAAGAAAATATGTATGTGCAATAAATTAAGAAGGAAACCTGAGTAAAAAATTGCCAAATCAATGTGTAAAAATAAAATATCACAAACAGCAGCCAAAAATCATTGAAAACCCTGAACTTTTCCTTTGCTCTAACATATTCTTCCTGTCTGCAGGTGGCTCTCCCCTTCAAGCCATATTTTTACATTGCTACTAAAAAGGTAAGTCAGTGACTGGGATTTGGTTGTGATACCATGTTAAAAAACTTTTTCATTCATTACAATGTTCTTTTACAGAACTGTGAGAGAGAAGTCATCTCATACTTGTCTAAGAAGTTCCAAGGGAAGGTGGCAAAGCTTGAAATTCTCCCAAAAGAGGACCTGGACCTGGTGAGAGTTGTGTTTTTACTGTACTGTGAAAGCATTAAATTGAGTCTTGTTGTGTAACTAAAATCACATCGAGAAGACTGGAGGATTGGACACATTCAGGGTCTAAAATTTTGAGCTTAATTTTCTGCATTCTAATGAGTTTTTATTTATCACCATTTCTACATGAATTTATGGTGGAAACATGTTTATTTATCAAAACAAAACGACTAAGTGACTATTTCGTATATAAAGCAAAACATAAAGCATTATGGCTCTCAGGCTTTCTGTATTCCTATCAAATATTTATCATTCTGTACATCACCTTTTCTAGTCAACACACAATACAGGCCTGATTTAGCTTACTCTGTACTCTTGCTTATTTTCTTTGGGAAAATAAATGTATGTCACCTTTTCACATCACTAATAAATGTATTTGATTGTATTTATTTATAGACACACAAACATATCACCCATATGTGTGTTCTGGGATGATTTTTAGGAATCCTGTACATCTCAATTATATTGGTGAAGCTTTATTGAAAACAACACTACAACATACTTTAGCCATAACTGCTTAAAACAGTGTTTATATTTGTTACAGAGCAATCCCTGTTGAAGGCATTGTTGCGTGTATAAGTAACATTGCAGCATTTTTTCAAAATGAAAGTCAATGTGTATTTTCCTAAATATTGTGGGGGACAAATCACCTGTGTACCCCCCTAACATCTTCACCTATGGCTGTGTTATTTTGATGTAGATTCTAAAACACAGAAATGCTGACTTGTTCTCCTGCAGCCAAATCATCTAGTGGGACTAAAGAGAAACTACATCAAGCTGTCATTCAACACTGTGGACGACCTTGTCAAAGTTAAGCGTGAAATTTCCCCGGCGGTACGCAAAAACAGAGAGAGGGAGCAGTCCAATGATGCTTACACCTCAATGTTATCCAGGTATCACTTTTCCCTTTAGATTCTAATAAGGTTCACCCTGAAATTCACAGTTTTATAATGACCTGTGGATGCCGTTTGTGTTTTTTTTTTAGCGCCTTATCAGGTGGCAACGTGACCTCAGCAGATGAAGACTGCATGTCCAAGAGTATTTCAGATCAGTTAGACAACATAGTGGACATGAGAGAGTTTGATGTGCCTTACCATGTGCGACTGTCCATTGACCTTAAGATCCATGTGGTAAGAATAGCTGTCTGTTGTCCCAGAGTTGTAGAAATCCTGCACCTATTTCTCTAATCTTCACTGACTTTCCTTCTCAGGCTCACTGGTACAATGTTCGATATAGAGGCAGCGCTTACCCGCCAGAGATTGTACGGAGGGATGATCTTGTGGAGCGACCAGTACGATGATTTAGTTATTTACACAGTAAAATAAAATGCCTTATCTGTGTTTAATTATGCAGAAAGATGTCTTTGTGTCAGAACTTTTTCATCAAACTATGTTTATTTGTTCTTTTAGGATCCTGTTGTTTTGGCTTTTGATATTGAAACCACCAAACTGCCACTGAAATTCCCAGATGCAGAGACGGATCAGATTATGATGATCTCCTACATGATTGATGGACAGGTGAGTTTTATCCCATTTACATGTTTTATGTTATCCTTCATATTATACAAGTTTATTATATTTAGTTTATTTTTATATTTTATAGGGATTTCTAATCACAAACCGAGAGATTGTCTCTGAGAACATTGAGGATTTTGAGTTCACTCCCAAGCCTGAATATGAAGGGCCTTTCACTGTTTTTAATGAGGACGATGAGGTTTGTGGCTTAATAACTGTGCAGATGCTTCAGCACAATTTACAAAATAGACACTTGATTATATAATGCAACCCTGTATGATGGTGTGAGTGTAATAACATGTTATAACATGGTTGCAGGCTGCTCTCATTCAGCGCTGGTTTGATCACGTTCAAGAAACAAAGCCAAACATCTTTGTCACCTACAATGGAGACTTCTTTGACTGGTGAGCTGTTATTTTGCTGTTTCCAGAAACTGCTTATACCATCATGTTTTCATCTCACTCCCCCACCTCTCATACCGTTTTGATTCTCTCAAGGCCTTTTGTTGAGACTCGTGCTGCCCTCCATGGACTGAGCATGCACAGGGAGATTGGCTTCCAGAAGGACAGCCAGGGAGAGTACAAGTCCAGTCAGGCCATCCACATGGACTGCTTAAGGTGTGCACGCCTGTGACACTGTTAAAATTACATCAGTGTGATTAAATTAGATCTACATCGAATAATTGATTTGTTGTCAACTATTTTAATAATTGATGAATCAGTTTGAGAATTCTTTTAAAGAAACAAGTCAAAATTCTTAAATTGTAACCTATTAAAATTGTGTATTCCCTGTAGTTTAATTTACTCATCTAACACAGTCATGTAAAGATTATATATATAGTCTGTTGACAAAGCTGAAGATCTTTCGGACATCATTGCGGCTGTTGTGAAACACTGATTTGACCTTTTTCACCATTTTCCTCCAGGTGGGTAAAGAGAGACAGCTACTTGCCAGTTGGAAGTCACAATCTGAAGGCAGCAGCAAAGGCTAAACTGGGCTACGATCCAGTGGAGCTGGATCCAGAGGAGATGTGCCGCATGGCAACTGAGGAACCACAGGTACAGCACTTCAGTTTTCACAGCCTGGAATATAAAGACCTTAACTGTTTTCAATTTCACTGACTTTTTCTTCTGTCTTTCTGTTAGACTTTAGCAACCTACTCTGTGTCAGATGCTGTGGCCACCTATTACCTGTACATGAAATACGTTCACCCCTTCATCTTTGCTCTGTGCACCATCATCCCCATGGAGCCTGATGAGGTCTGTCTAACATGTGTTGCAAAAGGAGACTGAAATCCAAAAACACAATGCATTTTACTGATTACTCATTTATTTTTTTCGCGTTGTCTCTCTGTCACCAGGTGCTGCGTAAAGGCTCTGGGACTCTGTGTGAAGCCTTGCTCATGGTGCAGGCCTTCCATGCCAACATCATCTTCCCCAACAAGCAGGAGCAGGTCTTCAACAAACTGACAGACGACGGCCACGTCATGGACTCTGAGACCTACGTGGGTGGCCACGTGGAGGCGTTGGAGTCTGGAGTGTTTCGCAGTGACATCCCCTGCCGTTTCAAAATGGTATAGTGGAGATGATTTTTTTTTTAAATGCTAATCTCATACATCATGCTTGTCTGCTTAAAATGTGACAGTTTGGTTTGTTAACAGAACCCAGCTGCATTTGACTTCCTGATGCAAAGAGTAGAGAGAACGATGCGTCACGCCATTGAGGAAGAGGAGAAGATCCCTTTGGAACAAGTCACCAACTTTAATGAGGTATGCTGACTTTTCATTTTGTCCATGCTGTGTCCCGTGTAAAAATAGTTTTGATTTTTGGCAGACAGATGTGGTTACCCTTTGGCAATGTCACTGCAAATTTGCATCAAGTTTAAGTTTGTATAGGTAAAGTAGGTTTGTGGCAAAGTTGTGATGTACTTCCAGCTCCTGAAAAAAGTATGACAAACAGTCCAATCAGGTACAGCCACTAGTCATAGGGTGACTGGAGACTATCTCAGCTAACACTGGCTGACAGCCATTCGTGCTCATAATCACATCTTTAACCGGTTTAGAACCTGTTAACCTACCATACGTGTCTTTGGACTGTTGGATGAAGCCCGAGTCCATGACTTAGGATGAAGGCAGGGTTCACCTTGGACAGGTTTTCCATTAAATATGTGAAATCTACATAAAAGGAATTAGTCACAAACTTGCTCCAAACAGTAAACACTTCAGCTGTTTTGCATAAAGTCAGGCAGGAATCTAGTGCAAGTTTGTCACAGCTCTAATTTGCTTTTGATTATTTGACCTTGCTGCAAATGTGCAGCAACATTGCTGAAGGTTAACTACAACTGTCTGCAATAAATGCTATCTATGGCAAACATAAACTGATGTGTTTGAAACCAAAGGCAAACATGTAAACAAGATCTTTAGCACTAGGAGTAAACTACCAGTGACCACATTTGTTGCAAACATTTTATTTTTGTAAGGGGTTTCTTTTTTGTATTGTCACCCAGCATTTTCAGTATAAAATTATTAAATATCTCTGATGGTATTTTTGTAGGTCTGCGATGAAATCAAAAAGAAGCTGACTTCCCTGAAGGAGGTTCCAAACAGGATCGAATGCCCCCTCATCTACCATCTGGATGTTGGAGCGATGTACCCCAACATCATTCTCACCAACCGCCTGCAGGTAAAATACAAGAAAATGCATGGGATAACATGTAGAAATGCTTGAAATTCTCTGTTTTATTTTTATACTTTTATTTTTAGCCATCAGCTATGGTTGATGAGGCAACTTGTGCTGCCTGTGACTTCAACAAACCCGGCGCCACCTGTCAGAGGAGGATGACCTGGCAATGGAGAGGGGAAATCAGTAAGTCATTGTTGTAAAATTCTCTTCTTCTGGTTATAAAAATGTTATTGTGAACTGAATTTGCACAACCTTTTTTTTTTTTTTTTTGCTCTGTCTGCAGTGCCTGCCAGTCGCAGTGAGTTCCACCGCATCCAACAGCAGCTTGAGTCTGAGAAATTCCCACCGTTTTTCCCCAACGGTCCACCTCGGGCCTTCCACAGTCTCAACAGGGAGGAGCAGGCCAAACATGAGAAGAAACGGCTGGCAGGTACTTCTTTGATTTTGATTAGATTTTGCGTATAAGCAATCTAAGCTTCAAAAGCAGAGCAAGACTTGTTTTTTTCCGATTACCAGACTACTGTAAGAAGGCCTATAAGAAGGTACACGTCACCAGGCTGGAGGAGCGAGTTACCACCATCTGCCAGAGAGAAAACTCCTTCTATGTTGACACTGTCAGAGCTTTCAGAGATCGACGTTACGAATTCAAAGGCCTTCATAAGGTCTGTATGAATCTCTTCAGTTGTTTAGTCTTTAAACTCTCTTTCATTTAAATTCTAGTCTTCGTTAGAATTATTTGCTGTAAAGTCATTGTTCTTTGCCTCATCATTGCTTAAGGTGTGGAAGAAGAAACTGTCATCAGCTCAGGACAGCGGAGATGCTGCTGAGGTGAAGCGCTGCAAAAACATGGAGATCCTGTACGAGTCTCTTCAGCTGGCTCACAAATGCATTCTCAACTCTTTCTATGGCTACGTCATGAGAAAAGGGTATGAGTCAACTACAGTTTTCATCTTTCACTCATCAGATATCCAGTTGCACTGTTACTTGAGCTCTAAAGCCTTTTACTGCTGTGAAATCAGTCAGCGCTGAGTGGCCTGACGTCGTCTGTGCTGTCTTTGTGTCTCCATTAGGGCCCGCTGGTACTCCATGGAGATGGCTGGTATTGTGTGCTACACTGGAGCCAACATCATCACTCAGGCCAGAGAGCTCATCGAACAAATAGGGTAAGTATCATAATGATAATGCGATGTCTGATTACAGAAAGTACCTTCTTGATCAGTGCAGGGTCAGTTAAGAAGAGACTGGAAGAGATCCACTGACTTGTATGGGAATGTTTCATCAGCAGTTCTTTGCCAAAATGTTGTTTTGAATCCAACTTCCACATAATGGTTTTTATCTCACTTTTTTTTCCTGTAACCTGCATTTAAAATACCAGATGTTGCAGATCAGGTTACTCAGCCGAAAAACAATAAATGTCCACTTCTCTGTGATTCAGGAGGCCTCTTGAGTTGGACACCGATGGTATCTGGTGTGTTCTCCCCAACACCTTCCCTGAGAACTTTGTTGTAAGGACCAGTAATGAGAAGAAGCCCAAGGTGACCATCTCCTACCCCGGGGCCATGCTGAACATCTTGGTGAAGGAGGGATTCACAAACGATCAGTACCATGAGTTGGTCGAGCCAGCATCCCTCACTTACAACATCAGATCAGAGAACAGCATCTTCTTCGAGGTGGACGGTCCGTATCTGGCAATGATCCTACCTGCTTCGAAAGAGGAAGGGAAAAAGCTGAAGAAGAGGTATAGCAATAGTTCGGTTTTTATTTGTTTGCTATTATTTAATAATCACATTCTGGTCTGTAAGATTTAGTTTCTTCTCTTGTAACAAGTTTAAGGATTCAAGGTTCCTTTGTTCTTTTAAGGTATGCTGTGTTCAATGAGGATGGGTCTCTGGCTGAGCTAAAGGGTTTTGAAGTGAAAAGAAGAGGAGAGCTTCAGCTCATTAAGATCTTTCAGTCATCTGTGTTTGAAGCTTTCCTCAAAGGTACCACTCTGGAAGAAGTCTATGCATCTGTGGCCAAAGTGGCCGACTACTGGCTGGATGTGCTTTACAGCAAGGTAAACATCTACGGTCAAAAGCTGGAAAACAGTAGCTTGTTACATGTGTTGCTGAGTTTTATTATGCAACAGCTCTTTATTGCCTTATGAGTAACATTTTCAGAGATAAAACTCAGTGAAAACTTGAACTCCTATTCTTATCTTCAAAACAAAAGGCCCATTGACTTATTTCATTGGTGTTCCAGGCAGCCAACATGCCAGATGCGGAGCTGTTTGAACTGATTTCAGAGAATCGCTCCATGTCCAGAAAGCTTGAGGACTACGGAGAGCAGAAGTCGACATCTATCAGCACAGCTAAGAGGCTGGCAGAGTTCCTGGGAGACCAGATGGTTAAAGACGCTGGTTTGAGCTGTCGCTATGTCATCTCCCGAAAACCTGAGGGTTCCCCTGTCACAGAAAGGTGAAGCAACAGCTCTGAAAGTCCACTTTCAAACTACCATACTGGACAGCGTGAGGTTGTTTGCAACCAAATGCCACTTTCATGCAGTAATTCTGTGTTTGATGGTTCCAATCCTATAAAGGTTGCCTGAGGCTGGAACTGTAGCATCATTCATATTACAGATAAACCACAAAATCACACTACACATTTTTGACTGTGTCTGAACAGCAGAATGCATGGTCTGTCTATCCAGGGCTCCATCTAATAGTTAAAACGTTTGCTTGCTGAATGTGAATGCATGGCGCATGTGAATAAAAAGACTTTCCGTCCTTCTTCAACGTGTTCATATCACGGTGGCGATGAAAATACATTTTATCAGTTGGCACTGCCTGTATCACAGCAGACGCTTTGACTTTTTCAACAGTAACATTACCTCCACCCTACAATGATAGATACAATACAACTTCATGTACTTGCTTTAGTTAGATTTCACTAGGTTGCTATATTTGCTGAAAAGTAGAGTTACAACAAATATTTGATTAGTTGTCAATTATGAAATGAATTGCCTACTACTGAGATAATTGATTAATTAGGGGAAAAACAAGTCTAATTTCTCTGATTCCTGCTACTTAAATTTCCATATTTTCTGTTTTTTTTCCTCTGTGATGGTAAACTGAATATCTTAGTGGACAAAACAGGACATTTGAGGACGTCATGTTGGGCTTTGGGACACTGATTAACATCTTTCACCATTTTCATAAACAATAAATAGACCAAACAATTAACTGATTAATTAAAAAAAGATGAACAGATTAACCGATAACAAAAATACTAAAATTGCACCCCTATTGAAAAGAACACTATAGTGATAGATATGATCGGGTTGGTATGATAGAATCGATTTCTGGTGTTGACGTCAACAAATAAAACGATGTCAGCACTGTTCCTCCAATATCAAATGTCTGTAGGAAACAAACACTTTGCAATATTAACAGAAGTAAAAGCCTTGAGGTTTACATTGACTGATTGTGTCTCCATCAGGGCCATTCCTCTGGCAATCTTCCAGGCAGAGCCCAGTGTGAAGAAGCATTTCCTTCGTAAGTGGTTGAAGATGCCCAGCCTGCATGACCTGGACATCCGCTCTGTGAGTTGTTATTTATTAGATACAAAAAACAGAGGAACAGTTTTTGCATGAATGAAATTTGATTTTGTGATCTTCTGTCATTTTAATTTGTTCGTTTTGGACCTTTCCAGATCCTTGACTGGAGCTATTACATAGAGAGGTTGGGTAGCGCAATTCAGAAAATCATCACCATCCCTGCTGCGCTGCAACAGGTAAAAAAACTAAACAAGAAAAAAAACATTCAATTTATGTCCCAGGTTTATCTTGGCATGAATTTTAATTGTTTCTGTTGAACTTCAGGTGAAGAATCCGGTTCCCAGAGTGAGGCATCCCGACTGGCTCCACAAAAAACTCCTGGAGAAAAATGACATCTACAAGCAAAAGAAAATTAGTGAGCTGTTCACCAGTGAAGGCAAGAGGCAGGTAGGTTCACCTCGCAGCAAAATTAAATGATCAAATCAAATGATCGACACAGTAAGTTTACCCTGGATAAAGAATAGTGTCTCCAACCACAAGCCCACATGTCTGCTCTATTATTCACCTTTTTTCTCCAAATACCCTCACCTCTTTCAGGTGGCCTGCCAGTCTAATGTAGCTGGCCAAGCCGCTGACATAGAAGACTTTGGGATGCCACCCAAACCCCTGCAGCCAGCCATCCTCATCAGCACCAAGCGGAAGAGGGCTTCACAGGGAGATGATAGCCAGGTGGAGTCTCAGGACGTCGAGCTCACACAGTCCTGGAGAGAGATCCTGGGACCACCTCCACCTATGGGAACGACACGGGTACGAAAGCAGCAGTGTCGGCTTACCAATTCCCAGTCGACTGATAAATCTAATTTGAAGCTATTTAAGATTTGTTCCTGGATGTTCTCATACATGTTTAAAAATGACTGTGTGTTTATGCAGGAACAGCTCCTTGTGTGGCTGCGTTACCATAAGAAAAAGTGGGAGCTGCAACTGAGGCAGAGGAAGGAGAGAAAGAAGAGGAGGAGGCTTCTGGATGGCGAAGCTCAGCCCGTCGGTGGAGGAGTGATCCGAGATGGCCCCACCACCGGCCTGGGAAGCTTCCTCCGCAGAACAGCACGCAGCATCCTGGACATGCCGTGGCAAATTGTGCAGGTGGGGACAAGTTACCGTATAATGATCCTCAAATAATTGAACAAATAGCAAAATCAGAAGAAAATAGTGAATAATGTGATATTTTCTTTCTCTCAGATTGCAGAGACGAGTCACCCTGGTCTGTATAAGTTGTGGGCTGTGATTGGAAATGACCTCCACTGTATGAAACTCAACATCCCACGGGTGTTCTACGTCAACCAGAAAGTCCCAAAACAAGAGGAGGGACCTACGTACAAAAAGGCATGCAAAGAGAAGATCCAGCAAAAAAAAAAAAATACATGAATGCTGAAAGCATGTTTCTCCATAATCAGTTAAAGAAGTGAATTTTCACAACCATGTGTCCTCAGGTGAACCGCATGCTGCCACGCTCCAACATGGTGTACCATCTTTATGAGTACTGTGTACCAGAGGACATGTACCAGGAGCACATCAATGAGATCAACGCTGACCTCTCTGCACCAGACATTGAAGGAGTCTATGAAACACAGGTTTCTATATATTCCTCTCTAGCATTTTCACAACCTGTGTGTCTGTGAGTCCGGTGTAGCATTACTGACCTTATTGTGATGACATTATACATATATATAATTGTACAAATATGTGCAAAATGCCTTTCTATGTATACAGCTTTGATATATTGCTTTAGGCAAAATACATCATTAATGTAAGCACCTCTCCTTCCTTTCAGGTCCCCTTGCTGTTTCGTGCATTGGTGCAGCTCGGATGTGTCTGTATGGTCAATAAGCTTGTTGTGAGGGATCTGGCCGGCAGGGAGGCGGATACTTTTGATCTGGAGCATCTAGAAATAAGGTCTCTTGCCCAGTTCAGCTACCTTGAACCTGGTAAGACCTGTCTAAGACACTGTTTATCTTGAATTTTAAATGATCCTACAGAGATTATTTGTTTAGTTTGTTTTGTTGCTCATTTGCTTTGACTCTAACTTAATATTGGCATGGTTAGATTTGAAAGTGCTGACAGCAGGAAGATGCCATAACTTAATGTTAATCCATCTAGTACAGTTTTGAAGCTTATTACATGAAATATTTACTATTTACCTAAACAATCAAGGTTTATTCATGGGTGGATTCAAGGTAAAGTTCCTGGTGGAACAGTGGACTATTACATAGAAAGAATTTGTTATATCCTGCACATGGATTTTGTTATGTGTGACAACTTTCTACATTGCTGTGTCTTCTCAGGGAGTGTTCGCCACATGTACTTGTATCATCACTGCCAGGGACACAAGGCTTTGTTTGGCCTGTTCATCCCCTCTCAACGCAAAGCTAGCATCTTTGTCCTGGACACGGTGAGAGGAATATCACTCTTTAAATATGACTTAAACATTTTGTTGGTGTTTTTACACATACGTTTGTGTATTTGTTTTCTCTTTTCCTCTCAATACTGATATCACAATAAATTGCTCTCCAGCTGTAGAGAGTAATGCTCAACATGTGTCACTAATTTGTGTTTTTAGGTTCGAAGCAACCAGATGCCCAACCTGAGTAACCTCTACACAGCTGAACGCACCGCCCTGCTGGAGAAAACAACGGAAGAGCTTCTGCCTCCAGAAAAACATAACTTTGAGGTTCGAGCTGAAAATGACATGAAAGCTATCTCCAGGGCACTGCAGCGCATTCTGCTGAACTACAAGGTAAAATGCACTGGTCATGTAGAAATACAGACAGATGTTTAAGGTGTGTTCATGTGAGTAAATTGGTAAATGTCTGTTTCCAGGAGGAGCGTCGTGGACCCACCCTTATTGCTGTGCAGTCAAACTGGGAGTTGCGGCGATTGACAGCAGGGATGCCAGTGCTTGAGGAGTTTCCAGTTGTTCCAGTACATGTAGTTGATGAGATCAGCTATAATGTGCTGGACTGGCAACGCCACGGTGCCAGGCGCATGATCCGACACTACCTCAACCTGGACAGCTGCCTGTCACAGGCTTTTGACATGGCCAGGTATGAGCTAAGCACTAGCTCTGTGTTCATATTCCTACAACACATGAGGCTATCAGATCAGCTTTCCTTTTTTTCCCAACAAATTAGTAAAGGTGAGTTTTTTACCTTGACATGTTTCGACTGCGTCTACAGTCTTCCTCAGAAACGTCATCTGACGTGTGATGACGTCACCTTTTTATCAGGTGACCGGCTTGACAGATTCTGACAGATCTTTCAGAAACTCACCTTTACTAATTTGTCTGGAAAAAATGAAACACTAATCTAATAGAATAAGATGACAAAATGAACATAATCAATCTAACAAAATATGGACGTGTCTTTATTTTTCTTATAACAGCTGATTTTAATTCAAATCCTCTACCAGCCTCTTAGATGCCTAATGTGTTTTATGTTCATTTTTGTTGGCAAATTTAGTGTCAAACAGCATTAGAATTTTTAAAACATCCCTTTAAAATCTCACTTTCAGGTATTACCACCTGCCTGTGGGAAACTTGCCCCAGGATGTGTCAATCTTTGGATCAGACCTGTTCCTGGCAAGACATCTGCGGAAACACAACCACCTGCTGTGGCTTTCACCCACAGCCAGGCCCGACCTCGGAGGAAAAGAGGCTGATGACAGTCGTCTGGTCATGGAAAGTGATGAAAGGGGCTCCGTGGAGATTAATGCTCAAGGATGTTATTCCACAGGTACACAAACACCAGGAGTTCACAGAAAAGAACAGTTGTTTTAAAGGTGTCTTTCTCTGCATAAAGGGATTGTCGTGTTTCTTCCAGTATGTGTGGAGTTGGACCTGCAGAGTCTGGCTGTAAACACCATCCTCCAGTCGCAGCATGTCAATGACATGGAGGGTGGATCCAGTCTGGGCGTCAGTTTTGATGTGATCCAGCAGGCCTCATTGGAGGACATGATGTCCGGAAACCAGAGCGCCAGCGCTCTCGCTAGCTACGATGAGACTGCTCTCTGCTCCAACACCTTCAGGTATGTGAACTCCTGTTGTGCACAACAGTCGAATCCTGCTTTCATTCAGTCTAGCAATAGAGGTGTGTCAGGCAAATGAAAACTCTTCACATTTCTGTTGAGGTATTCAGCATGTTATGCTACTGTTTGTTCATCACTGTTAAAGCAGGCAAGTCATGTTTAATGTTTTGCTCAACCCACCGTTTTCTGTGCTGTATGAGCAGGATCTTGAAGAGCATGGTGGTTGGATGGGTCAGAGAAATCACACAGTACCACAACGTGTACGCCGACAACCAGGTGATGCACTTCTACCGCTGGCTGCGCTCACCAAACTCACTGCTCTACGACCCTGCACTGCACCGCACGCTGCACAACATTATGAAGAAGGTGTTTCTCCAGTGAGTGTCACATCCTTTATACTGCTAAAACCACCCGTCACTTTTTAGACACATCTTGAAAGCTTGTTTTGAAATTATGGTAAAATCTCTTACTTGTTTAAATGCAAACTACTGTGTCATTAACAGTTTACCAGATGGGGCAGGTTTTGATATTCATCTCATTTAGCTCTGTTCCATGATTTAGTAAAGTGTTTAAGTTTTTACACTGATAAAAGTATTTTAATAAAATTACTTATTGTACCTAAATATGTAAAATAGATTTTACATAGAAGGCAGAAAATTGCCTATCAATCACCTGTGAATATCAGAGAGCAGAGGTTCAAGTGAGGGTGAGTCAGCTTACTGAGTTTGTGATTTGCATGGTTCAGGCACATAAACTGTGCTGTCGATGGGTAAAATATTATTAATGTCAGGTTTTGAATTGGATTAAACTTACGGGAAACTGGACAAAATGATCCTCATGATGTTTTCATTTTTCATACGTCCCCACCTCCTGATGAATGCATAACTGCTGCAGTACTCTGTTCCCTCATTAATCATTCTCTCGTTCTATTCTACTGTCAGGTTGGTTGCAGAGTTCAAGCGTCTGGGCTCAACTGTAGTGTATGGAAACTTTAACAGGATCATCTTGTGTACTAAGAAGCGGAGGATAGATGATGCCATCGGCTACGTAGAATACATCACCAACAGGTCAGACATTTGTACTTTCTTGTTATAATTATTATAACTTAGTTTCTGAGTTTATTCACTTCTAACTTCTGACCTGTTTTTGAAATTAATATAAGCATGTGTCAATACTTTATAGACCCTCTCCCATAAAAATCTACTCAGGAAGGGGGAATTTAAATGAAAATACTAATATTAAATGAGCAATGACCCACATTAAAAATGTTAAAATGATACATTTACCATAACTGACTGTATACACTACCACCCCATCTCATTCAATGCTTTTTATTTATTTGTATTATTTTCTACATTGTAGATTAATACTGAAGATCAACACCTTTTTGTTTACAACATAATTCCACATGCATTCTTTTATAGTTTTGATATCTTCAGTATTAATCAACAATGCACAAAATTATTAAATAAAAACCATTGAATGAGAAGGTGTGTCCAAACTGCTGACTGGTAGTGTTTGTTTGTCTTCAATGGTCTGAAATAAAACCTAGAACAAACAGAAATGGCATAATTACCCATTAGAACTGTTAGATGATGTTGTGGTCTCCATTATAGGAAGTGATTTCACTAAAGCAAACTTAAAGGAGAAGCATTACTCATTACACTAATGGAAGTAATTTAAAAAAAAAAGTGAAATTATGCCGATGTATCAAACCAAAATTGTTGCATGACGCAAAGTATCTTCTGGGATTGTGGTTATTGTGATATTGTCAGGAAGCATTACAGCAGCATTTCTAAACCTCTCTGACACAACAAGCAACACTGGCTTTATATGTGTGAACATTATTGCTAATAATCATTGCTGGATATTTTCCTTGATTTCATTATCTTTTAAAAATCAGTTTTGACATTTTTATCACGTTATATGTACTGGAAACCCCAACAAATCACCCCCCAACTGTTTCTTTTCTAGCATACATTCCAGAGAAATCTTCCACTCTTTGTCTATCTCCTTCTCACGATGCTGGGAGTTCCTGCTGTGGATGGACCCAGCCAACTATGGCGGTGTGAAGGGCAAACTGCCCTCCAGCATTTTGTATGGAGAGGTACTCCTCACTGAAACCTGTTTGTTTTCATTCATTGCTACTTGGAATAGACAATAAAGTTATTCTGTTCTTACTCTTAACTATAGTTTACTGATTGCAGTACTTATTCTCCCAACTTGATGGCCATTTTTAGGAAGGAGCCAAACAGAAGAAAAGCAAGCAAGGAGAGGGAGATGAGGATGGCAGTGAGGATGAAGATGAAGAGGATGCTGAGGAAGATGACAGAGACGGAGAGACAGATGAAGTAGAGGAGTTGATTGAAAGCAACTGGAATATCATGCAATATCTTCCCCAAACCGCCTCCTGCCAGAATTACTTTCTTATGATTGTCTCGGGTAAACAAAAAACAAACAAACAATAAAACATCAGATTTTTTTCTTTGCTTGTCCTGGTATGAACTACTCCCAACTCTTACACACACCTTTTCCATGTCAGCCTACATTGCAGCAGTCTACCACAGCATGAAAGAGGAGCTGAGACGTAATGCTCCCGGAGCGACGCCAGTCAAGAGGCGTGGAGACAGCCAGGCTTCCCAGCAGGCAGTCGGGGATTTGAGTGCTCTTCCTGGTAAGATGGTTTTGGAGGCTGCTTCAGCTAAAGAAGAATTCTGTTGTGTTTCTTAAAAACGGCGCAGTAAAGTCCTAAACTCTCTCCCACAGGAATGATCTCCTTCTCCCAGGAATATGTGTCCAGTGAGCTGACGCAGAACTTTTTCACCATCACCCAGAAAATCCAGAAAAAGGTGACTGGTACCAGGAGCGTGACCCAGACCTCAGAGATGTTCCCCATCCTGCCTGGTTCGCACCTACCACTCAACAATCCAGCACTGGAGTTTATCAAATATGTCTGCCAGGTATACCAAAACACCACATGATTGATACTTGCCAAATTAAGGAGTAGTAATATTACACCAACAAAATAACAAACACGTTTCAAAGTGCTTGTCATCTGTAATGTGTTGGTTTTTCATCTTGCTGCTCTGAACAATTTTCATTCAAGCTAATGCACCAGTTATTGAAACTTCTCACCACTTCTTCTCTCTTCAGGTGCTTTCTCTCGATGCCAACATTGTGAATCAGGTGAACAAACTGAAGAGAGACCTCCTGCGTCTCGTGGACGTTGGAGAGTTTTCGGAGGAAGCCCAGTTCCGTGATCCCTGTAACTCCTACATCCTGCCTGAAGTCATCTGCCACCTCTGCAATTTCTGTCGTGACCTCGACCTTTGCAAGGACCCATCAGTGGCTCAGGTAAGAGCTGAGCAAAGAAGAGCATCACCTGATAACAGCTTGAAGTTTATTACGGTATCTTCTGCTAGAATTTAGATATCTAAGTGAGGTGAACTGTGCTGTGTGCTTCTTAGGATGGATCAGTTCTGCCCCAGTGGTTCTGCTCCAACTGCCAGGCGCAGTATGAGACAGAGTCTATTGAGATGGCTCTGGTAGAGGCTCTGCAGAAGAAGCTGATGAGCTACACGCTGCAGGACCTGGTGAGTAAAACAATGCTTGTATACTTTATAGTCAATAGATCAGGCCAAATGCAATGCATCAGGACATGCACTACTGTTGTTAAAGTTGAAGCGCAGGACTTTTACATATAAATTAACATCTGTTACTTTTGGAGCCCATGCCCCGCAATGCTATTTAAACCCATAAGAACCAGAGTTGTTGTATACCAGAGTTTTGAATGTATCATTTGTGGTGACATTCATGTGTTGGCAGAGCTCCAGATTAAAAAATAAAATTTGCCATTCAGATGACAGATAACAGTCTAAAAAAGCAGTCGTTTGCTGGCGATGACACACATCATAAGCACATGACTACAGTCTTTGCGTTGTTACACTCACTACCAGAAGAGAGAGACTGAAAGTTGCCCACTGCAGGTTAAAGTGTAAGGGTTCATATCCTCTAGATTCAGGAGTCACTTCAACGCTTCAGATTGATTGTCTTTGTAAACAGCTGTGCAATGAACTCTGGTAGCGTTCCAAGAGACAGCGCATCACATTGCCCACTACTTTTAAACAAAAAGTTGAGGGGTAGTTCTCCAGCCACCACTCACCACGTCTGGAAACTGCGGGAACAACTCTAAAATCAAGACAAATTCAGCAGCTGTATGGCTTATTTCTCATCTCAAACATTGTCAGAAGTGCATTTTGGTGCACCTTATTAGTAATATAATTAAATATTTTTAAATAAGGTGCTGTGTAGGTCTGGTTTTTAATTTAGGAGTCAGCTGATTCTCAGTGCCATTGATTTTTCTAACTAATTGTAGAGAATTTCAAGTCTCCTCTATGGTGGAATCAACATATTTTAAACTTAGGCTTTTCAAATGTACACATTCACCAAGAAAAGTAAGAAAACTTCTTTAGCAATGTAAAATGTGCCATATTTTGTGACATTGCCAATATTTTATTTTTAAGCTGTTAACAGCCAATTCTGATGATAATACAAATGTCATTGTGAATCCCTATTTTCCAGTTAGATTTCCTGTCTTACATGCTCTTTAAGTCTGTGTCACTTTGACACATTTCTCTCCTGATGCTGCCTCACAGCTTATAACTCTTGCGATTTCAGGTGTGTACCAAATGTAAAGGGGTGAAGGAAGCGAACATGCCTGTCTACTGCGGATGTGCTGGAGACTTTGACCTCACGTTCTCAGCCAAGGTTTCTGCTCTCAAACATATTGCATCATTCAGTTTAGTGATGAAAGAATGTGATTGTTCTCATTTCACAGAGCTGCTTTGTTTTTCTTTTTTCTCCCATCTATAGAGCTTCTCTGAGCAGATCAAGGTGTTTCAGAACATAGCGTCTCACTACAACATGAGCTTCCTGGAGGAAACCATTGACTGGTTGCTTGTTATGAGTCCTCAGATCAGCCAGAACAGCCATTAAATGTAACATCCGCCACAGAGGCCTCCAGGTGCTCTGTGGCAACTGAAAATTGGGGAACACTCGATGCTGAAGCTTTTATATTTTGCCAGGTGATGGACTTCATCAGCCTTGATGTCTGGTTCCGTGCTGAGCAATCGGGTATAATCAGGACATTGATGAAGCAGATTTTAAAAAGAAATCTGTACACTTTAGATATATTTGAATTCTTGATTATGCCACATTGCAACTATGTATGAATTTCAGGTTTTCACTGTTAATAAATATTTTTTTAAGTGTCTGAACTGTGAACTTGTTTGTTTTTGCTGCTGCATGATTTGCTGTGCTTCGGACAGCAGGTCTGATGCAAAAGGAAAAGTATAAACATCTTTAATGCCATCTACTTTGCTGACTTTCACTAATTGGCGGTCACATTGAGTTTCCTGCTCATTTAGCTGCTAATGTGGCTTTGCACAGTTTCACTCCACCGCCATGCTGAATGCTGTATAATTATTAACTGAATTACTGAGCAAACTGAAACCTTCATCTGCTAACAGTTTGGCTTTTCAGTGACACTCTGACAAGATGAAGCATTCTGTCTAATGTGAAGTGGGTTTTTGCCATTTCCAATGTGGGAAAAATATTTGGTGATTTGTAATTACTGAACTCATGCACGTCCATCACTTTAACCTCATTGCTCCACAGATGACTCGCTTTGCCTGCTGATGGGTGTCTCCCAGACAAGTAATCACATTTCAGACTGAACTGAGGCACAATTAGATTGGCTCCTTGGAGGTTCTCACTGACACATGCTGAACATGAGGGCTGACAAAAGAGGAAATAAGACCAGTTCTGGGTTTGTTTCTAAAATTTTTACATTGTTGTTATTCCCTCAGTACACATTAAATTTTAACACTTTGTCAAAGTTAAATGATTTAACTTAACTACTCTCCTTGAAGATATAAGATTCTTTGAATTTTCACCCCTTTACATGTCATAAACTCACAGTTTCCAAACTAACGTGGCTGTCCGTTGTGCTCCTCCATCCATCTTGGCAGATATCGATCCATTAGACTTGAGTCTTAGGTCTTTTTCCACCACTGACATTTGTATTGCTCTCAGGGATCCAGATGGATTCACACTTCCCCACAATCTTGTTAGGGAAACCATTTTATGGGAAATGTCTGCTTTATTTGATTACTGTTCATTGCTCTCCTCGTCCATCTCCCGACAGTTTCCTCCTGTATCTTCTCATTATGTCAGACATGTCAGGTTGAAAGACCAAAGGAAATGAAGCAGAATATTTGGATTCTTCGAGCACGGTGCGGTTTTATCTTTGCAAAAATGCAGATTTAAATAAGCACAAATTAAAGGTTGTTCATATTTTATATTCAAGAAATTATGTAATATTAATGTTTATGACTGAAACACAAGTTAATAAAGTTCATTTATTGTTGGATTGAATGTCTGCAATACATGGACATAGTTTGTATGGTTTGTAGATCGGTTTCATATGGAGAAAATATGCACATTCTCTACGTGGTGTTAGTATATTCGGAAGTCATGTCAAGTTGAACAGAAACAGGTTTCAGTCCACTGGAGAACAGTAAAGGTCCATCAAGGTTTGAGGTGATATATGAACAGAACCTGCTGTTATTCAGATACATTAAGAGAACTGTGTGTGTCCAGAACAGGCCCACAGGGACGTGGTTCTTACTCAGTTTATTCCCACTAAGAGCATAGCTGCACAGTCTGATCCATCCACTGAGCATTTGCAGACACCTGAGAAACAGTTATTTTTGATGCCACAGTCAGTCGGTGTAGGTGAGTCCATGCATTTGGCCAGTGAGGACCGAGGCAACTCTGATGACATCACAGGGGTACACCGTCTGACAGGTCCGAATGGTTTGAGCCATAGCTGTTGATGAAGCTGAGCTCTGTGGAGATGGGTTCTGTGGGCTCCTTGATCACCTGTGGAAGCCAAATACACAAAACTTAGAGAAGTAACTGCAGATGATGCTGACGAGGACATCAGCATCTCTCAAAAGTGCATAAAGATATTTACGCTGTGATGTAGTAAAACAATACATCAAAAGACAACCAGATAGCGGTGGTTCTGCAGGTCATGGACATTGAGGTGCATGGAAATGGGAAAAGACCCTGTTCAAGTCCAACTTAAAAAGATTGTTGACAATATTGGAAAAATCATTCCTTTCTATGCTTAATGATAATCCATCTGTGAGCTACACACCGCTTAATCCTCATTAGAGCTGTGGGGGGCTGGAGTCCGACATAGTGTGAAAACGGGGGACACCCTGGACAGGTCACTAGTCTATCACGGGGCTACACTTACAGACAAACAGCACACTCACATTCACACCTACGGACAATTTAGAATCACTAATTAACCTCAGCATGTTTTTGTACTGTGGAAGGAAGATAGAGTACCTGGTGAATGCTTAATGATCAGCTCAGTTCAGTTCAATTACATTTATATAGCACCAATAACAATCAAAATTGTCTCAGGACGCTTCCAGACACAGATCAGCCACCTAGAACTAGCACTATGGCGACAGCAGCAAGGATAAAGATAGAAAAAAAGGGAGTGGGACGGAAGGAGAATAAAGAATATAAAACAAGCAGATTAATTCATACAAGCATTGGACTGAAGTATATTAATATGCATGACCATGTATACACAACACAAGACTGACAGTAAATAAAAATGAAATGGAGCATTCAAAGTATTAAATATAGAACAGCTTAATGAGTGTAAAATGTGCTCATAAGGTTACTATTTTAAGGATTTACAAGCAAATGAATAAGAAATTTATGCCAGCAATGATAGGTATTACACAGGTGAGAATGCAGGCATTAAGTATGACTCTAAGCAGAGCAGAACCCAGATATGTTGAATAACTGATGCTTTTTACTCACTTCATCAAACTTTCTCTCACTGTAGACTTCATTCTTGTCAATAAAAGTCAGCATGATCCAGTCACAGATGATGGTGCACTACAGGGGAAAAATTAGATGAAAAAACAGTTTGGGGTGCACCAAACGTTTGCTGTCACTTTAAAGTCTCGAGATAAGAAAAGAATGCAGTGAATACTCACAATCCCAACAGAAGTCATAGCGGTCACTGTACTGATGATGGTTGGAATAGGACTGAATTTACCAGCCTGCATCAAGATGACATGCGCTATTATAAAGGCAGTCACCTCAGTAAGCAGGAAATAAAGTGTAGTGATGGAGAATCCGCTTACATGTCCGTGAACGATGATATCCAGACGCATGCCGTAGGCCTTGATTAGTGTCCGAGACTCTACTCCATCCTTATTGTAATATTTGGCAAACCTGGACAATTACACAGAAATCACACTGCAAAGACAGGCAAACTTATCCCAAGACAAAGTGACAGTCACAGTCAAAATTGTCGGATAAATCAGTGCAGGGTGTCGGTACTAACCTGTAATAGTAACCAGAGTTGGCCAGATCTTTGCGGAGGTCCAGACGACGGAATGAATATTTCGGTTTACAGTGTGAAGGATCCAGATCCAGGTTACAGTTCCAGTTGATGAAAACCCCGATCACACCTCCCTGAGCACAAACAGCATAACATCTCAAGCAATGATACAGCCATATAGTATTTCACTTTTAACACATCTAGGTGTCAATTTTCAAACATCACAGACACATTATGTTATTCAAAATATGACACATACATTGTTCTGTAGAGAGTGAGTGTATTACACTATATGAATTTTGCATTTTATCTTGCATGTCCTTTATTATTATTCTGCATCACCCACTTTCCTCTAGCAATGGATTTCATGGTAAATCTAAAAAGAAATACTCAAAAAATGCATTTCAACAAAATAAAATATGTTTTAAGCCAACCTGAATATACATTTCAAGAAAAAAATTATTTAAAAAAAAAAAAAATACGCATCTAACACAATTCATTACAGGGTCCCCTATAATAAAAATCTCTTCACAAACACAGACTTGTTTAATCTTCGGCAATTGGCCCCAGGCATTCAATAATATCACTGCATTGTCTAACCATAATTTGATAATGTTAACTAGAAAGCTGTCAAGCTAATTATTTAAATAAAATGAGAACTTCAGAAATCCGCAAAGTGAACTAGGAAATTTTCAAACAGCAACACAAATAATAAACTGGAATCAATTATTGTGCGAGACAAGCACAGGGGAAGACTGAAGCATATTTATGACAAAAAATAGAGCATAGTTCAAAAATTCATAAAGGAAATTTCTGGCTAAGCAAAGATTTACTCAAATTAATAACAGAGAAGGAGGATGTGCTGAGTAATATCTCAGACTAAACTATAGAATGATAAACAGAAATGTATCATGCTACACAATAAGGTTATTGTGGAGTTGAGGAAAGCTAAGCAAACTTCCTTTATCCATTATTTGTTAGCTGATTAAGAAAATAGCTGTTGTCCATCAGAATGGGCCACCAAAGCTGTTTTAGTATAGCTTTGACTTTTGATGCAACTGAATGGAAGAATATTATGACAAAATCTGGCAGAAATAGCTGAAGGTTTTAAGAGACAGTTTATTGAATCTCACTAAGATTCACTGCTATTGCATCACCACTTTTAAAGTAGGTGACCCCTGGTTTATCAATTTCTGTAGGTCTATTAGCATTCTCTCAGCAGGCAGCATGCTGATAGTTTCCTTTAGCTTGTGTCTTGCACCCCATGCAATGTGGATTCACAGCTGACCAAAATATTGTGAAAGATTAAATCAGTGATAGACATGCATAATCCCATAGGGGCCGTTTCTTTTTTGTGTGTTTTTTTTTTTTTTTTTTTTTAAATCTTAGAAAGGCTTTGACTGTAAATTTTAGGATACTTATCAATAAACTATCACCACCTGATTACCTCACAGGGATAGTCATATTCAGGAGGAAGAAACTTCATTAAATATTCATCTTTCTAACTTTATTTAGTTTGTACATTAACAGTTAGTTTTCTGTTTGTCTTGCGGTGATCCAGCTCTATGCCAGTGACACTGTGATCTGTGTGAATGGTGGCACAAGACAGCAGGCTGCTGATTACTGGACAGAGGCATGCTAAAGCATGGCCAGAGTGGTCATGTCTCAAAATAGTGTAGACAGATCCTTTCAAAAAGCCATACAGGAGGTGATATCAGGGTAACAGCTGCAAGTTGTGACAGAGTTTAAGCATCTGGGTGTCACATAAGTTCTTCTAAACATAAAAAAGTAATAATTATGTTGTCTGCTATGAATTTTATATGAAGTTCTATTATCTACTGTCTAGTCAGAGCATTTTTGACTCTCAAACACAGCTCTTATTTCAGTTGATCAATAAGCCCTGTCAGTGTCCAATAAGTAACACATGAAGGCACTGAATGATAAAAACATGTACACATTTTTAAATGACAGATATTTTTTTAGGAATCAAACCAGTGGTGCATGTTGCAGTGCAGGTCTCATACTCACAGTCCTGCAGAGCTCAGTGAAATTCTCCCTGGCTTGTTCTGCGATGTAGCTCAGGCGGAAGTTAGGACAGTAGGGCTCCTTCTCCTCATGATAGCTACACTTTTGGAGAAATTTCTGCATTTCACGCTTGTTCGAGGCATCCTTAACATTTCCCCTGACAAAGACAAGATCATAGTGTTCTTATCAATATCTGCAAATCAAAAAGACAGAAGCACTGTGTGTGTGTGTGTGTGTGTGTGTGTGTGTGTGTGTGTGTGTGTGTGTGTGTGTGTGTGTGTGTGTGTGTGTGTGTGTGTGTGTGTGTGTGTGTGTGTGTGTGACTTTACCTCAGCACTTTAAATTTGGGGAAGTGAATGGAGTTCCTGATGAACACAGTGAAGTTGACCGCCTCCACTAATGGTGGCTCTCTGTTGAGGACAACAAATAGTGACAATATTTCCACAGCTGCTTTCAGTGAAATGCTCAGTTTGACCACATTTTTTTAGTTCACTGACAAAGCAAATGATATCAAGCATATTTGATCTGCTCTGTAAACATCCTTGGTGCAACATAATTCCTGTTGGGCCTCTCCCAATACAATGACTTTTGTGATTGTTTACTTATTATCAGGTAACAAGCAGCCACCCATTATGGCTGTGTGAGGCTGGAAAATTATGAACACAACATTTAGAGTTACTGTAGGTAAGTGAGTACTGACTGTTGAGCTAAGTGTTTAGTATTTTCCCTGTTAGTTTTAAACTTATGTACAATATGTAAATATTTACTAGATTGACTAGTGAAGCTTTAGCAGTGGTGGAAAGTAACTAAGTACATTGACTCAAGTATTGTACTTCCAAACTATTTTAAGGTACTCTGCTCTGCTTGATTATTTCCATGTTATGCTACTTTATGTTTCTCCTCCAAAATAATTTAGAGGTGTCACAGTCACAGGCAGAGGCTGTGATTAGGTGGCAGTGCTCTCTCCTCCTCCAGCCTGTTTTTTTTCTCTCTCTAGGTGTGTGGCAGTGGTGGGCAGCAGGTGTGGCTGATTACCAATCAGCTGATGGGGTGCAGGTGGGAGTCGCTCATCATGCTGGCTGGGCTCACTATAAAGAGTGACTCATCTTGTCAATTGGTGCAGTGTGTATTTGTCGTGCACAACTTTTACTTGTAATGAAGTATTTTTATGAAGCTGTAGGGTACTTTTACTTAAATAAATGTTCAGAATATACTGCCACTGTTACTACCAGAACTTAATGTGGGCATTTCACTGACTTGACACCATTTTGTTTTTGTTTTGCTTTTGTGAATTGCCTTGTTACTCCACTAGTGGTGCTTTAGCATTAATTAAATACTTAGAATAATTCTTCTTTCTGATTAATTTCATTCTGGTTTCTATCTTTCAGTTGTCCCTGACACCGATTTTCTTGTGAGCTAAGATATTTGGTGACGTCTTCCTTGTCTGCCGAAGCCCTTGTATAGATGACTGGATGATCCAAACAAACCTGACTTGAGCCTGACCACCCAGATTATTGGAGATTATGTATCTCCTGTGTCTTACCGTACTACAGCATGCTCCTCTATAGGACACCAGGTTTGAATCTCACAGGTTTTGAAGGTGTAGTTGTAGTACTGAACACATCTTCCAGTTCTTCTGCCTGTGGGAAGAAGAAAAACAGTGGCAAATACAAACCAAGCAGTCATGAAGCTGAGTTGTGTGAGAAGAAGAAATGGTACCATGGCCATTAAAGTCGACCTCCCCCTCGACACAGTCGGAGTCTTTCGTACAGTTGGCGTTGGGAACTTTGAAATACTAAAGTGAAATAAGACAGATGTTCAGTGGTGGGAGACTAAGGTGTCTGTGTAACTGATACACTTATTAAATTGTGTCATCTTGCACACTGTTATTCCTTTAGCTGACCTCTTACCTCAGCACAGGTACCCTGCATCTGATTGTAGGTGAATTCTCGCCTCAGTATTGTACTAATCACATCACCACCCTTAAAGGAAAATGTCAGACAATACCCAATTTACTCCAGCTTAAAAAGATAGCAGTCTTGACAGAGAAAAGGAAGTGAGTTTTCATGATGCTGCAACATTTATTCTGAACTCACCTCTGAGGGTCGAGCGTACTCCACAGTGTCCAGGATATCATCTCCATGAACTGCTGAGCCTTTCATAAGAGTGTAAACGGAGCTCTCCGGACGGGTTTCACTCTCTTGGTATGCTTTCTGACTTATAAACACATACCTTCAGGATGATAGAACAGACAGGAGCAATATCACATTTTCTGCCATGATGTCAAATTTTATTGGTGGTATCGTGTTACAGTGGATTATTTCAGCCCTCTTTGCTGAAGCCAAGAAATGAAGATGACGCACTTGAATCCAAGGCATCGAAGAAATAATTTAACACCTGAAAGACTTACATGAATAATAAGATTTTCAGAAGTCCATAATAGGTAAAAATTGCTCTCCCTAGATCAAATAATAGGTTGATGAGAAAGAGAAGCTCTATCACAATTCTTGTTATTAATTTTGTTTATATCAAATATGATCTCTGTTCACACAGTGACATACTGATAACTAAGATCTTTACCTCTACTGGAATTCCTAAAAGAAGCATTTAAACACTTTATACATATGTCTTATATTAAAAAAAATGTAGAAAAATTAGCAATATTTACATTTTTTCTTTCGGTACAGATAGTGGACATGCATATCCAGAAACATGAAACTTACCAGATGAAATAGGTGATCACCAGGAACTGAACAGACCTGTAAATTACTCCAAGAGTTGTGTTTTTAACCACCATCACCTTGGGGGTCTCATAGTCCCAGAAACCTTGAAAATACTCCAATATAAACTCGCGTAGCCCCATGGTGATGTGATGAAATGCTTCACACATATCCTGAAATGTCCTTAGGAAGTCTTTTTTTCCTCTCTATTGTTCTAACTCCACCTCTCTATCTAGCTTTATTATTCTGTCATTGTTTCTCTTTCTCACTTTATCTGCTCCTGCTCGGCTCCAGCCTGCATTTCTCTGGAGCACCACTGACACCACTGAGTGACGAAGAAGACAAGGGGGTGGGACTGAATTCTGATGTTTATTCTGATAATTGTACAGTGTCATTGTGTTTTATACTGGATGAGACTAAAAAGCTAAATAAAGTTCCTGAAGTCCTGGACAGGAACATAAACTTTATATGCATTTTAAATCATCCCCTTTGTTTATTAATTAGATTGAAAATCTACACTTAAATTGCTCCCTGTCTTGATGTTTGAAAATTGCTATATACTTTAAAGAAAAAAAGCAATTTTGAAATAATTGGATTGGAACTAGAAATGAAGTGGGTTTAATTTTGCATGAGGTATAACTAAGTGAAAATGTGCGCGTTTACATGACTGCAGAGATTTAATTAATTAGAGGCTTTTTTTTTAACGGGATCAGACAGCAGTGAACTACAAACACCAAAGTGCCACAACGAACTACAATTCGCTTCTCACTGCCTTATTTGAATCTAACTTTAGCCCTTTCCCTCCCTTTTTCACCTCTAATGAGCTATATCTAATTAGACATACTAAAATCTGATGTGTATGCCCATTAAGCACTATTATACACCAGCAATTTTTTTTTAGTACCAAACGTTTTTATTTATTTATTTTCTTTCTTTTATATACAGGCGGACTAACGGCCCACCCCTGGGTCCTGCCGTTTTCTGGCACCACCTCTTCCGCGCATGTCAAACGACACGTGCGTCGGCTGTGTATGACGGTGGGGATCGCTGCGTGCTCCTGTTAACTTCTCAATTTGTTGATAATTGCGTTCCCTTAAACTTCAGTGGCGGGTCACACAACTTTTGAAAATGGGAGGCCTTCAAAAGAAAAAGGTGAGAGTTGGCGTCCTGCTAATGTCAGCCTCGGACACGTTAACTCGGATAGCAGCCAGGCCATGGAGTTAGCTAACGGAGCTAGCTTAAGTTTGTTTTTACGAAACAGTTGACTTGTTTGGCTGCAGATGAGCGCCTTTAAGTTGAATGTTCTGTTTACCCGACTATACATCTAAGTCGTATGATTTGTGTGAGTTTAACATGAGTGTCTGTGGTTGTTTTGCAGTTCGAGAGGGGCGCAGCCACCAACTACATCACCAGAAACAGAGCTCGCAAGAAGTTGATGCTGAGCCTCCCAGATTTCAGGTCATTTTACTGCGCTGGCTATATAATGGGGTTGGACAATACAAATACAGCCTTGCATGTGGTGCATGAGATGTTAAATCATGTTTGTGCACTCCACTGCAAAGTATATGTATTTAGAACATATGGTCAGAACTAATGTAGTCTGATATAACAAGTTCTAAATGTATTTAACTCTGTTATTTCTGGAGCACATTTTAAACAGCCGCTGAGCTTTCCGGTAAAGAAATAAGATTGGTTTGCGAAATTACATAACCAGTATAAATGTTAACGTTAAGACTTCCCAGTACGATACATTATGTGAATTTACCTGAGTAATTTAAATATTATGCATAAGGTTAAGCCCCTACTATATTATCAATTATGAAGGTTTACCTGGCTACTTAAAAATATAATGTTCAGACCCTGCAAAATCATTCATATACATACATGTAATTTCTTATCTCTGATATTTAGGCGACTATGCATCCTGAAAGGCATCTATCCTCACGAGCCGAAGCACAAGAAGAAGGTGAACAAAGGCTCCACAGCACCGAGGACCTTCTACCTGATGAAGGACATCCGCTTTCTGCTGCATGAACCAATTGTTGGGAAGTTCAGAGAATACAAGGTATTTTAAATAACAACATCAGTGTTTGAACATGCTACAATACAAAGAAATTTACATGATTATACTGAAAATTTATTGAATTGCTTTTTCATTCCAGTTGTCAAATTGCTGTTTTATTTAGAAAAGTATGTTTTACATTAACATTTTTTTCTGTGTCTGAAAAATGTCCTTTTTTTGCATTCTATGTAATGTGTTTGATTTACGGCTTGTTGATGTCACTCTGCTCATATTTCCTTACGTAATCAATGGACTTTTATTATCAAACTGTTTTATCTGAACAGATATTTGTGCGAAAACTTAAGAAGGCCTATGGAAAAACAGAGTGGTCTACAGTGGAAAGACTGAGAGAGAATAAACCGACCTATAAATTGGACCACATCATCAAAGAAAGGTGAGACAGTTATTCTCCATACTCAACATTGGAGGGCATAGTTGAGCTTAACTTATTTTCTCTGTGTCAAGTCAAATGAGATAGCCTTAGTTTAAATGATTAGATAAATTTCGTCAACTGAAACATGCTCATGAACAAAAAATGCTCATTTGTATAAAAAATAGCATCTGTTGATTCTGCTGTTCGCTTCTCTGAATCTCATATCCTGTGGGTGGGTTTAAAAGACACATTATGCCTTTGCCATTGCCAAAATGACAGCATTAATTAGAGAATGAAACTGAAAAATAAAATCAACTGTTCTGCACTATGTTTATACACTTTGCTCGGCACACCTCAGGAATAATCTGCTACAATGCCACAGTGTAGTCATAGTCTGTACCCAGCTGCTACATCCCTGTGTGTTTTTCTGTGTTCAGTATGAGGGGAACCCAGCAGACTGACGCTGAACCATTGTAGGATGAATAGAGTGCACTTCATAGGCAAGTTAAAGGACAGTTGACTACAAGATGCTCTGAATCTGACAGTGTCACGAGAACTCCAGCTATCAATGTCTGCAAATTCAATAACCAGACTGCTGTTGGTGTTGATGTGCCCAAGCCAGACAGCCAGAAAGCAACTGTGACCTTTTTATTTTGTAGACCTTTGGCACCCATTCTGACACCCAGACACAGCTTGAGGCTTGGACAGTTTACATATTTTAGTTTATGTAGTTTAAAAAAACCCAAAAAAACATGTATCAATTGCACTGCCTTACTGGTGTTTGTTTATGTTGCAGGTACCCCAGCTTCATTGATGCTCTCCGTGACATCGACGATGCCCTCTGCATGTGCTTTCTCTTCTCCACGTTCGCCAGAACAGGAAAGTGTCACGTGCAGACAATCCAGCTGTGCAGACGCCTCTCTGTGGAGTGGATGAACTACGTGATTGCATCTCGTTCTCTCCGAAAGGTACAGATTTATACTGAACATCACCAAAAAACTGGAAGCTTCATGGGCTATTGATATGTCCTCATGAACGTTAATTGACTTGTGTTCTATTCACACTCAACACCTTTCTGTCCCTGATAGGTTTTCATCTCCATCAAAGGAATATATTATCAAGCCGAGGCGATGGGACAGCTCATTACATGGCTGGTGCCATATCAGTTCTCCCATGATGTAAGTGCAGACTGATGAAATGCAGTCAGTAGTGATTATAGAGGCAGTCTCTTTATTATTATGAGATTACATTAACAGTTGACATCAGCTGGAGCTAAGTCAGCAAATAGAGCACTCATGCACAAGAAAACTGAAATAAGTTCACTGCCCAATCTTTTTGAGTGCTTCAGTCCTATTTATGGATAGATACAAAATACAAATTATGTATTATAAATATTTGCAATTTTACCTATTAAGTTTACCATTTAGACTTGGTTAGATTACATTTTTTGTTCTCTTTCAGCACCCAACAGATGTTGACTACAGAGTAATGGCAACTTTCACAGAGTTTTACACCACTCTCCTGGGATTTGTCAACTTCAGACTCTACCATTCTCTCAACTTGCTCTACCCACCAAAGGTATGGTGGGCTCCACAACTATTACAAGGGTTACAGTCAGGCTACAATGGGGATTTATGACAGGTTTGGTTGCCTGTTAGCCTGTAGTTAATGTCCTCTCTCTTTTTACAGCTGGATGCTAAAACACAGTCAGAGCTGAAGGAAGAGGATGAGGAGGACTATGCCATGGATTCAGAAAGCTACATAGAGGTACGGCTTTATTTTGACCAGTTTATAAGACATGTTTAATCATTTTCTCTTACCACTGGTGTTGCATAATCACACAGATAGGTTGGTTTTATTTTGCACTGTCCCATGAAAATCAGTGCTTCGAAGCATCAGTGGTAGATCCTTGATTTGATTCAGATTTTTTGAGCATTCATTTATCTATATTACAATAGGAGTTTGTGGTTGTCAGATAAGAAAGGCTGAAACCTGAGGTAGAGTGACGCATTTGTTACAGCTCAGCCCTTACCTTTAGGGAACTTTGCCTTAGAGGAGGATGCAAAATGATCACAAAACTCCTTGTTGGGATTGTGTCACAGCTTTTCAGTCATGGATCGGATCATTTTTCTGATAAGCAAATAGAGAAAAGGGTGCAAATACTGCCATGACTGTGGTGCTTTAAACATGTTCAGATGATGTAAACACACATCCGCTGTGTGTGTTGTCACTGCAACTGTGCAACAAGATTTAGTGAATTATTCCTCACCAAGACAGAGATATATTTTCAGTGTCATTTGTCCGTCTGTAACTATGATTGCATAAAAACTACTTGGCCAAATTTCATCAAACTTGATTGAGAGGTGGAGCATAGCCAGTTAAATTTTGTTTAAAATTTAGATTACAGTGGCCTTGTTGGAGGACTGTGCTCTCCAGGTGCTCTAGTGTGTTAAAGAAGTAGCGTTACCATCAGATAGGCGCAGCCACCGGAAAGTACATGCCACCAGGTGTTTCAATTCCTATAGTCACCCATAAAATATCTACATAGGTCTATGTTTCTGTGTAGTAGTTATTCAGGTGTTATGTATCACGTATGCTTCCCTAAAAGAAAGGAAATAAAGGCCCAGTTCATTCAGTGGTAGGCTGTATGTGTCTCTTTCTGCCTCCCCCTCATTACTACAGAGATGGTCAGGACAGTAAAAGTTAACAACGAATGAGCCCAGTTTGAAGGATTGACTGTGGATACCACAGACATGTAGTTGTGAATATACTACTTTCTAGTCTGTTTGGAAGACTCCATTCCATGCATGTGCAATAGATTGATATCTACCTATTCCATGCATGCACACTACTGCCCTTGTAGTGTTGCCACATGGACAGTCCTTGCTGACACAAATTTTGAGGTGCACACAAACGTCCACCAAGTTCTCCACGCTGACTCTGGCGAGGTTCAACCGTTTCGTTGACTGATGCTGCAAATGTGTTTTGTTTATTCAATTGGTTTGTGGATAGACTCTACATCAACACCTCTGCTGTGTTAGTGCAGTGTCCTGATGTATAGCAGTGTTTCCTTGCTTAGATTATCAATTAGCATGTAAAAATACTTGAATAAATGATACATGTAAATACATGTTTTTCCAACATTTCTTCCTTCATGTGATAAGATGCCAATATGTAGGATACCGTGCATCCTTTTGGACAAAGAAATAATGTAAACTTGTGTTGGGATACAAACCATGTAGTTTCTTAAACTTAACTGTTATCTTAATGTGATTATTTATGGTAATAATGAATACATTGTTGTTCTAATCCTGTTGTTTTTGGGTGTACAGAAACTGTCAGCTCTGAGTGCCAGTCTGGCACGGGTGGTTTCTTCTGCAGATGAGGAGGACGCTGAACTCGACCAGTTTCCTGTTGAAGGGGTGAGAAAAATGCATCACCGTGTCTTGCCTCTGTTAATTATACTGACAATGAAACGCTGCCATCGTGATAAATAACATCAAAAACATGCATAAAAACAACAGTTGATGGACTAATTGGTCTCTGAGGACAAAGTTGAGAGGTCACATATTTTTGCCAAAGGTGTCAGAGCTTTTGAAGGTGTGAGACTTGGGATTTACAGCTTAATGTTTGGTTGCTATGGCTGAGATGTTTGTCACCCGAAGAAGCTTGTTTTGTCCGACTGGTTTCATTAGCACAGTTCAACTCAGGAACAGAGAAACTTTAGCAGCTACAACACTTGATCTGCAATTCAACAACCCAAGCCTAACACCAGTTTTGGTGCCTGGATTGAGAATAATGAGTCTCTAATCCACTTGGAACATCACAGGAAATATTAGAGGGGAGTTTGCAGTGCTGACTTCCTTAATATGCAACTGAAGCCTCAAAACTACTTTAACATGCACATACATCATGTGCACATCAGTAAATTCAAAGAAATACTTAACAACTCCAACAGCTTTTTAGTATTTCAGTGGTCTAATTTCAGTAGTTCTCATGGTACTTTTTAAAAACATATCAAAATGAATACATAAAAAGAACTTGACAGTCCTTGGAAAGCACTGACATGTTCATATTACTGTTATGGTAGGGTAGGCCTCGCAAAATAGTATCTAAGTAGCAGTAATTGTAATTATGTAATATAATCACTGCGTACTTAATCCTAGTGAATTCAGTTTCCCCACCAGTATTTATATATCCTATGCATATGTATTTATTTTTCCTTATTAATGAGTGCTTAGAGACCCTGACTTAGGGTGGAAAATGTTAGTGTTGTGGCCCCATGATGGCCTTTCATGTATGTATTGGTGTAGGACTTAGAAATGAATGTAATCGTTTTAGGGCTGGGAGATTAGTCTGAAAATGTTATCATGATAAATGTTTATTTTCAGTTGATTAAAAGTTTAGATTTATTATCACAACTAGTCTTCCTGCACTATTGTCCCTACCTAAATCCTGTCAGGTACCCTAATCTATCTACAAATGAGAAATAATTCACATAACTCACCCTCCAGCGGTTGTTGACATTTGTATAAAGGAATTTCTTTGAAAGAAAGCTGGTAATGCAGGATCTAAATTTCATGTTAATGTTACGCCTACTTGTGGCCCAGCATTAAAATGTTTTACTTCACTGTTATTGTTCAGGAGGACATGGAAAAGATGGAGGCTAGAGAAAAGGAACAGAAGCAGCAGGAAGCCCAGAGAAAGATGTTCCAGGGGCTCAAATTCTTCCTCAACAGAGAAGTGCCCAGAGAGTCGCTGGCTTTTGTCATCAGGTGATAAAGAGATGTTGCAATGAAACCACATGAAACATTTAAGTGTATATGTATCTGAAAGATGGACTTAGCTTCTAGGTCTGAAAAGTGAAGCTCAAGCAGAAGCAACTTAAACTGTTTTCTTTCTCATGGTCAGCAGGAGGTGATTACACGGGTTGCTAAGAGAAACCTGATTGTATAAAGAAGAAGTCTATGAGAAAATTACTCTACTGACTTGATGTCGCTAGTTTCATGCCTCCTTCAGTGCAGCATGATGGTTGTCTTGTAAATTATGGTCCCATTTCAATAAGTAGCAGGATATAGTTTAACATGTGGCTACCTTGCAATTGCCATAATGCCACAGTATGAAAGTACATTCTCAGTCAGATCTAGCCTTCACTCATCACAGTTGGGTTAAAAAAAATCAAAGATAACGATGTCTGAAGTCCAAACTTGAGGCTGCAAAACACTGGTCCACAAATCAATCAGTGATGTCATGGTGGCCATGTCCATCTTTATATTCAGTCGGGGAGGGAAGACACTGATTTAGAAACAAAGAAAATATCCATTTAAATCTTGAAGTAATGCTTTTTTTTCTCTTAATGTTTCTTCTGCCTTCCAGGTGTTTTGGTGGCGAGGTGTCCTGGGACAAGTCTATTTGCATCGGTAGCACATACGATGTGACTGATGAAACGATCACACATCACATAGTTGACAGACCCAACATCGACAAACAGTACATCAACAGGTAAATGAATGCAATTTCTTACATTTCTGAATCTTAAATACAGGAAGTCTGCTTATTGCGAGTCTTGCACACCATATCTGCACAATGCCTCCTTTCACAGTAGTTTTTGTCTCGGCCTCATCCTGTTTGTCAGACCGTACCAACTCCCTCAGATAATTCATTAGTAAATCGTACTACATGGATGTGGATGTCCATAATGATAATGATCCGATTGAAATCATGAATATTTATCACAATTACTCAATCATTTCAGTTACAGAATATTTTTATTGTGCCACCACTGCCCCACTTACCAAAAATGAAATCAACACAACACTGCTATCATTTTCAAGTTAAATGTCTTTGTGACTCCTATACTGTAGACTGCAAGCCACAACATCCAGCAAATCTGATCACACCTTTCCAGTGCAGTGGCTTGACAGCTCCCAAAAAGTGAAGCCAAAACATCTTGATCACTCCCTGTTGGCTGGCTGTTAGTTTACAAATATTTGATATGCAGTTGAGTTTTGTACGAGCACAGGAAGCAATTTAAACATCAGCATCACAGTCAATCCTGTTCATTTAATTGCTGGAATCCAAAATCATGATGGGACCGGGACAATAAGTGCTTTCTTGCTGCCAACAAGACCACATTTTCATGTCCTGTACTTGTTCTTTCAGGTACTACATCCAGCCCCAGTGGGTGTATGACTGTGTCAATGCCAAAATCCTGTTGCCTGTTGAGGACTACTTCATTGGGGTGACTCTACCCCCCCACCTGTCTCCCTTCGTGGAGGAGAAGGAGGGCGACTACGTGCCCCCAGAGAAACTCAAGATTATGGCCTTACAGCGAGGAGAAAAACCTGGTGTGTATGAAGCATTTTACTGATACCATATTGTAAATGAATAGCACATCAAGTATTGGGAGGATACTGGTCATAACCTGGAATTGATTCAGATATTATAAACACTATTTTTTTTTAATCTGAATTTTTCCTTTATTGTAGCCAATGAACAGGAAGAAGACAATGATGAGGAAGAAGAGGAGGATGAAGACGATGAAGAAGAAGAAGAGGAGGATGACAATGCTGATGAAGAGGAAGATGATGAAGAAGAAGCTGAAGAGAAAAACCTGAAGGAGATGGAAGATAAAAGATCTCAGGGGAAGGTAAGGGATTTCTGATCCCTTTTCTTTGGATCATTTTCTGCTTTAGAAACTTCTCGAGTCTTTATTTACTCATCTTTCTTTTAGTCTCTGCAAGTCAAAGTGACACCTGGAAAAGTAAAAGTAGAAAATCCAGCCCGCTTGGAGCAGGAGGAGAAAGCAGAGGAGAAACGTCTGGCTATCATGATGATGAAGAAAAAGGAAAAGTACCTCTACGACAAGATCATGTTTGGAAAGAAAAGAAAAGTCAGAGAGGTATGTTTAATTTTTGCTGTTGAACGAGTATGGATTCTCGTGTAGAGAAGAATGTTTGTTCAGCTATGTGAGAGGTGGCATTCTAACATTTTTAACATTGTGCCTGTTTTTATCAATACCTGGTTAGCTTATCTCCGGTCAGGAATGTAGGACAGGAACAGTGTTGTGTAGCTGCAGTGTAGAGAACACACAAACCCAGTGATGACCTCCTATGTTCACTGACCTCAAAAATGCTTGTGTGACTGGTGTTGAGTATCTGTTCATTAACACTGTCATTCTCCTCTTACAGGCTAATAAGCTTGCTGCAAAGAGAAAGGCCCATGATGATGCTGAAAAAGCGAAGAAGAAAAAGGCCAGAAAATAATGATGATGTCCTCTTCAGACTGACTATGTATTTAACTTGATGAGGGAGAGTGTAGACTGCACTACAGGTTGGCATGTCATGAAAAACCCGTAAGTGTAATGGAGCCCTCTGTGTATGACAAACATGCACCATGAATTGGGTGCATTGACCTCTGCATAATTTCAAACTGAAATGCAGGATGTTTCATATGCTAATTGTGTAATTATTGATGTAAAAGTAATGTTTCATGTTGTTTGTATGAACTCTGCTCTGCTGTTCTACATTATACAAGTCATCTTTCTCTTTATTTTAAAGTCTGTACTTGAAACACTTTGTATTTTAAAGTAAAAACAGTGTATTGAACCTGATACTTGTGGTTTTGCACCAGTCAAATGAATATTCAAGAGGGATTGTTTACTCTTTAAGGAAGCTTTTAGTCTTTTTATAGCAGATAAACTGCCATTAGTTGTCACTTCCCACAGCTTGTGGAAGTACAGTATGTACTATAAGGCCTAAGAGTTTGCATCTGTGCAGTGAAAAGAGTCTGAGGTCACTGTGCTGCTGTTGGTCAGACGTCGGTACGGATTGGTCCAAACTTTAGCAGTGGGTGTTGATGACGGAGCACAAGGCCCTCTGAGATGATGATGTGATCCTATGGGCCAAAGGCCAGGACAGTCATGGCCCGCACTCAGTCTTCCTGCCCCCTTTCACCTCTCCTTTTACACCCAGATCTGCATTCCACACATGCCCACCCAGTTCGGGTCTCGGCCTGGCACTCTGGTTGCATGCAGGCGCTCCCAGCTGAACAAAAGCAACAGTGTCGTGGCTGAGCATGACGAGTGTGGGATGAGTAGCGCAGATCCAGTGTGCCTCCTAGGAATCAGGGCCTCAGTGTAGAGGGAGACAGACCTCATGCGTACTGTATTGGGTGAGGCATTGTGACCACATATTGCTACACCCTGGTGCACAGAGCCAAATAGACTCCTCACTTGTGGTAGAATGTTAATTTTATTCTCCACTGAAATGTTTGTGCAGTCTTGCTCAAGAGACTGTTGAGAAGGGCAGTTTCATAAGCACAGGTGTGTTTCGTATATGATAACTTGCATGTCCCAGAGTTAAAATATTGCTCACTTTAAATGCATAAATTGCAGGATAATATTACAGAAGAAAGATGAATCTTTCAATGAAGAAAAACAATTTTGGCTTGCATGCGGTATTGTCATATGACAATCTGAGCCGTAATTGTTGAAATAATTGTGGAGAAATATTTAATAGCTGCACTGTGTACACTCCTACCACACATATAGACACAGCTTGCTAAATAAGCATTTCAAACAATACCTACACAAAGCAGTCTTGATCAACTAGTACAATTAGAGGCTTTGTGCTTTGGATTTCTGCATTTGTTCTTTTTATGCCGTTTTCCACCCCTCCTATCAGCTTGCAGCTCAGACTCCAGCGTCTGCGCTCAATAGCCCTCTGTATGGAGACAGAATAGGGACTGTACAGCCTCTCTCTCCTCCCTCCTTTTCTCCCTCGCTCCCTCCCCTCCTCTTTCACACTCACTGACAAGTGCATGTCCCTTGATAGAAACCTTGACGTCACAGCAGGCTAAATGAGCCTCCTTGCAGAGCTTTATTCAGCAAGATCAGTTTTGGAATTGAAATTGAGGGGGAGGCGGCAGGCAACTCGCAGGCATCAGGTGTACATGAGAAAGAGGAGAAGAGGAGCAGCAGCCGGATGAATGAGCAGCTCAGCGCCGGACATGCGATAAGGGGAGTGCGGGACTGTGCCAGGTCTATAACAGCATGTGTATGTCAAGATCAGACTTAAGAACAGTGGGGGAAGGAGTTCGACTTTTATCAATTATCTGGAACTTGATCATCTAAACAATGCAGTTGTGCAAGAAACGCTTCAACTAACTCCTCTGGATTTATGCACGTGGGTAAGAAGTCTCTTTTGGATGAAATGAGTTTCCTAAATTTGCTTGTGTACTTAAGTAGTCATATGTTTTTTTAAAAATACCATGAAGTTGCTCTTCTTTCAAACAACTTTAACCATGAAATGTGAGAGGAAAACCATTCAGCGTAATCTTAAATCTGATAATGTTGACTTTTAACGTGAGTCTTGATCTACTTAGTTCCTTTTTCATAGTGCAACAGAAAAATAAATGTTTTGGAGTTTGGTGTGTAGATATTCAAAGCTCAGGGTAAATATTTTCCTGGTAAATGTGTGCTTTTGCCATTATTTTGTCCTGCTATTAAGGAGGTGAGAACGTTTAGGATAGTGGCTGAATTCTCACATAAACTGACATTACATGGCATTTTTGGAGAAAACTTTAGCAAACAATGATGCTGTCCTTTTATGTGTCCAGTGTGGCATGTCCAGGCAGGGAAATAATGCTACTCCACTCTACTTTTGCAGGCAAACCGATCCGCTAGAATTAGTCTCGTCCTCAAATATCTCCCATCAGAGCTGCTTTGGTCGGCAGAGAGAAAGCGCTCTCACATGCCTCCATAATAGCCCCTTCACAGAGTCCAGACAAAGAGGAGAAATCCCTCTTTTAGCTGTGTTTGGAAAGTAATGTTTGCACAATGTACTGATCATGAGACTGAACCTAAAATGTTACCTCTATGATTCATTCAGGCACACAGTAACTCAAGAAAACATGGAGGTTTAAGAGATTTACCTTGAGCTATAACTCAAAGCTGGTTAAAATCCCAGAAATTAATAATAAATGACACACTAGACCACAAAAAACACAGCATATTTAAGGCTAAAATGGGATTATGTCTGGATTTATCCGAAGGCTATCACAGTTACAATTCATACCCAAAAAACTTATAGCTATATTGCATAAAAGTAATAATAATCTTGAAACTGTACAGAAAAATTGCAAAGTCATTATATCATACAATAGACAACTGGCCCAACTTAAACACTACATAGACGGAAAAGAAAAAAGAATGCAAATATGCACTGGGTTAAATAGAAACGCTTATGTCAAAATTCTGCATGCATCTTAAAAATAGTAACACAATTAGAAAATACAAGAATTTACTACAGAATAAAATAAATTTTCCTAGTACAACTGAAAGTGGTGATTTATCTGAAATGTCTGTATGGCATCACCACATTACAAAAGCTCCCCATTTAAAACAACAGTTTGTCCTTCACGATCATGGCATATTTCCAACATGTGACCACACAGTATTTTAGATTTTGAAAGCTCATTTACAAATGATGAAACAGTCATATCAGCTTTTATAGCCACATCAGCATAGATGAGAGTGAGATTGCCATGTCTTCTAAGAGGGTGGTGTATTGTTTAATTAGATCTTTACAACACTGGCTACAGAGCTGTGACCGTAAGCCAGAAACGTGGCGTTCAAACACTGTTTGCACAATATTCATTAGCATCTTGGAAGCAGCAGCATGTAACAGGCAATTTAGTGCTGTCACAACAGGGAACTGTCAAAGTCAGTGACACTACTCACTGAACTGTTTCCAAAGACCAAAACCATTCTGAAGTCAGTACAGATCAGTGAAGCTGCAGGTTTCTGCTGTGTGTGATGCAGACCAACAATGGTACAGCACTGTCTGTCTACACTCTGTTGCATAAAGTACACTTCCTCAGGTATTATTTCAGTACAGTTTAAGTATCTAATGATCTTCTGCTCCTCTTCACTCTGGAGAGGTGTAGTGATTTTACTTCACTGTGTTATTTGAAAGCGGTAGTTACCATTTACGTTGCATCAGGGGCATAGCCCAGCGTGGCCCAACACAACTAATAATAAAACGCATTAGAGGGTCACACACTGTTATAACCCAGCCGCTAGGGTCAGCTGGGTGTAACAAAACAACCAGATGTCATTGGTTAGATAATGCAATTTATTGCTCAGTGACCAATTTAACATAAACATGATGAAATAACAGAGAACAGGACTGGTGGGATGTTGCTAAATCAAAGAACCAAATAAAGCCAAACAAAGGTTAACAGAGTTGTGAAACTAGCTAAACAAAAACAACACAAATAAATCCCTCAGTCAAATCTAAACACAATAGCAACACCCACCACAAACAACCGAAGTAAATACAAATGAGTGTCAAGTGCACATAATAGAATAGAATAGAACAGAATATGCTTTATTGTCATTATACAATGTATAACGAGATTGGAGATTAATTAAATAAAACTGGTGCCTCAAAACACATATTTACTAACGAGTTTCCTTTAAAACTCTCTCTCACCTTTAGGTCAAGATATAAACAGTAAACTGTCACGTGCCAAATATCAGAGTACAACTTTAGATTTGACAGTTTGATGAGATGCATTTCGCATTTAGCTTCATAAAAGCTGCCTGATTGGCTGGCTTTGCAGAAGCCTAAGTTTGTGGGCACCATGTCATCATTTTACTGAAGTTCTGAAGGCAAACTGTGAACTTACTAAGACACAAAACCTGTCATTCGTGCCTGGAAATGGCACCTTGTCACATCCATCTGTGAATTTTCAAATCAGAGTGCAATGCATAATATTAGAGTGAACAAAAGGAACATCCACAAAAACAAAGTTTTCTGTTAAGTATTTCAGTTATTACCTGAATGTTGTGAGGATTTAGTCTCTCAATCAGGCATAGTGTAGCTAAAGTTGCTGCTTTAGTTAAGACTAAAATGATTAAAATTCATTCTAAGGGAGATGTGAATGCCTGCTACTGACTTCGTGGCAATCTGTCCAGTAGTTACTGATACATTTAAGTCAAAAACCAAAAGCAAACATCAAGGTAACACAAGTGGAACAATCAGTAAATCATCAAAGTCACCAGTCTGGACCAAAGAGGCTGATCAACTTACATCTGCATGTGCTCATGGTGAAAATGTAAAAAATTACCTTCATGCCAAGCCCCAACTTTGTGACGCTAGCTTCTGATTAACCATATTGCTGCAAACAAAGTGACAGTGTAATTAGAGGACACTATAATTACAAACACAGCAATGTAGGCATACATCATAAAAATGTAATCTGGTGTATTATATGCTTCTAACTATAAAAGTGAAAAGGTGCATCGAAAAATCGGACACAATGTTGGTGTGAAGCCAGCACTGGAACGAACATCTTTGCATTTTACTTCACCTATGCAGGTAATATCAGTTTTATTAGCCGATAATCTGTGTTTTCAATTAGGCTACTTAATTGTCAGCAAAATGTAAAAAATAAAAATTCATTGATCTCTTTAACAGCACTTGAGAATTTTTTAGGGATGTCCGATATTGGCTTTTTTTGCCGATAACTGATATGCCGATATTGTCCAACTCTCAATTTCTGATTCCGATTATAACTGCTCCCAAAGTTTTTCTTCTGGTACAGATAAGCCATGCTCCAACTGATGTTTGACCAGAATTTATTCTTTTCTTTGCCACAGCAAATCTTCTCTTCACCAGCAAACACCGTGAAAAACAAACAGAAAGTAAATGATACAAACATAAGTATTTTGTCAGTACAAAATAAAAACACAAACCTAAACAAAATGTCAGTACAAAATAAAATTACAGTCACATACCGTGTGTGCCTTTTGACCAGAAATTCAGGAGTTGTTAAGGTCTTTCAATGTCCTCTTACACAGTTTTTTCTCGTTGATCATGTGAACAGCGCATGCTGTTCACTAAGCAAAACACACTTTGACTACTAGGCGTCAATAATACTCCAGAGAATTCACATACATTCAAAACCAAATTTTTCTCTGTAATAACAAAAAAAAATCTTTACCAGGAAACACTTCCTGTGCGACAACTACACCGACATCAACTGATACCTATACCGATATATGTGGGCTTGTAAATAATTCCAAACCAGACATATTGTTAGTCAATATGGGCTAAAAGTTAAAAATAATCCTAAACCTGAACTTTTTTGCTTTTGCGTGGGGGTACAGTCTAACTACCAAGAAAGTAAGATATCTGCCTTTGCAAACTCAGACTGCAGATTATAGTGATGCCAAAAAGGTCAGTAGGTGGTGGTAGGTTCTCCATCTGACTACAACATGGTGCAAATATATTGTCTAGCAAATCAGTAAAAGAAATAGGAAAAGGACATTGATTCACCTTTTAACAATATGTGCACCATTTGCACTATTTATTCTTAAATACAACTATGTAAACAGTTACAGTGCAAAAAAACCCTAAATAAATTAAAATATAGTTTATAACAGCATCCTCACCAAGAAAAAAGCAATGAAAAATTTATTTCTTTATACTTTTCATCTCCTTGGGGTACTAATAACAGCAATCAATTTATTTTTTATGAACAGACCCCCGGTTTTGGAAATATTGACCTCTACCAAGCGGTAGAGCATGTTTTGCAAAAATTATTTGACCCTTTTAGGTCTTTCTTTTTATGTTTCAATTTACACAGTTATGTTCAGTAACTCCTTAGACATGACAATCTGTCAAAAAATATTAGCTTACCTTTGAAAATTACAGCAAACAGAGGCCTCATGTCAGGAGTGATTTTGCTCTTTTTAACTTCCTGTGAGCACAGTCACTTCTTCTGCATGCTATTTCAAAACAAAGTGACATCTAGTGTTCTTTTTTAGTATAATGTACCTCAACCGAGTGGCAGAGATGGCTGAAACAGGTGAAATGATCTAAAACATATTTTTCAATAAAATATAGTGAGTCAAAATGTGCTCTACCATTGGTTGAGCAGAACGTTAAAGGGTTAAAGTGCTCTAAGAACTGGTCACTTAATCAGAAATAAATAAGAAAATTGAAAATAAACAAATGCAATTTACTACAGAAAACTACAATTCAGTTTGATTAAAAAAAAAAACAAGGTGCTACAAGAACTAGTAAGCTGAATCTTTGTTTTTTCCCCTATCTATTTCTTCTTTCTTTCTGACATCTTTTACTACTTCTGTAAATGTTGATGCAATGTTCACTTTTCTGTGTTGTTGAGTTACTCTGGCCGCATCATCATCATCATCATCAGAAAAAAAATGAACAAACACATTAAGACTGTTGTCCATGCTCTGGCTAGTGGCTTCATCAGTATTCAATGAAAACACACATTTTTTGAGCTGTTCAGAAAGACTTTTCGTAGAGGCTGGTGCTATGCCACGTAGGCTGTTTATGGAACCAGTATACTGATTTGACACGGACAGTTTTGACAAAGTATTTTTTATCTTCAGCCAACTTTATACACAGATTAACGAGTGGCTGAGACCTGGTGAACAAGTCGTGTTCTGCAATGAAAGTGTACACGCTATTTTAAAATCACAAACCCGGTCAGTCTGATGTCTGTTTAACTCTTCCAACCTCGGGAAGCGCAATTTATTTTTACTCCGCCAAGGAATGCTGTGTAGTTATGTGACGATCGGCAACGTTTGTCCTTCCGTCTATTTGTTTGTGCACATTACTCAAAACAGCGGAATAACGGATTTGGATGAAATTTTCAGGGAAGGTCAGAAATGACACAAGGACCAAGTGATTAGATTTTGACAGTGATGCGGCTTATAGTCTGGATCCACGGATTTGTTAAGATTTCTGTATCACTGCGAGATCGCGCCACGGCGTAACCATGACAACAATGGACTCACCTGCAGATCCGCCCCATTCTACTTCCCATTGGCTAGTGATATTAGTTTGGTTGAGAGCAAAAGCTGCGTTCACCTTATTCCAAGTCGAGTGACTATGTAATCCTATTAATAACCCTTACTATTTTATCCGTTTTTATGATAGGCAACAAAAAACGATAACAATATTGACCGATGTTACATTTTTATGCCATTATTGGCTGATAATATCGGTGGGCTGATATAATCGGACGTCCCAAGAATTTAAAAGTTTTTTTTTTAACTAAAATTTCATAGGGGGGCTAATAATTTTGTCTTATAAATAGAAGTCTCTTATCTTTTAAATCAATGGTGCCACCATCTTGGAATACTACAACCTGTGGTAACATTAGTTATTTCACACACAAATAACTGACCAAAATGTGAAAAATAAATAGAATTCAAAATCTGATTTCATTCCTTTTTTGTTGACCATTATTCATCTCATGACCACCTACATTTATCATGTGACACTTTGAAAGGGCTCTAACCACTCGACTAAACTACTCTAGCTTTGGTATTGGACTAAATTGTATTTTTAGTATTCAGGCAATGCAAGAAAACATCCACCGCTTGTCACTTTGGCAAGGGCTGATTTGTCTAAAATCCTTGAAATAATCTTAGCAAACATCTAAACTCTTATGAACTGGATTTCTCCTTTATAAGAACATGTATGGCTCAGCGGTAACACTGACACAGAGGGAATTAAACGCTGAGAGTCCTTTCTTGTGACCAGGTATTTTGTTAAAAACTAAAGTCTCTAAAGGCAGCTCTACACACAGGAGTTCTCACAGTAGTGACATCAGGTGGACCATAATTTAACGTACTCAGGGATATGAACCCACTGTGTGTTTGACACACTTTAACAGTCATCCTCCTTCATTTGCCTGTCCACCTCATAAACATTTTAAACACAGGGTGTAGTTAAAATTGTATGGTGAGCTACAAAATGACATACTTGTGAGTTGGAAATGACCAACCTTGTGTTTCTCAGCTGGCCAAAAAAATAAATAATGCACCACCATGGAAAGTGATATTGCATCCCTCTTGCAGACTGCAGTAAGACGAGCTGCCTGCTGAATCAGCTACATAACAAAGTAACACTCACCACCTGGAATGTGCGGCATTATGTGAACCAGCGTGGCCCCAATATAGGTAAAGCCTATAGACATGTATATATAGGATGCATTAGTTTCAGCTTTTAATGGCTTTTACAAGGAAAAAATAAATCAGAGTTAATCAACATGTCTAAGTGAACACTCTTAGGATGGAGGATATTGTTACATGGTTCAACCAGTGGTGGAAGAAATATTTGGATTAGATGTCATCAATCGTCATCATCGCAATAAGACCAATAAAGGCTTCAACATAAAGATCTGTATCAGACCAAAAGGAGCACTGGCGGGTCAAAATCTGTTTGAAAATGTGACATAAAACTATATTTTTATATTTAGCTTTTGACACGTTTTTCACTTCAGTACTTTTTAAATCATGGTATATTTTGCACTTTTCAATTTAGAATTTCTTATTTATTTGTACTGTGGTGGTGCTCATTTTACTCTTTCTGCTTGCTACTTCAACAACAGAATTTCCTTACAACAGAATTTCCTTTTGGGGATTAACTAAGTACTTATATTCTATTCAGTTCTATTCTGTTTTGGAAATAGTATGTTTTACATCTAATTTGATGTTGTTTTTTAATTTAATTTAATTTAATTTAATTTTAAATCATTGTATTTTATGTTATGGGCCACAACAATAAGAGTCATTATATTAATATGTTACTTCCTCAATAGGAGTGATTTGATGTTCTGTATGTAGGTGGAAAAATGATGTGCATGCATCAGCATCTGCAAACAGCAACAACAACAAAAAAAACAGTTGGAAAATACAAGCAAAAATCCAATATTCTGCAAACAGAATTCAGATCCTTTACTTGAATAAAAGTATACTCATGCTACAAAGTAAAAGTCCTCTCCTATTTCAGTGGAAGTTGTTACTAACAAACAAAGCATCAAAGGTAAAAGTACTTCATTTATTTAATAGATAGGCTTATTTTGTGGGGGAAAACTGATGAATGAATGGTTTCAAATTTAAATGGTTCCATTTCCTGTTTATGTTGTAGCTGATCAAGGTGGAGATGGTTTTAAATTCTACCCAAATTAATACCTTCTCCTACTTGTGACAGGTTTTTGCAGTGTGCTGTTTACATGTGTTCATGTTTTTGTGTCCACTCCTGTGGAAAGCAGAGAACAAAGATTGTAATCGGTGGAGTCACTTTGCAATTAAATTCCAATCTAGCTATCTAGATAAATCATTCAAAGCCTTGTCAGCAGAGAACATTGACGAAACTGTTACATCATGGAAGTCTTCGCTTTCTTGTAACTTGAGAATATCATTAAAAAAAGAAAGTCTGGGCAGCTAGCAGGCAGGAAATGCATACCAGGGTGATGATGCATATTAAAGTGGTAATGAACGAGAGATTTGTTCTCTGTTTTTCAGGAAATCTTTGATTCTGCTGGACGATGACTGGCAAGCAAATGAGGCAGTGGAGGTCCATGTGCAAAGGCCTGGTCCTGGGAACTCTCCTGACCAGCTGCATGATTCTTCTTTACTGCCTCTCCACTCCACAGATCCACGTCAGTCTGCCTGAGTAAGACCATCATCTAAAACATATATATGCTTTCTTCTACAAATACTGTTTTAAAGCTGAATCAATTCATTAACTGACAGAAGAATTTTTAAAAAAAGATTTCCCACACAAAATGTGATGATTTTCTTTATTTTGCGAGACAGTAAATTTCATCAGCACATCATCTTTTTCTTGTTTTGCTCTCTGTAGAGTTCCAGTTCCTTACTCCTGTGCCCACCGTCCATCCCAGCTCCACTCCAAAGCAACCATTAACAGTTCCCAAAGGAACTCTGGCCAAACCTGTGTTGCTAAAGTCGATATTATGTTCATGAAGACCCACAAAACAGCCAGCAGCACTTTCCTCAATATACTTTTCCGCTTTGGAGAGAAACACCGGCTGAAATTTGCCTTCCCTGACAGCAGAAATGACTTCTTCTATCCTTCTCCTTTCCAGCGCTCCCAGGTTAAAGACTACAAACCTGGAATGTGCTTCAATATTATCTGTAATCACATGCGCTTCAATGCACCTGAAATGGCCAAGTTGCTACCAATGGACACGTCCTACATCACTATCCTGCGAGACCCCGCAGAGCTTTTTGAGTCATCATTCCACTACTTTGGCCGGCTGGTGCCTTTTACCTGGAAGATACCGGGCGATGACAAGCTGACTGAGTTCCTACTTGACCCCAGTAAGTACTTTGATCCAGAAGGCTTCAACTCTTTCTACCTCAAGAATCTGCTGTTCTTTGACTTTGGACAGGACAACACTCTGGAGCTGGACGATCCACGAGTAAAAGAAGGAATCAAACTCATCTCTGACCGTTTTCAGCTTGTCATGTTGGTGGAGCATTTTGAGGAATCACTAATTCTGCTCAAGGACGCCCTCTGCTGGGAAATGGATGACCTGCTCTTCTTTAAGCTCAACGCTCGCAAGGGATCCACTGTGTCTAAACTCACCCCTGAGCTGAGGGCCAGGGCCCTTGAGTGGAATGCTATTGACTGGAAGCTTTACCAGCATTTCAACCAAACTTTTTGGAAAAAAGTAGATGCATATGGACGACAGCGAATGGCTGAGGACGTGACAGAGCTCAGGGAGAGGAACAAAGTGATGGCATCCATCTGCATTGAGGGGGGTCATGCTGTGGAAGCTGGCAACATCCAAGAAACAGACATGCAGCCCTGGCAGCCAATCGGAGAGAAGTCTATCATGGGCTATAACTTGAAAAAGAATGTGGACAAAGCACACCAGAAGTTGTGCCGCAAGATGTTGATGCCAGAGATTCAGTACCTAACAGAGCTTGGGGTGAACCTGTGGATCACCAAGCTGTGGGGCCATGTCCGAGATATCATCAACTGGTGACCAGGCATGTGAGCAAGAAGGGCCAATTCAACTCTGAAAGACTGCATTCACACGAGGCAACTGGGACTGTGTGGCTTCAAGATTGAGGGTTGAACAGTTTCTGCCTCATTCCTTGTCTGATTTTGTTGAAATGTATCCAGATTCACTTGTTTGCATTATATATGAATATGCACTGTAATCTATCTGATGGGTGCTTCAGAAAATATATATATATTGTTGACCTCACAATCTACAAATACTGAACCAGTTTACTACGTCCAGATGAGGTTTAGTGTCGTCTGTTTTCGAGTCGATTTTCAAATGTTACAATGTTCTTACTTTTAGATGTAAGTTGTTCTAATGGAATAGTTGGGCGAACTATGAAGTTCAGAACTAATTATATAAGCCCTTTAATGGAATAAGGAACCATTGTTGCCATTCCTGACAAATTTTGAAGATAGTCTGAAGACATCAAAAGACTCCGCCGCTTTGAAGTAAATAATGTCACTTGAGCTTTGGTATCTGTATCCCAAAGCTCAGGTTTGAAGAGACTGATTCACTTCTAAGGGTTAAAATACAGATGTCAAAATAGTGAATGTATTACATCCCACTTTACTGTCTATGGAGGACAGAATCAGCCTTAATTTAAAAAAAAAAAACAGGTCACCAAATACAAACCTTTGTAATAGCAGGCATTGACATGAGGGAAACAGGTTTAACTAATAATATTAACAATCACTCTGTTTCAGGGCCCCACATCTGCTATGTCCAAATTAAATGTAGCCATTATTAATGTTACTAATTAAACATGCTTTTCCTGCAGTGGCATGTTAACCTTTCAGTCATAAAATATGTCTGATAAAGAACACGCAAAGAAAGTAATAATTAAATAGCAAATGCAGCAATATGCAATCAAGAAGAAAAAAAATACTGTCTATGGTTCTTTACTTTGCTTGTCATTTTGATTAACCTATGATGTATGTTGACTTCTCTGCTATATAATGTATAATTTGGCTCTGTGCTCCAGGGCACTTTGCATTTGTAGCCAAGTCTCCTCTTTCTGCTGATTTCACAAATGGTTATTCTAAAACAACCGCTGCTGTTGCCAGTCGTCTTGGCAGGCACATTGACAGTGTGGTGGGACTTGCACAGTGAGCCAAAAAATAAAATCATTGTCAGCCAAGTGAGGTAAATACATATCTTCTATGACAGTGTCTAACAGTGTTAAACACCACCTACATGTGTTTGCACAGCCTCGCTCTCATAACCTGCAGTAGTAAAAGGAATTCAGTTATAAGCTATAATATTTTACCTGTCAGTGCACCACACCGTCACTTTCTTTCACATATTATTTATTCTTTATTTTTATGCATTTAGTGTTTAGTTTATGGTGCTTTGTATTTAATATTAGATTCTGTTGTTGTTTTATATACAGTATATGGTTTTCACTGATTTTGTCCTCCATACAATTCTCCATTGCTACCAGCAACTTATGATAATCTTAATGAAGTGAAATGTAATATTGCATGAAAAAGACCAATTCAGAAAATTGTCAGCTTCCTCTCCATCTGTGACTGTTTCATCTTTATTATTGTATGTATAATAAGTAGTAAGATTGTTCTGGGTTTTATTGTGTATGAATGTATATGACCTCCCAATGTCTTTGAATAATATGAAAACTATTTTTTGTTGAGTTAAATCACAAGTTCTTAATCTGTTGTTGGCAGTGGTTATTAAGAATGAATAATATAAATGAAGATTGTCGCGTTAAAATGAACTTAGGTTGCAGATAACAGACCAAAGTGACAGCAGTTCCCCACTGACCCATTAAAGTATTTCTTGTTTATCAGTGTTAGAAAATCCTAATTATATCCACTATGATTTACTGTTGTAAAAATAAAACATGGAAAACCCAAGGAGGATGAGAATTTTTTCTTTATCGAAACCACATAATTTTATCAATGGCAATGTCCCAATTTTTTGGATATAGGGAAACATATCCATGTATTATATTACTCATCAGCTATACCAAGGTCCTAGCCTGAACCTGTGAACTTTAACAGACTTTTAACACTATCATGCATTAAGCAACTTCTCTAAAAACTAGTATATTGACAAGTGACAAATGAAGCAATATGTGACTAGCAAGGTAAAGGAAAATCAATCCAATGCTGCTACATCAAAAATTTGTACAGTTGCATAGTGGGAACAGTAACAGTGCAACTAACAATGTTCACAATGCTTTGTGACACAAATAACATTACTTTTCTTTCTATGGCATCAAAATGTGACTATATGTCAATTCCATTAAAATGATTTATATGCAGCCATGAAAATTAAAAATGGCAACAGCAAGTTAGTGGAAACAAAAAATACAGTTGTTTCCCAGTGAAATATAATAATTTCACTGGGAAACGTCACAAAGATGGAAAAGGGTCCCGGCAGATCTGAGTCCAATTAAAAATCAGTGGAAACTCATAACTATAATTAGAAGGTAAAGAACAAGTGATAGTATCACTAATTAGAGCCACAAGGACCATCTTTCTAAAATGGGGCCACAGAAACTGCACTAAACGCACAATCTGACTCTGGGCAGGTGCCTCAGATTTGCCATTCGGATTATTATTATTGGAAAATAGAGTTTCTGTGACAGCTCAGACAAGGGGAAGGACATTGCATATATTCCTATGTCTGTCCCCACTGACTTGGGGAGAAACCAGGGGACAACCGGGACAGGTTGACAGTCTCTCGCAGGGCTACATATAGAGACAATCAAGCACATTCACATTCAAACCTACGGGCAATTTAGAATTATCATTTAACCTCAGCATGTTTTTAGACTGTGGGAGGAAGTCCGTGTACTTGGAGAAAACCCACGCATGCACAGGGAGAACATGCAAACTCCATTCAGAAGGATCCCAGGCCCAGGTTGGGATGCGAACTGGGGATCTTCTGGCTGTGTTGCTGTCCACTGATCCACTATGCAGCCCTGTGACAGAACATCTCTCCAGAAATTTGTGCAGCACTGGTACTTTCGATGCCAAGGGGGATTGAGTCTGTCATGAAAAATATAGATGGAAATACAGAGTATTCAGAAAATAAAGGATTTGAATATCAGTAACGGAAAGTATCCTAACTTTTGTTGCACCAAGTTTCTAATGTAGGGCCTATATTTTTAATATAGTAAATCTGAACTGTTATTGTTTTCATTTTACACATGAACAGATACATCTCTGTTTAACTTGGAAGTAATGCAATTAGTATAAGATGATAAAATTTGAATAATTTGACATTTAAGTCGTATTGCGCATTTTGTTTAGTATATACAGGTTCTAAATATAGCCATTATGGTAAAACTTTCAGTTAAGACATTCTTTATAAAGAATGTACAATTGCTTTATTAGGTGTTAATAAATACTATTGCTACGCCTTTATTACCATCACATTTGAGTTGTCTAAATCCATTTATGTTTGGAGAGTACGGGACCAACAGCCAAACCACATTTGTATACATGTGCACAAAGGAAACATTATTCTAAAAACATGCAAAATGTCATATAAGTAAAGACTGTCTAGTGAGGCTTACATTCATAGTCAGCTTAAAATGAGAAATCTGTAACCTTTAACTGAATTCAAAAACTACATTCATACCTGTTGGCAAAATACAACTCTGACTCTTTATTAATGCATTACTAATACATTTATTTCTTCAGTACTTACAGTATTTTCACAGTATACAACTAGTGTTATGTCCTTACGTAGCCTTTTTTGTTTGTTTTATGATCCTACAGGATGTGAAGTTCTCAGCAGTCACCGGGGGCGTGGTCGGACCGCAGAGCTCTTTAATGACAGCACTCGTGTTTTGCTAGTTTAGTTTCTGCGGCTAATGCTTCTGTACGAGCTCACTTGGTTTGTATTCATACCAGGACTGAAGTACTGAACCGGTTAGTGGATACTTTAGTTTAACATTAGCAGGTATCCTTTAACTTTTGATTCGCTGTAACTGTTGCTTGTTCTGTTGTGTAGCAGTAGCACAAAGCTAGCTAGCTAGCTAGCAAGGGCTAAATATGCGGCTAATGTTAGTTATTAGCATCGCTAGTTGCTAACTGTTAGACGGAGAACCGCACTCTCTGACCTAAACAAAGCGGACTTTAGTGTTATCTACGTGGGTAATAAATATGAATTAACGTTGGTATAAACATTAGGTCTTAGGCAGGAGGGCTGGCATTAGAAATGTCGTTAGCTGAGGGTGTCCCTGAGAACTGATTCAGCCGGATGAGTTAGCAAAAATGTCCTGCAAATCCACCAAAGTGGCCCCGAGTGTTGATTTCGACCACAGCTGCTCGGACAGCGTGGAGTATTTGACGCTCAACTTCGGCCCCTTTGAGACAGTTCATCGCTGGAGAAGACTTCCTCCGTGTGATGAGTTTGTCGGTGCAAGGTAAACTGTTGACAGATGGGCAGACGAGGCATCATAGCTACCCCTGAATACTTAGTCTTTCATTCACCGTGGACTTCATGTGACTTCACACAGGCGCAGCAAGCACACTGTTGTGGCATACAGGGATGCAATTTATGTGTTTGGGGGAGACAATGGGTGAGTACTACCAGACACTGACAGCATTATTTCTTTCTGTGCAGTCTGTTACACTTTTGTGTCGCCCCACAGGAAGAACATGCTGAATGATTTACTCCGCTTTGACGTGAAGGACTGCTCCTGGTGTCGGTAAGACTGAAATTTAAATCCACAGAGAACATTTTATGCATTTAGAAAACAATTTTTCAAAATAGACATACCAACTGCTGTTTAGACTCAAATATTTGACAGTGTGACCCGACCAGTTGGCATTTATGGTCATGAAGTTGACGGTCCACTCAGTCATCAGGACTACACCTATTGGGGCAAACATCAGACGGAGGTCCTGCATGCTGAAGTTTGCAGATCCATATTAAACACGCAAAGAAAAATAGCACTCAAATAACGCAGAGCAGAATTAGACCATTACCCACTGATTGAACATTCAAAAAAGAACACATTTTGGTTACACCTCAAATTAAGCCCTTTTACTACAATCCCAAGCGCTGAACCCCCAGAATCCCTTGGTCCCTTCATTCAGATGGTCCTGAGACTTACCGATCAGATAACATTCAACACTGATCAACCTCATACCAGCACTGTTCTCCAACCACTAAACAGAGTCAACAGGATTCAAAGCAAAGCTAAAAACAAAATTCTTTACAGTCTGGCTGTAAACTATCAATATATATTGGAAGAATATCTCTTACTGTCAGAGATGCAAAGCAGAGACAGATCCTGACTGAATACAGACTCAGGGACTAAAATCTGGTGATTCAGAATGGAAAGCACAGGATGTTGTGACAAGCAACAGAGGAAAGAGTCTGTGGTCAGAGATGCACTGTTATAAATGCAATGATTTAAGACAGAAATACATTAAATAGTATGGCTCTTTAATCCCAGACATCGCAGAACTAGATTGCAATAAAAAAAAGCAACAGATTCTGAGAGACTCATTTAAAACGTCACTTAATGTGACATTTCTCTTGACATAGACTATTATACAAATGCCACACATATGATTTATATTTACTGCTTTTTTACTTTTTTCTTCAGTTTTATTCAGTTTTAATCGTATTCATTGTCTTTATTAGTTTTTTTCCTTTTTATTTTTCCCATCCCATCCTTGATCTTTTCGCAATATTGCTATTCTGATATTATGGCAATAAAGCATATTGAATTTAACTAAATTTACTTGACTGCAACCTCTGTAACAAAGCAACCATAAGAAATATACACATAGATGGTAAAATAAGATTAAATTCCAGCTTATGATATGTCTGTTGCAGAGCTTTCACCACTGGAACTCCACCCGCACCCAGATATCACCACTCAGCTGTTGTCTACGGCAGCAGCATGTTTGTTTTTGGTAATTCCTTTTAAGCTTATCATTTTCAAAACAAACGTCCTTAATTCTACTCTTTTCGGACTTACTCAGTTGGTAATGGTGTAATATTTGACTATGGCATGTTTCAGGTGGCTACACTGGAGACATCTACTCCAATTCAAACCTGAAAAACAAAAACGACCTTTTTGAGTACAAATTTGCTACAGGACAGTGGACTGAATGGAAAGTGGAGGGGAGGTAATTTTTTGCATTTTTTTTTCTAAAGCTGCATTTCTTGGATTGAATTTCATATTAATTGTTTCAATGCCAGAGAATCAGTGATTATTTGAAGTGAACTTTTGTTCTTGATCAAGCTCATATTTAACAGTCGTGTATCTGTGTTTTAGCTTGCCAGTGGCCAGATCTGCTCATGGCGCCACAGTCTATAGTGATAAACTGTGGATATTTGCTGGCTATGATGGAAATGCCAGGTATGTTTATTAATGCTTTCTTTTGTCACCTCCATTCATTCATTGATTTTTGCGCAGAAACTTGACTGATACCATTTTTATGTGTAGGTTGAATGACATGTGGACCATCAGTCTGCAGGACCGTGAACATGCCTGCTGGGAAGAGGCTAGTTTTCTGCATTTCTATATTTGAAGAGATCATTCAGTGTGAAAGGGTTAGAAAATGCTTTTTTATGTGATGATGTCTTTATTTGTGCCCTTATGTCCATCAGATCGACCAAAGTGGGGAGATCCCTCCATCTTGCTGCAACTTCCCAGTAGCTGTATGCAGGGATAAGATGTTTGTGTTTTCTGGCCAGAGTGGAGCCAAGATCACTAATAACCTCTTTCAGTTTGAGTTCAGAGGCCACATGTGAGCAAAGTCTTTACTTGCGTAGCTCAGTCTCTTGTCCTGCACCTACTATTTACAGTTACATGGCACTCATTACTTCATCTTCTCAGGTGGACACGTATCCCCACTGAACATTTACTGCGGGGCTCCCCTCCACCCCCCCAGAGACGTTATGGACACACGATGGTGGCCTTCGATCGCCACCTCTATGTATTTGGAGGTGCTGCTGACAACACGCTGCCCAATGAGCTACACTGCTATGATGTGGACTCTCAGACTTGGGAAGTGATCCATCCCAGCCTTGACAGCGAGGTAGGAACCAAATACGTTCACAAGTAATGGTGTCAATAGAATGAAAGTGGCTGAATGATATCACAAATATGTTTTGTCAACGAGACCATGGTGGACCTGTAGATTCCACCCCTACGGTACAAGTCTATTTTAATGAAATAGGTGGATGCTAAATGAGACAAAATACATTTGATTGGCAACAGTCAGTTACAAAATACGTGTGTTAAAGCTGCTCAAAATTTGTCAAAAATTTTGCCCTTTAAAATTTAGGTTCAACTACTCATTCCATGTTGTGTGAGACATTCTGTATTTCTTTGGTGAAACTTGTGCTTCTGTCGGATGCAACTCCAGGCTACCAGGCTTTGCAGATATTTAGGACTTTGCAGCGGAATTAGTGCTTATCAAAATAGTACAGTGCTCCTTCAGACCCACTCGAGATATGCATTTAAACACATTTGTTAGTGAATCCTACAGATCTTTAAGCAATGCTTTTTAACACTTACCAAACAGTCCCCTACAGAAGCTGAACTTCATCTGTTTTTCCCCCCTCAGATGCCCAGTGGGAGACTCTTCCATGCTGCTGCCGTGATTCAAGATGCCATGTACATCTTTGGAGGAACCGTGGACAACAATGTCCGCAGTGGGGAGATGTACAGATTCCAAGTTAGTGTTGAACAAATTTGTAAATGTGTTTCGTCATTTGGAAACTGTAGTCAAAAATCTTACCTGTCATGAGAAAAGCTATCTCACTGCTGTTGAAATGTTCTTGCAGTTCTCATGCTACCCGAAGTGTACTCTCCATGAGGACTATGGCAAACTGTGGGAGAACCGTCAGTTCTGTGACGTGGAGTTTATTCTGGGCGAGGTGGGTGAACCTGGGACAAACTGCAGATTGACATTACAAGGTGACTTTCACGTGATCCACCTAACACGTACTGACTCCTTGTTGTTTTGTTTACAGAGAGAGGAGAGAGTCTTGGGGCATATCGCCATAGTGACTGCAAGATGTCAGTGGCTGCGGAAGAAAATCCTGCAGGCTCGGGATAGGCAGCGACAGGTCAGAGCTGTGCAGCAAGTACATTTTATTTCCTCTGAGACAGCATGAGAATGTCAGTGTTGTACATATGAAAAAAATGATAAGAAGAATCAGGCAGAGGTATTTGTAGTTCATGTCACTCACCTATTGCACACAGTGGAAACAGATAAAACACAAAGTCAGTGATATCGAATTGGTATAAACTGCAGTTGTAGTGTGACCATTTAAATATCAGGCCGATGTAAACTAACATAAGACTGGATTTGCAGAAAGCACAGGAAATCAGTTCTAATGAAATAACTCCCATTGAGCAAGGATTCAGCTGTGCCCTTCTGTCGCACAATGTATTAGAACCTTTGCATTGATGATCTTAAAGCTGCTGTTAGCAGGAATCTGGCTAAGGTACAAAAAACACTAGAATTTGAAAGTACAGACTTTCCCTTTGCAGCTTTCCCCTCTCTTTCCTAAGCCCTTCCCACCAGATGAGCATAGGCAAACATGTACACTTCATACGCGAATGCAACACTAACTTAGTGACCTTTAAGTAATCTGCACCAGTAGCCCTTGTAGTCATTCATCTCAGTTATCTTGTTCATGTTGGTGATCCTGGTGCCGTTATATAGCAGCAGTCTGTGAGAATTACTGTCCTGTTTCCTTTGAAAGCTTGTAGACCTGTAATGCCCTTTGAAATGACAGCAGATTACCTATCCAGGAAAAGAAGAGCAAGCTCAGAATCCAACTTGAAGTCAATGCAATAGCATAAAAGATTTTTTTCACCCCTGAAACTTTTCTTAAACATTTTTTTTCTTATTTGAGGTGCTTTGCAGCGTAGGCAGATGTTACTAATGCTGGAATAGCAAATATTCTTGCAGCATTTTCTGCTGTCGAATCAGACTTTCCACCATCTGAAGGGAGGTGCAATCACATCTGAATGTGGAAAACATCCAATAGGAACAACACCCTCTGTCTTAAGAGACCTGTGATTGACCATTGACTGTGATTGGCTAGATTCCTAAAACCTGAAAACAAAACCAAAAGGAGACCAGAAGTCTAGTTTTTCCTATGACCACTTGAGTTAGAATATTCTGAAAAGTTATTACAGAATTTACAGAACAGTGATGCCCAAAAAATACTGCTTACCAGCTTTATGAAGTGTCACAATATTAATGCTGCTCTGAGTAAGCAGTATTGTTTATATACACAAATCATTTCACAAGCCATTTCTTTTAGGGTATTAACAAACTAAATTAGTAAATTAGTGTACAAAGTAAGGCTGCAAATAAAATATTATCCCAATGACTTAATCATTGTCATTTTCAAAAACATTTTTTAGCTTTTTTCTATAACTACTATAGTAAAATGTTTGTACAGAAATGCTACAGCAGCGTACAGTAAATACAACTGGAGGCACTGGGTGATTTTTTTAATAAAATAAAAATGAACCATGGTTGTAGGTGTAATACAAAATCAATTTACTGTTTGAATACTGTACACAATTGTAACAGTATGAGGTCACATCTTTCTTTGTAGAGCTGCTATGTTAAAGAAATGTGTTGCATTATATGCTGTCTTGCAGAAGACCAAACAGGAGAGCAGCGAGGAGAGTGATGAGGGGGCAGCTGGAGGCCCGAGGGATATCCCAGCAGGCAATAGGCCATCGGGCACACAGCTGCTGCTGGAGGTATCCATCAGGGAAGCAGAGGCCCAGCCCTTTGAAGTCTTAATGCAGTTTCTCTACACAGACAAGATCCAGTACCCTCGCAGAGGTAGCTCTTTTCTCACGCTACTCACGTTTTGATGGTATCTGCAGTAATCCCACTGAGAGAAAAAAAACATGTTAGTTATTCTTGTCTCTATCTTTCTACACAGGTCACGTCCAGGATGTTCTCCTGATCATGGATGTATACAAACTGGCCCTTAGTTTTAAGCTTTCTCGCCTGGAGCAGCTGTGCGTGCAGTATATCGAGGCATCTGTCGACCTGCAGAATGTTCTGAGTGTTTGTGAAAATGCCAACAAGCTGCAGCTGGACCAGCTCAAGGTATGTCCAGATACAATTGCATGAAAATCAGCTAATTATTTGTTTTTAATGACCTCCAGTGGTTGAAGTTGAGAGTAGATTGAGTGTTGCCTGGCATCTATCTCAAGTTCAGATCAGCAACAGATCAGAAGTTTTAAAGCATTAAACTTGGTATGAAATTACTCTATAAGATCTGTTGTCAACTGTTTTGAGACTAATGCTGAGAAATACTTTCTTTCTACAGGAACATTGTCTTAATTTTGTGGTGAAGGAATCACACTTCAACCAAGTGATCATGACAAAAGAGTTTGAGCATCTTTCCACCCCACTGATAGTGGAGATAGTGCGACGAAAACAGCAGCCTCCTCCCAGGTTGTACTCAGACCAGCCAGTGGATATCGGAACGTCCCTGGTGCAGGACATGAAGGCTTGTCTGGAGGGAGGCGGCCTGGAGTTCTGCGACATTATTCTGCTGTTAGATGGTCACCCGCGACCTGCACATAAAGCCATACTGGCTGCCCGTTCCAGGTAGAGGCAGCACAGATTTAATGGATTGGTGTTTGCAGCTACATTAAACAATATTGCTGTGCCCTGATTAGGCTTAAATTGTATTTTATTTTCTGCTCTGCTGACAGTGCTTCGAAGCTGCCCCTTATAAATGTGATGATCCAATCCTTGTTATCATGAGAAATTGCAGCTTAGTGATGTAATTTACTTTTTATCCTTTTATTCCTCAGTTACTTCGAGGCAATGTTCCGCTCCTTCATGCCTGAGGACGGTCAGGTAAATATATCCATCGGTGAGATGGTCCCAAGTAAGCAGGCCTTTGAATCCATGCTGCGTTACATCTACTATGGAGACGTCAACATGCCTCCAGAGGATTCCCTGTATCCTTCTCCAACCATTTTATGTAAATTTACTAAAAACCTTTCCCAGGAAGGGTCCACTACCAGTGCCTGTAAATATATATATTTTTTTGTAAATTTAAAGGAAAAGATGAAAAATCACAATTTTAAGCTTAGCCAAAACTGAACGTCATGCATGATAGGTTCAAGAACTGTTGGAAATTTGCTTTTACAGTTTCTGGCTCTAATATGTGGTTTTAATTTTGGCAATTTTTTCCATAAAGATAACATGCCTTTAAACCTACAGATAGGCTTTGGAATTCAGAGGGTTCGCTGCTGGCTCATTAAGATAGGACTTTGGGTTTAGACATAAGGATATAAACATCTTTAGGTATATACCTCAGTGTTATGCTTAGGTTAAAATTGGTTCAAATTAAATTTAGAGATGATTGATGTATGGTAATAGTTTGTTGTCACTAAGACTGAGGACAGTACAGGGTCACAGGAAATGAAATACAGTTTTTAGTAAGTTAATAGGAATCACTATCCCCATTGTCACCTGATGAAATTTGCATACCAGTTGCATTTAGTGAGAATCCATTCACATAAAAGCTCTTTGCAAATGTAAAGTCACCACATGGGTGATGAAGACACCCAGAATCCTGCTTTTTACTGGAAATTTGCACTGAAATAACTTTTTTTTCCCTTCCTTGACTGATAAACAGCTATCTGTTTGCTGCCCCCTATTACTATGGCTTTTCCAATAACCGGCTGCAGGCTTACTGCAAGCAGAACCTGGAGATGAACGTCACTGTGGAGAATGTCTTGCAGGTATTTATGTTTTCACCTAGGGGGATCAGTGACCTAATTGGACCACACTGTCACTTCCCCTCTTTTTTTAATGCAGAATGAGTAATTTCTTCACTCACTTCTCTGTCGATGTTTCTCCCCCCCCAGATCCTGGAGGCAGCAGATAAGACCCAGGCTCTGGACATGAAGAAGCACTGCCTCCACATTATTGTCCACCAGTTCATCAAGGTGGGTGGGCTTGTATCCGGAGCTCTGGGGGTTTGCTGCCCACTCACTGCAGCTGAGCTAACCCTCTAGTCCTGTCCTCTTTGCGGGAGACTGACACCTTTGGCCTCCTAGTGGATCATCCTCCATCTTCTACGTAGAGAGGAGACTGTTTACAGACTCGGCCGGCTGTACAAGCACCTCATCACATAACGATGAGGGTCACAGTGGCACTCTGATTATTGTTTGTTATCCAGAGAAACAATGAAGCACTCAATTTTCACTTGGCTTCACTGGAGTGTTAGCTCTGCTGTTGATATTTTTGTTAAGCTTCTTTCTGTTATTTTCATTTTTCGTGCATGAGCCATCAAGTGCTGCTTATTCCCCATTTTGCTCTGATTGACTCATTGTCCTGTCTTAATTTATGGCTCATTTTTGCTTTTTCTTTTTTTGTTCTCCTCCCCTCCCAAAGGTATCCAAGCTCCCCAATCTGCGGTCTCTCAGCCAGCTGCTGTTGTTGGACATCATTGAGTCTCTAGCTACACACATATCAGACAAACAGTGTGCCGAGATGGGCTCCGATATTTAGGATGATGACTCCGAGAGCCGGACTCTTTTCTCCTCTCACAGAAGCCATAAATCACTGCTGCACCTACTTCTAGTCATTCTCTCCTCCCCAACACTCAGTGCTTTTGTTTTCGTTGGGCTTTGCATGTCTCACACCTCCATACAATAGATGCCTTTTATCCACATTGTGTTACCTTGTTCATGTATCTCCCTCTGCATCTCAGCGAAGAGTCAAACCAGTGAAGAAAGCAGATTCTAGCTTTGTAATTGTTAAATGATGTAAAATTCCCTTTTTAGTTTAATTTGTCATTTATTTATTTTGTATACACAGAACTAAACTTTTGCAAGGTTTTATTCTGCTCAGTATTACTTACGGCATTTTTTAAATTGCTATGCAGTTTACTGTATGAGTTTATATATGTGACACTAGAAATGTATCCCAGATCTGTTCTCAGTCATCTAAATACAGTGTAATCAGAATATACCATTACATATTCATCTAAATCTGTATACATCACTGTGTTACTCTTAGCTGTGACACAATTAACAAGCCTGTATTAAATATTATAAGGAATCCAAATAATTACAGAAGCTGTTTGCTTTGTTTAATGTTACAGTCATTGGCACACGTCTTTGTAATACTAATCACCTCTTAAATTACTAATGGACAACTTCTCTTAGCCATACAATAGAGAAACGTGTATTTAGTGACATCAGTACGCTGTTATTAAAAAATTACGCACATGGGTCCCATGTATTTAAAGCCTTAATAAATCTTCTCATACAAAACGAGTCATGTTGCGCTGAGCCTTTATGCCCCCCCGAACTCTTGTGCCTGTTGTGAAATGCAGGACCATTCCCTTTAAACCCATACAACAAATGTCTCATTTTCTTAGAAAGCCCAGCATGCTTCTTCAGCCCTCCGTTTTCATTTAAACTGCCTTTAAATCGTCACCCAAGCAAAGAGCAGATTACCTACATTATATAAGCTTCAGCGTAAAGCTAAAGTGCAGCCGCATGCTCCACAGGCTTTTGCAAATTCATCTAAAAGCCACGACCTCTCAGTAGTCCAGTTCAATCACTCAATCCATCAGTCAAATAATTCCAGGTTATTCATATAGCACTCTATAGATTGTAGATTGCTTTACACAATAAAAACAAAAAAACAACAGCAAAATAAGACGGTAATAGACAATTGAAGTGTGAAAGAGGACAAACCAGATTATGAAATTTTAATACATTTGTTATTCCTGCTTTTAATATTTATGACAGTTTAAAATTGGAACTGGTGGTTTCTTCTGAACGTTTCTATAATTACAGTGGATTTAACAGATATTTTCATACTGGTACAAATGTGGAATTCTTAACAGACTGCTGCCATAAGCTAAAGCTACTGTAATTTATGCACTCTGTGAAAAAGTTGAAGGTTAAGCCTTGACCTTTCATCAAATTAGCCATGTCCGTCAGTGGTTTCAGTTTCTGCAGATCTGCAGATGATAAGGTCAGACAATGCTCCTTGACTTGAGTGAATTCCTATTGCATTTGCAGAGATTTTAGTGAGTTAACTTCATATTTAGTAGGTTAACCCTTCTGACATAAATTGTAGTATCTTACAGATTATTTTTTGAAATACTTCCATTTTTAAAGCATTCAAGGCAGACAGGCCAGCGTAAACACCAGTCTGCCTTGAATAAAATGGAGAATGGAAAATATGTTGCTTTTTTAAAAGTACATTTTATCCATGGGAAAGAGAAAAGGGTTTGACCTGAATGCTGAGCCAGTGGATTGGGTTTTCTGTGAGCTGGAAGTCAAACTGTAAGATCTGTAAGGACCCACAGTGGAATTCACAAAGTGTTGGACTCATTTGGACTACTGTGAAGGCCGTTGCAGTGAGCACAAAGTTCTATTCATCGTCCAGATATTTGAGACACTTGGCAAATCAAAAGCTACACCTTTGATTTCTTTAGAGTTTAAATGTCTTAATTAAAAGAATGCCAAAGTCTCTACAGTGACTTCTGAAGTAATTACAACTTTGACTGATTTTTACAGCCGCACAGAAACGGCTCATTGTACTCTTGCCTGTGGTAGCTTTTATTTCTTCTTTTTGTGTGTGTGTGTGTGTGTGTGTGTGTACCCCCCATGCCCAGCTTGCTCATGTTTCATTCATTTAAGTTCACTTGTACGCACACACAGCGCAGAATCCCACTGGACGTATCTGGTTTCATCAAAAAACAGAGTTCATTGTTCACGGTGATGACATTGAACACTGAAGCGAAACAATACTGCTGTTGTCATGCCTCAGTCCTGGATTATCTCCCACTTATCAGGTGCATTTTATTAAGGAAGCAGCAGAAGTGGGCTGTTCAGGTCCGTTCAGGTGGGACGGGCTACTCTGCCACTCTGGATCTCTTACCCTGAAACACAGACCTGAACACTAGAATCACTGCATTTGGAGGCAGAAGATGGTTATTCTAACAACTAAAATGATGCAAAGGACTGCACTGTTTGTGACGGTTGGAGGCTTGGTCACGTCTCTGATCACCACCTTCCTTCCTTTTTGGAAGACAATGAACTCTGATCTGAATGAGGTGGAGAACTGGTTCTCTGGACTGTGGCACACCTGCCTCTACACAGAGGAGGTGGGGATCCAGTGTAAGGCCTACGACTCCATCCTGGGACTGCCGATGGACCTGCAGATCTCCAGGGTGCTCATGTCAGTGTCTGTTGGTACTGGAGGTTTAGCTGTGTTGGCTGCCTTCCCGGGTCTGGACGGGGTTGAGGTGTGCGTGGGGCAGCCTGGTGTGAAGAGAGGCCTCCTGATCTTCAGCGGGGTGCTGTCCTGGGTATCGGGGGTCACCACTCTGATTCCTGTCTCTGTCGTGGCCTACACGACTCTGGTGGAGTTCTGGGACGAGGGGTTTCCAGATGTGATGCCTCGGTGGGAGTATGGGGAGGCAATGTTCTCCGGATGGTTCGGAGGTTTGGCCCTGCTCATTGGAGGAACCCTTTTCTTTGTTGCTGTGTGCATGGGGGACTTCGACCGGCGGCCACCCAGTGTACCAAACAGCCCACAGGTGAAGCACAGGACACAGCACTACCTGAAGACAGAAGTTTTATAGCTTAAAATATGTAATAGCTGCACATTCATGTACTTCATATGGAAGCCTATCAGCTTGTACACTTGAGAACTTTTCTGACAAGAAACATAGAAATGGAAATATGACAATTATATGTGCGTTTTGTCCATTTCTTGCTGCCTTTATTACTGAAAGTCAAACATTCCTGTCTCTACTCAGCAAAAAGTGGTGCAACTGTAATGAGGCTGGAAACGTTTTATTAAAGTAATGTGAGATAATAAGCAACTGCAGTCGTTTTCATTCTTATTAAAATCTGCAAATAAATAGGACAAGAAGGCATTTTATTTAGCAGTAGATGTGCTGTAGAGTTTAAATGTATTTTTACTTAAAATACGGGATAATAATCACTAAAAAATAACTCTTTATTTACACTCTTTTAAGCAGAATATGTGAATATACTTGAGATTTACAGCTATACTTGTGACACGTACATTTTATGTGGATTTAACAGAATTATTTAATTTTTTAAAAAAAAACACATATTAGGTGAACAAAGCGGCAAAGCAAAGTTGTGAGAATGGATGTTAGTTTAAAACACAGCAGAAACCAAACAACCCTGAAATTAGAGCACTCACAAAAAAGTACCTTAAGATGAGGAGCAATACACAATAAGCAAACACCGTTCTGCATCATGCATGGGTCAGTACACTGAGGAACCCTGAGTGATCCGAACAAGCATGAAAATACCCAACATTCATGGTATTCAGGGCCTGAGAGCCCACTGCAGGAGTGAATAGTTTAACATGAGTTGCATTCCAGTGCTGCAGCTCTTCTGTGTTGAATTTCGTTTCAGGGAGGGACTTGGCACCATCAGCTCCGCTTTAGTCCTTAATGCATTCTGCTGTGGGCTGTGATGAGCTGAATTTGTTAGTCAGGTTTTTTTATGTCACAAGAAAACGCAGAATGACACAAAATAAAATGTTGAGATGAGCTTGGCTCTGCGGTCAGGACGGCCAACTGGCTCGTTTGCTTTACTCACTGTTGAAATGTAATTATCAGTCAGAATAAATCTACCCTAATAACTGCTGGCTTTAATATTTTCTGGCAGGCTGTCGATTTTACATTTTAGCCCATGAATGATTCATTCACTTCTCTTTCCTTCTATAATCTGGGTTTTTGGATGCTGCAGCTCTCCGGCCTCTGGAGCAGAGAGTCCCCTGTAATTCAATTAAACTGAGTGATGTATCAGTGATGTAAGGCGGCGCCCCCTGCACACTGGGAGAGTCTGATCTGTCATCTTGTTGTGCACGTGTGCACCACTGGCTTCCCCTCAAACACGCTTTTACATGTGCTCTGGCGCATGCAGAGAGCAACACAAACACACTGACACTGGAGTGAGTGTGCACATGTCGGCTGTCAGCACCCTGTAGAAACACAACTACACCATGTGGCCACTTTTTAAATCTCATCTGGACTCATTCTGAAAACAGAGCAAAGGTTTCGCTGCTGCATCCTGAATCATCATCCTTTGTCACTGCTGCCATCATCATTTCCATAGAAATGAATCTGCCATTATCAAGTGAATGACCTTGTCCCAGCAGCTGCTTAAAGGGGAGGCACAGTTCCTCCCACAGTGGAAATATCTCAGGGGCTCATTTCTATAAGATTTAGTATACCTTTTTAATCCTTCTCCAACCTACCCCCTCTGACTGACACTGGGATTTACTGCAACAACTGCACTTTCACTCTTTCTCCCTCTGCTGCACACACTGCAAGAAGTGCAGCACACAGTGAGAGCTATTGCAGTGTTTGTATCTGTGTCCTGGTGGTCAGTAGAAACACAAGAAGTGTTACACTGGTAAGTTTTAACAATAGCTGACACCCTTGCAGCAGCAGCAGCAGCAGCACAATGCATGTGCTTAAAGCATGCAGTGCATTAACTGGGCAGTGAGCAGGCAGTGTACAGGGAGGGCAGCAAGTCTTTGATCAGGTTTAACTGGCAAGTCAGGTCTCTGACATGTGAAGGCTGAAAGGGTCTGCACAGAAAAGCAAGCAGCCCCCCCTGGTAGAGAGAGAGGGAGGAGGTGGGGAGAGCAGGGGGAACGGTGAGCATTCATGCTGTGTTAGCATCCCCTCAGCAACTCCATCAATACTGCATACAGCTGAGGAGCTGGCAAAGGTCCTCCGTGCTGCATTTTCAGTCTCGGCCAGCGAAAGAGAGCAACTCCCACGGCGGAGTGTTGCTGCTGGAGGGGGGCTTTCCGAGGGGCAGAGCGCACAAACACACACAGCAACACAGCAATCACACACACTCTGAGTCTGTGCTGCATCAGGGGGCAGCAGAGGAGAGCGCAGGAGGGCACCGAGGGACGCACAGGCTGGGAATACTCCGGAGAAGAGAGCCGATCCCGGGGAGGGACAGCACCGTCAGGACTCTAATATGCTACCGAGCTCCGCAGGGGGAAGCTGAGCTCCGGGGAGTTTGACAGGATCAGTGCACCTGCTCCATGCACACTGGTAAGAGGGTTTATTTCTTATTAAAATCAGGGTGATGTCAGTACTGTTAGTCACTTTTTATTTGTATAATGTTGTGTTTATGTGATGCTGTGGTGTGTGATCAGACTTATTTCTCCAAGTGGGATTTTGCCTGCATTGGTGCACTGTGGTCACACACTGTACTTTTGAGGAAGTTGTTGGCTCTCTGGCACCAGCAGCACTGTGGTGCAGTTTATGAACTCAAATCACAATAAAAAACGAAACAAAACAAAAGACACCAGAGTGTATCAAATCTGCTCACTTCTGCTACACACATGAAGTCATATAATAGTCATATCCACCAATAACAGTAAAATGAGATCTCAAATTATATTATTTAATTCTCATTTTTTCAACAGCTCTCTCTCTCTCTCTCTCTCTCTCTCTCTCTCTCTCTCTGTGTGTGTGTGTGTGTGTGTGTGTGTGTGTGTGTGTGCATGCTGAGAAACTGGTCAACAGCAGATTTGTTATATGGAAGCACAGCTCCCCTGTAGGGGTGTACACCCCTCTGTAGACCTCATTTCTAGTTTTCCGTGACATCATGGAGAGGTTATCGCTCAAAGCAGCAGCAAAATGACCTGATAAACTCACTGGTGCCATTGTTAACCAGCTTCACAGACACACAACATACAGGAGTTGGGCTCAACCTGAAAAGGCGTTAGACATTAAGCCACTCAAAACAGCGCTGAATGACGTTGTAGTCTTTGTTTTCTGGAGCCACGTGGCATTTACAGCATGCACTTTGAATTGCTTCTAAAGCTTAGCTATGACCCCTGTAATCTGGTAGAAATATGGTTCACAATTCAAATATTATATTCCATTTTTGTCCATTTTTTGTTTGATATTTGAAATATACTCAGTCTACAGTCTACTGGAGTCACATTGAGCTGTTGTCACTTCACATTTTCCCTGAAACTCAGCCACAAGCAAATAAATACATATAACACTGCACACAAACTTGGACAAGAATGATGTGAATGAACCTGCTCACAGCGTTTGACTGACTCACACACATTAGAGCTTCTTAATGGGGATTGTTGTAACTGTAATCCACTTTTTTTTCTCTTTTATAGTGAAAGACACGTAGGCAGTGGAGTAAATATAAGTCATTCAAAAGCTCTCTTGGCATTTCAGGGAACATCCTGGTGTAGTTTGGCATCATCTAACTTCAGACAGGACTCCTTCACTCCTGTCTTCTTCTGCTCAATCACAATGACAATCGCAGAAATGCCAAAAAAAAGACCAAAGATGAAAGCTGTCAGTTTCGCCCCACTTGTCAGTTACAGTTAAGGTTTCATTAACAGCCTGGAAAGGGAGCACATTTGCTCAACAGCTGGTTTACGCAATCGCAGGACGATTCCCCGGGCTTATCTTGTATTTCACAAACCAGGAGAACGCGTGGACTGTGAGGGGAAGAGGTGTGGTCAAATATTAAGCGTCGTGAGCTCTTGTTCTTTTATCAGCTGAGGATCAGAGAGCCCTAATCGTTAACTACAGGCTAACCTGTCAGGATACCTGCCAAGCAAGTGTTTGAATAAATCAGAGACCACCAGGTTGGATTGTTAGCAGGTGATTGAGCCACTGAACAGCAGATCTTTCATTTAGGTCCTAGAAAGTACTAGGAAATATCCATTTTATTACTTGATGTTGCAGCATCTGTGCTTCTGATGCTGATGTTTACTGGTCATGATAAAAATGCAGCTCTTTTTTAATGTTAGGTTCATCTGTGTATCACAAAACCATCACTGGTTTGTTGACAGTTGAGTCCAGTTCCCCTTTGTCCATCAAAATTCCTGCATTTCTTTCACTTACATTATAGATCGGCCTCCTGCATTTTGCTAATTCTCCCCTCCAACATTCCAGTAGCAGGTATTACATTTGTAGGGAAGTGAGTGAAACTGACAGCTTGTTTGCAAGCAGGATTATTAGCACTGCTTGGGGACAGGCCCAACAGTGAGTGAGCAGGATCTGCGTCATATGTTGTGAGGACCAAATCTGCTTAACCTACTTTAGTTTTGCACAAAATATCTTGGGTTTGCTGGAACTCCAGTATGGCAGCTCTTTGCCATCCAATTTGTCATTCATCAAATTTTCAGTGGTGACAAATTATTCAAGGGGCAACATGCGAGAGGCAAGTTTCCACATTGCGAGAAGTGATTTGATATGTTGATTTCTGTATTTAGTGAGCTGCACAACATCAAAGACTGGGAACTGAATATAAGGAAATATAAGAGATCTGGATGAACAGTGCAGGAATACAACAAGAGGCTTTTCTGCTTCTCTACGTGAGGGAAATTCTCATTTTCAAGAACCAAAAATCATCGGTTTAAATCATCTTTCGACATTAATTATTGACTTCACATTACTCCCAACAGCAACTTGTTTGGTAAATTATGTCTCAAAGAAACACTGATAAAAGAAGCATTCAGACCTTTTAGTTTGGTAAAAGCACCAAAACAACTATGTAAAACACTCCATTACAAGTAAAAGAGCACTATTCAAAATTTACCTAAATAAAAGTACTGAAATATTGGCAGCAAAGTCTAGATTGCGATGCATAATTATGTGTTTTGCTGTTGTATTTGGTCATTGGAGCTATTTTTTGATGCAAATCAGATAGTTTTATTTCTGTTTTTAACCAAAGGTTTGGGGTACCTGAAAGGGACATTGGATCTAAATAATATAAAGAGAGGATTTATAAGGAAGGAAAGTGGACAAAAAACATCTTTGGACACCTATTTGTGTAGTTCAGTGTTACTGAAATGAAACCATGCGAGAAGTTTGGTGTGAAATGTGGAAATACTGAGATCTAAGACAGAATCAAGAAGCTACAACTGCACACAGTTTTTTGTAAGGGATCACAAGGCAAAAGGGTGAAACTGACAAAGCTTTTTCTAACCTCATGTTTTTTTCCACCTAAAGTCTTATTCTTTACAGTCACTAAAACTATAGCACTTAAATAAAACCAGTGAAGTAAAAAGTTCAACATCTTCCTCTGAGATGTATAAAATGAATAAAGTACAAGTAACCTTTAAATTATACTTAAGTGTAATACTCAAATAAACGTATTTATGTTTTCTTCCAGTGCAAAGAAACAAATAGTTTAGACAGAGCAGTTCAGTCGTAGCTGCAGTGTTGTGTCCAGTTAGAGGAGATCTTTCCATTTCTCATTTGTTCTGTGGAACTTTTTCTAAGCAGCGCTCCATTCAACGCTGCACACTTTTTTTTTTCTGAAGTTCAAGGACATTAAGCTGTGCTCAGAATATCAAGCAGTCCTTTTGCTTGTACCTCAAAAGGATAATTTGGTGATGGATTGCACCATGTTGAGTGATACACCTGCCATCCTGTGTACAGATTCATAGCAGCCAGAGCTCTGTGAGTAACTAGCTACAGTATGTGTGGGTGAAATACCAGAGCTGGCAGAAATGTGAGGGCAATGTGGCAACAAAACAAGGGGGATTTTGAAACTCAAGGGGCCCCTGCTTCCCTTTAAAGCACAATGTGACGAGAAAGTTAATAGGTGTCGGAGTGCTGTTAATATTTAACAGTTTCCCATGCAATATGCATGAACAAAGGTAACAATGTGTGTGGAAATGTTCCTAATTAACACAATTGCTTCCTTTTTACAAGCACTAACATGTTGCATAAACATAAAAGAAGAGGTTCTATTTGCTCTCCTCAGACTAAGCCTTAATGGACGTCCCAGATCATAAAAACATATGGAGAAAAAAGAGAAACAAGTGTTTTGTAAATCTCTGACAGAATTGTGAAAGAAAAAAAATGTAAAACTTAACTTACTCAAAAAGTAAACAAATGAACCGTTGTCTAACAAGACTGATTCAATTCTCAATATTTTCAGATATGTTGACGGTTCATCCTGTTATTAGACTTCATCAGTGTTGTGTGTGCATTGTTGTTGTTCGTGCAGATTATGTGGAGGAGCTGATGTATGCGATGGCCAGCTTGGACCTGCAGGTTCTCATACCTCCAGTTCTGCGTTACTGTTTCCTACCAACCAAGCGGCCCAGTCCGAGGATCTGACCGCGCCTCCCCTCCCTCCCTGGGTGTCCCTCAATCCTGGGCCCACCATGGGAGGATGCTTCTCCAAACCCAAACCAGGTAACACTCACGTTTTCCTCACTCAGGTTTCAATTAACCTGAGTGAGGGTGATTGCTGCTGTTGGTTGACTTCAACTAACTGTTTAGTTAGCTGAAGAAAACCACACTTTTACACTAGTGTCATCTTCAAGAAAAGGACAAAATGAGAGGAACATCTAACATCCTTATTCATTTCAATTCAACAAGTTAGAATGTGAAATTATTGTTGAAAGGGGGTTTAAAAGGTGTTCAAACACACCTATGATAACTTGCTTTTCTGCGGTATTGTTGATATAGACTGCCTGACACTGTAAGGGGTTCATGTTATTTTGTCCACCTCTACATGATGTCTTCCTGCTAGTATTTCTAGTAACACTGAACAAAGTTGATATCTCACAATATTAATAAGGATATTTTTTTATCCACGTATATCACTATGTAAGAATTTCCCTACTTTGTATAAAAAAATTAAAAATGCAAAAAATAGGCAACCAGTATACCACAAATATTGTAAAATAACAGAAAATAATAATTTCAGACTGTATTTTGCATACATATATTTAACTAGATCAGGCATGGGCAAACTACGGCCCCCGGGCCACATACGGCCCTTTGGGCTTTTCAATCCGGCCCGCGAAATAATTTGGTCAATATTAGAATTGACGAAATTACAGTAAAGACTACATTCATTTGGCCTTCTCCTGCAGAACCCGGCGTTTCTGTTGACCCCCACTAGATGGCGCACTCCAGACACAAGTGACCTTTGTTGGTTTATTCTCTCTTCTTCTTCCACTTTACGACTGCATTGAGCTGCTGTAACAAGGAAAAGTCGATAGTGAGTGTCGAGTGTTTCAGAAGGAGTGGACTACTAAATATTTTTTCGCTAAAGTCCGTTCAAAGGCTGTATGTCTTATTTGCAATGAAACCGTTGCGGTTTTTAAAGAATACAATATCAGCCGACACTTTTCCACGAAGCATGCTAACTATGCTAGCAACCAGTCAGCACAAGAACGGACAGCTACGGCTCAGAGGTTAGCAGCCAGTTTACACACTCAGCAAAATACTTTTTTCGACAAACTACGATTCAAGAGTCAAGCACGTTATTGATATATTTATGCATTTCAAAAATCTATAAAAATTCTGTAAAATCACAGATTTGTTTGTTTACAGTGTAGGCTAATTATATCAGTGTTTGCATCATTGATCTGTGTTCCACTTTTATGTATCATGCAGCCAAACTGTTTGAAAATATTACATTAAAAAACTTAATGAGCTCAAATTGTTCATCAAAAAAATGTAACAAGTAGCAAAATTATAGCATTATTGTACAGCATCACATTGCTACCAAAATGTCAGCATATATGTTTGTAGATTAAAATGCTGATCTGTAGCTCTGTGAGTTAAGGGTTTACCTGTGGAGTTGCAGGTTGCTGGTTCAAGACCAGACCCTTCTTAACTTTAGGGGGCAGTGGTGGCGCAATGGTTAAGTCTCTAGACTACTGATCAGAAGGTCAGAGGTTCAAGCCCCGATGCGGCCACTGTTGGGCCCTTGAGCAAGGCCCTTAACCCTTCCTGCTCCAGGGGTGCTGTACCGTGGCTGACCTGTCGCTCTGACTCCCCCAATTGGGGAGATATGCTAAAATCTGAATTTCCTCTCATGGGATTAATAAGGAATAATAAAATAAAAAAATAAAAATAAAAAAAGTGAATGCTGTAAAATAAGGAAATTGCTAAGAGGTTCTGTGTGGTTTGAAAATGTGTCTTTTTTGTACATATTTTCCATATTTTCTACGTGTGGGTGTCTTTAAAGAATCACATTGGTTGTGGTTGTGGGATTGTTGTAAGGATTAGCTAGAGAAACACGTCATGCCATGATCATACAAAAACATACAGTTCTTTTTTTGCGGTGAAAATGAAAAAATGGCTTTGTGAAATATATTTAGAGACAATTTGGTCTATAATTTTGCTAATAATTTTGAAAGCAGCTGCCTCCAAATCCTGTTATGAACATCCTCTCAGCCGCCTCTGTCTGCACTATAGTGGTGTTGTGTGGGAGGAATTGAAAAGCTCTCTGTGGCATCTTTGGTCAAGAGGATTACATACTGAGACAAGAATATCAAAAAATTTACACCATATATGTATATCATGGTGATATATATATATCACCATATATATATATCCATTTCAGTGAGATATGCTCCACTGCATAATTGCATGTGCTAATAACAAACACTGACCTTTCTGTTCAGCTATATGGAGACACAAAAGGTTGAAGATCGAATAATCTGTTCATTGCGTCACGTACAGATAAAGTGAGAAAAACGAGACAGTAGTTGTATGCAAATAATGGAGCAGAGAATGCTGACTGTCAGACCTCTGAACACTAATCAGTCAGAGTCTATCACAGCATCACCTCCAGCTACTAACACTCAGTGACAAATCAAACATCCGTTGAAACAGTTTTCACACAGTGAGAGCTGTTTAAGAGCCTCTTTTTGTTTCACATTAAGGACCCTGAACATAAGCATGAACTAGAATCAGTAGCATTGACTGAACGTTCATATTCACTTCTATCCTGTGACAGCGAAAGCTTGTTTATTTTAAAATCACAGAAACTGCACAATTTATTGCGTAATCGCGTACTGTGTGGGTTTATTATAACTGCTGGAGGAGCTGGTATCAGCACGATAAATAATCCTGACTCCTTTGAAAATTTGGCAAAGCTCACATAAAAGCGAATCATGATCACATCTCACGAGGAAGGGGTTAAAAATATATCCTCAAAAAATGAATTCTCAAACATGATTAACCCCCTCCGCTCTCCACGTCCTTGTTTTGTGGCCAGTATCTGTTATAAAAACACCACTGCTGCCGTTATTCGAAGGTTTCTAAGTGTGGCACATTGTAAGTACACATTGTACTTACTGTACAAGTACTGTGACTAAAAATGGATGCAGCAGTTTGTTGTGCTTCGAATTTGAGAAAGTTGCAGTTGAGAATTTGTAGAACAGGGTCAATAACATCAGTGTTTGCTGACTCATTGTTATAAGGCTGTTATTTACTTTCTGATTATAATTTTAATATAATTTTTCACATTTCAGTCCAGTCTGGTGATAAGGATGAGGAGATGTATTACAAAATCAGTCCAAGTGTCTGCTATCCATTCACACCCCGGGGTTGTTCATTCTGGCCTCTCAGTTTTGCAGCTGTTACTCACTAAATTTGGGGATGTTTTTACAGGTGGACATTTTGCAAAATAGCCTATGGCTTAAGGGGTTAAAGACAATAGTTGCACTTAAAACAATATTTGGCAATGTTATAAAAGATTTTTTAGATAGACTTCAAAAGAAATATAAACTTTATATGAGGCCGTGAAGTGAGGTCACAAAAAGTTACAGAAGCTCCAAGTGGAGCAGAACAGCTGAATCGAGGTATTTATCCATGTACATACACACAGTAGTTGTATCTTAGAAAATTATTAAATGAGGTGTTTATTTTGTTTTGCTAAAGCCAAGAGGATTCCCTTTAGGCAGACTTGTTTAATGCATTTTTTTTAGTATTTGTACAACTTAGACAAGAGAGGTCATTATAGAGCACCTCAGCACTGTATGCTTTATGGACAGTGGTATTTAACCGTATTTACATTATACTTTAAGTTATCCAATTTGATGGCTCAGAAGAATTAGTTTGGACACATGTTTAATATGAATATATTAAACATTAAAAACTCAATTTAAGTCGTCAGGGATCCAGCAACAACAAAAATGCAGGTCCGAGGTCACCTATAGGTTGAAATCAGTCAGTCTTAAAGCATTAGATCAGGAAAGATAGAAGTAATATTCTTAGTTTTCTGCGAAAATATAAAAGTAACCTATTCTGATGCTTGTCTGAAGTGCAAATGAAGACAAATTCCACCCTAAATGTTCAGTAAACGCTGTGTATATGTCTACATTTAAGTGTAAGTGGGAGAAAATTGGCTCCCTGACAAGATGTATGAGGGAGGGAGAGCTTTAAAGACATGGCACGCTGCCTCCTTCATTTGCATAGAAATGTGAAGAGATACAGAAAGCTTAGAATCCTGTGAAATGATACCTAAGGGTCTAAATGTCCCTTCCTTTCTCTCAAGTGTATACAACATCTGTTAAAGCTCTAAATGCTGGAAAAGATCAAATTAAAAGCATTACAGAAAATACTTTGATCTGATTTTAAACCAAATGACTGCTGATCAAATGAAGCTCCAGTGCGGCGATTTCCCATTTAGCCTCAGACATTACAGCTGCATCTGGAGATTCTCTTCAGCGGTGGAAAGCTTTCTCTTTCTTTTCTCTTGCAAATGCACTCACTATTATGATTTTCCATTGATTTTAATTAAGACTTGCTCAGCAGGAGAAAATTCCAGCCAGATTACTTTGTAAGAACCGGATGATCAGCACATTTTTCCAGCCGAACAGATAAAGCCTGCTGCAGTGAAAAGGGAGTTACACAACCATTTTTCTTAATGTTCACAAATATACAGCCAACAGCGGAGCATCACATGCCATCGAAGAAACTTAAAAATATGCAAAAATTGCAGATTAATGTACTCCACTCTGTTATAATCTGTTTTCTTTAATGTTTGTTCAGGAAAGCAGCAAAACTGAAAATATACACAAAATACTTTAAATGAGGTTTTTCCTGCTGGACTTTACATCATTTAAGGCAGCATTTAAAGGCATTGATATCCTTATAGATTTATTGAGAGATGACAGTTTCTCTATTTATTGTTGAGCTGTCACTCTGTTTTTATGCCGTTTTAATGCCATATTTACTGGTAAAACTAATGCAAATAACAACAGTCTTCAAGTATGTTTATCACTGCTCTGCAGGAACACTTTGGTGCTTTGCATGACTGATTTCCTGCTGTTTAGACGACAGGTGTTTTATGTTTTATTAATAGTATTTTTTTTAGATCTGCATTTATATTGAATGTGGAACAAATTAATCAGAGTTACGCATTAGAAGGAAAACCAAAAAAGACAAGAAGAAGGAAAAGAAAAGGAGACAAGGTTGCCCTCACACACTTGTCCCTTCACCTGCTTCCTGCTTTCATTTGTTTCAGTTGTGGAGATGTCGGACTCAATTTGTCCCAAAGTTGCAGACATCTCTCCTTGCTGAAAGGCAAATTACTCTTCCAAAGCAGCAGAGACGAATAGAATTCAAAGATCAGAAACCAGGCATAGAGGAATGATGGTGCAGTCTGCTGGTGATTGGTAGTGTTAATAATCTGCCAATATTACTTAAAGAGATTTCTATTAGAAGCTTGACAGCATCTTTTTACTGATAATATGGTTCGGTCAAATTGCCAAACCTAAGTGATTGCACTGTGTGTGTTCAGTTATGCATTTTCTAAGTGGGACATGTCTGTGTTGCGCAGTTGAAGTTAAAGTGGAACTCTCTCTCCTGGAAAAAGAAAAAGAGGTGGATGGGCTGTCGCCTAATGGCAAAGCGAGTCCCTTTGCTGACTGCAGACCTAATGGGGCTCTGGGACACGGCTCTGACGACGACTCCACGCCGCTCCCCCTCTACCACAAACCACGAGACTACGTGGAGGCCTCCGTGTGTCACGTTAAAGATCTGGAAAACGGACAGTAAGAAAATTAAGAAACTTTTTTCCTTCTCCCACTAAGACATACACACATAGATGCAGAGGTATAAACACAACTGTGTTACAGATGCACAAACATTTATAACTTTTGAGACATATTAGAGAGAAAAGAAGCTCAAAAATCTAGGAAGATTTACATTGAAGGTGCAGTTCATGCAAAAAACACTGTAAAACCAAGTTTTCCCTATTTGGCTCATTGGAGACACATCACTACCAGTGTGTATGATAGCTAATAAGTTATAAGACATCGCAGTACACAAATACAAAAAAGATGCAATAATTTAAAAACAGTGTCAAAAATATATAGAGATCACTGACAGATGTATCTCCAAACTGTAAAATGTCCCACATGCTAAATCAAAGCTAACTAAGTCAACAGCAAGCTGATATGACAATTATGGAATGATGATAAACACTAAAGGCTACAATAAGCGCAGCAACAATGTGCAACATCTGTGTGCAGTTTGCCACCATGCTGGTCGTATCAGACAATGTAAAGCTGCAGCAGCAGAACCCTGATTGTACTGAATGTGTTTTATTTCAAATTAACTCAAGTTTTACCTTGTTAAAGGAAGATTCTGTTTGTTTTTTTCTTTCTTTTGTCAAAAGTTTCATTTTCTAGCTCCAGTGGTCTCTATTCTTTAACAAGAAGGAAAAAAGAGAAAGAAAGTCTTCACTGTACTCTTCTATGGTATATACTACTAGTCAAAAGTTTGAACACATCTTCTCATTCAGTGTTTTTTCTTTATTTTTACTACTTTCTATATTGTAGATACATACTAACAACATCAAAACTATGAAGCAAGATATATGGAATCATGTAGCAAACAAACAATTGTGAAATAACTTTAAATGTTTTCTATTTTAGATTCTTCAAAATAGCCACCCTTTGCTTTATTTATTTATTTAAAAGGATCCCCATTAGCTGATGACAATGGCACCAGATAGTCTTCTTGGGGTCTGAAATGATTACTGCTTTGCACACTTTTGGCATTGTCTGGATGAGCTTCATGAGGTAGTTACCTGAAATGGTTTTCACTTCACAGGTGTTCCTTGTCAAGGTTCAATTTCTTGCCTTCTTAATGGGGTTGGGACCATTAGTTCTGTTGTGCAGCAGTCAGGTTGGTACACAGTTGACAGCCCTATCTGATAACTGTTAGAATCAATATTATGGCAAGAACCAAGCAGTTAAGTAAAGAGAAACGACAGTCCATCATTACTGTAAGAACTGAAGGTCAGTAAGCAGTAATCAAAGCAAAGGGTGGCTATTTTGAAGAATCTAAAATATAAAACATGTTTTGACTAATTTCACACTTTTTTGTTCACTACATAATTCCATATGTGTTCATTCATAGTTTTGATGCCTTCAGTCAGAATCTACAATGTAAATAGTCAGGAAAATAAAGAAAACACATTAAATGAGAAGATGTGTCCAAACTTTTGACTGGTAGTGTGTCATTTCACAATCCAAACCAGATCTGCAACTAAATTTACAGTGTTCTTCTTTGGCCCGTGCTCCATTTCTCCACCAACTGTCATGTAAATCAGCCTGACAGTTTTTGCACAATACTGCTGACAGACAGACAGCACAGAAAACATCACAGTCAGCTCCCTGACTCACAATTTAAAAGAAAGTGACAACAAAATTGAATTAATCCTTCCTTTGCCCATTATTCCACCTCTACTGCAGTTTCATGAATTTTGGTGTGGAAGATCTCGTATTCATGTTGGCAAATGGCATTCATCCAGAAGACATGATGATTTGCATGACTATCATTTTAGTGGATTTGGCTGAACTGCATCTTTACATTAGCTGCAGCTCAGATAACCTGGTTCCCCTGCTAAACCACAGCAAGAATTGTCCTTTGTCTTTTTGTATTATTTACCTGTGCACACCCACCCTTTTGTTTTTGCTTTGACAGGATGCGAGAGGTTGACTTGGGAAGTGGCAGAGCTTTGTTGATCAAAGAACACGGGGAGTTTTCAGCCATGGGCCACAAGTGTCCACACTACGGAGCACCTCTGGTCAAAGGTGAGGGATCTGTTTTTTCAGTTAGATTTTTAATATAGTGCAGGGACAATTTGACCTGTTTGTCCTTTTCTTTCATTTCAGGTGTGCTGTCTAAAGGACATGTGCGCTGTCCATGGCATGGTGCCTGTTTCAACATTGCAACAGGAGACATCGAAGACTTCCCCGGTCTGGACAGCCTGCCTACCTTCCAGGTGACCCTCCCCGCTGGTGCTGTCTCTTAACACATTCCTTGCCTTATCATGTCTCTAAGCACCATCAAAAAGTGTACACATCACTCATGTCTGTTTGCTCCAGGTCAGAGTTGAAAAGGACAAGGTGATCATTCGCGCAAACAAGCAGGTAACAAGAAAAAGAATGTGGAGAATTTGTGCAGGAAAGTAAAGGGGCCACCTGATTGATCCAAGATCTTTCTGCAAACACTTCCAGGCTCTTCAGTCACAGAAAAGGTCAAAGCCCATGGCCCGATGTTCAGCAGTCATTAACTCCAGCTCAGGCTTCAGCCATGTTCTCATCATCGGCTCGGGTTAGTGTGTTATTGTCGCTCTTCTTTTATTTTGACCTGTTTATTTATTTATTTCACAGCTGATCTTTAAATCTCACTGTCAAAGAAATGTCCCTCTTTTTTGGTGAATTGCTCTTCAGGTCCTGCAGGTCTGGTGTGTGCAGAGACTCTGAGACAGGAGGGCTTCACTGACCGCATCGTCATGTGCACCATGGACAGACACCCTCCCTATGACAGGCCTAAACTGAGTAAGGTTTGTACACAGACCCCGGCCACATGCACTGAGACAAAACTCACTTTGCCAAGAAAGTTACATAACTGACTGCAGAGGTGCAGACTTGGTCAGTGGTGCTAAGACCGGAGCTCTTTGGGGAACAGCTGCTCACCTCTCAGCGGCCAAGAAAATGGCTTGTGCAGAAGTAAACAGGAATAAATGAACCACAAAGGATGTTGGGTTACTCTGCCAAGAAAAGCTTAATTAATTAGTTTTCCTCACGATCATAGAAAAATATGAATTTGCTGCACATAAAATGCTAGATTCATCCTTATACTTACAAATTGTAGTTACAAATTTCTGAGTTAAGAATAATTTCCGTTGGGATCTGAAGAGTGTAATCTTAAGAATCTGTATTGCACAAGAGGGAGTGTGACTGTTTTTGGATTGAGGTATTCCTAATGTATTTTTGACTGAGCGCTAACTTGCTAACCCTCAGTCCTTAGACAGCACAGCAGAGCAGCTGAGATTGCGTTCCATGGAGTTCCTGCAGGACCATGACATTGAACTGCTCACTGAGAAAGAGGTGAGGTGGTGACCTGTGAGGTGAAGACTGATCGATAATGGTTAATGACATGCTGAGTAGTGGTAGTAGTTTAATGATATATTACACCAAAAGCAGATTTTGATTCCTTCTTTGAAAATGTGCGTGTCTTTTATGTTTGTTTAAGTCTGCGGAATTTGTTTCAGGTGGTGGCGATAGATGTGAAAACACGATCTGTGACTTTTGAAGATGGCTTGAGGATGGAGTACAGGAAAATCTTCATTGCTACAGGAAGCAAGTAAGGAAACAGTTGTATTTCACCTGATATTAAAGCAGCTGAGATTATAAATGAATAAACTGACATCTGATTGTTTCCATTCACTGCTTGAAAGACCAAAACCGATGAACTACAAGGGCAAAGATGTCACAAATGTGTTTAACATCCGGACGCCTGAGGATGCAAACAGCATAGCAAGGCTAGCCAACAACAAGAATGCTGTGATCGTGGGAACATCATTTGTTGGTGAGAAGAGAAAAAAACACATTTATAAATACAGTCTACTAGCTAGCACTTTTGCCTTGCAGCTAGAAGATCCCCAGTTCACATCCCTGAATTCTTCTTTCTGCATGGAGTTTGCATGTTCTCCCTGTGCATGTGTGGGTTTTCTCCAGGTACTCCGGCTTCCTCCCACAGTCCAAAAATATGCGGAGGTTAATTGATTATTCTCAATTGCATGTGGATGTGAGTGTGATTGTTTGTCTGTGCAGCTCTGTGACAGACTGGAAACCTGTCCAGGTGTCCCCAGCCTTCACTCTAAGTCAGCTGGGATAGACTCCAGCCCCCCTGTAAGGATTAAGCGGTGTATAGTGAAGTGTAAGCTAAGTTACAAATCAAGGCCAGAATTTCTGACCTGACCGCGTTCAAACGTCTAAAAAGTTTTTTTAAAGATCTTCAAAAAAAATCACCAAGAGAAGTCAGCATTCGGAGGGAAGCAGGATTTATTTGTCGACAAAAATCTAGCAGTAATTCTGAGCAGTGATTAACACTCCAAGAAGAACTGAAGATCTTGAGCTGTGCACCATCTTTTATGCTGTGAGCGCTGGTCATTTTTCCACTCCTGTAGGGCATATGATAGGAGTGACGGTTTGACACCATAATACTTTTCTCAATCTATTGGTCAGATCATGACATCAGTTTATCATATTTCACCCTAGATCTCACTTTACAGAATACATGTGCATTAAGTTATCATTAGGTCATCTTTTACAGAGAACATTTCCAGACATGTTCAAACTGTTTGCTCCACATCTCACCCTTATTATTTTGTGATAGATTTAATGCATATTATTCCAATATATGTTAAAACTTAGAATACCCTAAGTTTACACATTATGTTTTGAGTACATATGTTTTACTTCTGGTCCTCAGTCTAATAGCATTTGCCATAATTATATCATCCCTTATTTTTAGCACATCGTACCCAATAAATATTACACTGCAATAGATGATGGTTGGATGAATGATTTGTGCTGATTAAGTTGGGTGACCAGTTATGGAAAATGAAAGCAAACCTTCTATAAAGAAATTCCACTTCCTCCAAAGAGCCTATGTATGAGTAAAACAGTTAAAAAGTAGTAAAATGAAGAATAAAACACATTTATTAAGTGCCTGTACTGGTACTTAAAGCAAAGTGTGAATAATCTTTTAGAGCAGCTCTCAATCGATCATGTGATTAATTACATATATTATCAGCCAATCAGAGACAAGAATTAATCCTGCATCTTCTCCACTGCTTCAAAACTCCTGAACCTAATCCTTCTACTCAGTGATGAATAACTGACATTATTCATTTGTTTTTGTTTTAAAGTGTTTTTATAATATACACTCCAACCACTTTATTAGGTGCGCCTGTGAAATTTAATTCAATCCAATACAACTGTTTTGTAATAAATCCTACTTTTACAAAGTGTCGACTTTTCTCATGTTGACTTTGCAAGTGTAAGAAATGTCCACCTACAGAAACTTGTTTAATGATTAAGTAATATACCATCTTTCAATATTTTTGTATAGCTGCAGTGAATTTTAATCACCACTCGCTATGACCTCAGTAATAAATGTTCAATAAAAATGGAAAATGTAGAAGCTCCATAAAAGGAGAATTTATGGCAGAGCTGCTGTATTTGATTGTGTTACAATTCCCTGGTGTGTCTCTTAAAGTGGTCAGTGATTGTACTTACAAAGACTAAGATGAATAAAGAGAATTTAGAAGAAACAAATAGAAACACAAAACCAAACTACAACATCGGAGAAATTCGTAAAATCACTCCAAAACGCATATCAGAAGTTGGGTGTTCACCTGTGATTCTGTAGCCTTTTATAATATTCTGTGATCTAAGAGAGCTCTCTTTTGGGGGGGTTTATTTTTATTTTATTCTTGCATATGGGGATAAAATTGACAGATTTTTAGTTAAGCCACTCATTAGTCACAAATTTTCTTGTTCTCCACTCTATTACTCAGTGTTTTCCTCTTTTTTTTGTCCACCATCTGTATTGTTCTGCATTGAATACTGTATATGTTAACAGTGCTGTGCTGTGTTTGCTGTGTTGGCAGGAATGGAGGTGGCTGCAGCTCTAACTGACAAGGCCCACTCGGTCTCTGTCATCGGAATCGAGTCCGTCCCCTTTAAAAAAGCTCTCGGGGAGAAAGTAGGGAAAGCCATAATGAAGGTAGAGATGCACTCCTGGGAAATCAAGCTTTTCAGAACATGAAGCACCTCCACAGCACTATCATCAGCATTCTACCCGAGAGGAAACTATTAGTTAAAATGCAAATCATGTTTCTCTGGTCAATACTGCAGCAGGAAGCGCAGCGTAAATCTTCTCATTAGCAGTGATTGATCATGCAGGCATGTGGAAATTCACCTCTGTTGAGGCTGTTTTCATGTAACTACAGTGACTGTTGCTTTGTCTTTGCAGCTCTTCGAGGTGAACAGGGTGAAGTTCTACATGCTGAACGAGGTGTCAGAGATGATTGGCCATCATGGACAGGTATTCAGAAAGTGAGAGAAACAGCATGACATGATGCGCGGTTGCACCTTCCCCTCTCGTTCAGTATGTGGTGAAAGTTAGTTTAAAAACAAGATTATCAGGCAAAACTTAGGATAGTGTCAATTTTAAAACCACTAAAAACTTGGTTTCAAAGTATTATATGGGTCAATATGTAATTGTGGGACTTTTTGTTTCATAGTTGACATTTTTTCTGTTTTCAGGCCTGAAATCAACAGGGCCGCCTATAACCAAACACCACATGGCATTTTTACAGAAAGATTCTTCTAAATATTATATATACAGTCGAGTCAAATTGAAATTGAAAGTTATTTATAAAGATATCGTAGTAAACCTGTTGACATGCCATAAATCCACACTTGACTCACACACTACTTTATATTAAATAACTAAGAAAGTCTAGGAGTCTTGCCAGTCTTTTCTTCAGGAGGAAATGACATCACATGGAGCAGGTCATGTGATCTGGAATTAACACACTTCCTTGAGAGGTGTTTTTGTAATGGGTAACCTAATTAAAAGTGATTTCTCTGACACAGATACAATTTGTTATTTTCCATATCAAATTTGATATATTGCCAGAAAAGAAATACTGGTCATGATTATGTCAACTTAATAAAAAGAACGCAATCAAAACTATTTTTGAAGAAGCTCATTTTATTATTGTTTAGCTGATTAGAAGGTGGTTGTTATTAAATTCTGACTGTTATTTAGTTGACATTTTAGTGATTTCCAGTCATTTTTATTAATAAGTGTTTGTTTCCATGATAAATAATTATGGAATTGGTAAAGACACGATCATAATGAACATAAAAACTTTTTTTTTTTTTTTTTTTTTAACTTTTAATAGAAAATGTATGCAGGATCTTTCCCATGGACTTCAAAAGTCCCTCAATAATATATTGAACCATACACAACATGAACTTACTGAGTGACTACACTTAGATTTGATGAGAAATATCCCACATTTATTTACTTTAACAGTCAAAACACTGGCTTCATCAAGAGTGTGTGAACATGGACAGTCCTGCCAACAGAACCTCAAAAATTATTTAAAGATTCTGATTTAGATGCTTCTTAACTCTTGAGCCTATATTTGAAATCACCCGTTATTACAATGTATTGCAGTATACACTTGACAGTTCACTCTACAGTAAGCAGTATATTAAACCTTCAGATGAGTCAACTTATTTCTATGTGTGGCCGAAGTAAAAGGCAGTTTACATGATACAAACACCACAGTTTGCTTCCATTATTGGAATTTCTGAAGGCACTATATAGTACATAGTATAGTAAACATAATGTAATTTGTAGACAGTTGCAACTAGAAGAAAATTGTGTTTTTACTGTGTATACAACCCCACAAATAAAGAAGTAAAATGAACAATATGTTTTCAGGGCCTTGAAGAATAATCTCCATTTTGTGTGAAAGGCATTAATGTATCAATATAAACACTAATATTTGGACATTTTGTTTTTCCTTTTGCACAGCTGAAAGAAGTTGTACTGAAGAGTGGAAAAGTCCTGCGGGCAGATGTGTGTGTCATTGGAGCAGGTGATTTCAAAAATATATCTTCATTATCTGCTAGTTTGTTAAAATTACTTTAAAATGACATTTAATTACTTTAAAAATGTGTTTCAGGCAGCTTTATGTTTAATTCTCTGAAACCTGACAGGTTTGAAAAGTATCACAAAAACTACAGCATTCATCAAAATCAGGAAGTACAATCAAAACAAGAATAAATATTGGGATTTTCCACTTTCTAATGGTCCTTGAACTAATCGTGTGTGATATATGGGAAAATATACCAAATCTAAAGGTAAAATAATGTTTCATCAAAATCAGTGCTTCGCTAAAGAAATCGCCTAAAAAATCGCCTAAAACAAACATGTTGCTCTGACTAGATGCTGCAAAAATTCTGTTCTCCTCTGCATAGACATGTAGGAAATAGTGATGGAGCTGTGACCAACTGTCACATGACAAAAATTCAGGCACTTTTTGGTTGAACTAGACTGAATTGCAGGCAGCGTTGTTTACACAGAGCAGGTAGGTGACAAGTACGTAACATTAAAATTGAAGTTGTAAAATATCTGTAAGAGATAAAACCATCATTTTTTCAGTACAACACCTGTAGGCACTCCACTTTGCTTTTTTGTAAAAATAAATAGGGAAATTCAACTTTCTTTTCCTTTTTTAACGGCTTCTGGCACTTTAACTATGTCATAGTTATAGGGCCATAAATGGAGAGATGTCCATTTGCCTTACTTTTGTTTTACTCCAGTAAAACAAGTTTAGAAGTTAGGTACTGACACACAACAGCCTATAAGATAATGTTTAGATTGTTGTTGTTACATTGTGTAAAATGTGATTGATGTATGACTGGACATGTTCTGACCAAAAAATCCAAGCAGTATTGATTAAATCTGCACATTTTAGAGCTGTCTTTTCTTCTGGTCATAGTTGTGCTGTTTCCATAGCGGCACAAAACTTTATGTTGCAGTGAAAAATGAGCCCACAGTGAATAAAAATGTGACAGGAAAAAAAAGCACCCAGAAACTTGTTGGGATTCAGAAGGTTGTCTCCCCTCCTACAGGAAGCATTCCTGCAACAAGTTTCCTGAAACAGAGCGGCATCCACTTGGACTCTAAGGGCTTCATCACTGTGAACAAGGTACATTTCAAAGCCAAAAGCTAGTGTGAAAGTGTTTTTTCCCTTTATTTGTTGATTTCTCAATATTTGTTGCATCTAAACTTTCTCCTAGATGATGCAGACAAACGTCGATGGAGTCTTTGCAGGAGGAGATGTGGTGATGTTCCCTTTTCCTCCACGCAACAATAAGAAGGTCAACATCCCTCATTGGCAGATGGCTCATGTACATGGTGAGTGTTATAGCCTGATCCTGACTGCATTTAAAAGGCTGTTACAACCTATTGGGATATACTTAAAACACACATGTAAATGTTTTCTGTTTTCATCCTGGCTGACAGGGAGGGTGGCAGCTCTCAGCATGATGGGCAGAGCCACTGACATCAAAACTGTGCCTTACTTCTGGTCAGCCATGTTTGGGAAGACCATACGCTATGCAGGTAATCGGGCCTGCGTTAGGTTTAGCCTGAGATCTTGTAAATGTTATGAGGCGGACATGCATGAAAGTAGATGAATTGCACTGTGAAGTTTTGTTACTATCCTGCCATCTAGCTGTAAAACTAACAAGCAGCACCCAAGATTAAGATTTACGGCTGAATTGAACTATTTGTTTTCTGTTTGTGGAGGTTATGGTGATGGATTTGATGATGTCATTATACAAGGAGACCTGGATGAACTGCGATTTGTAGCGTTTTATACCAGGTAATGTTTATTTACTTTGCAAACTGGGTCTTCATATGCAATTCTACATATTTGTGAACTTATTTGTAACCTTTATTCTGAGTGTTCATCTGATTTAGTGAAGGTTCGTTGTCATTGTTTTCTCCTCTGGTCCATCTATAGGAGTGAGGAGGTGGTTGCTGTTGCCAGCATGAACTATGATCCTATTGTATCCCGAGTGGCAGAGGTCTTAGGATCCGGAAAGACGATTAAGAAGCGAGATGTGGAGTAAGTCTCCTTCCAAGACTTAAATCTGGTCACGGTTACAATAGCTGTTATGTTCTTTAGGTCCCTCCAGTTTTATGGTGAAGAAAAACATGACAAATGTTATCACTCTGACAGGAAACACAATGAGTCGAGCAGCTTGTGACTTTTATCACATGAAAAGTATTATTCAGGACAAACAAGTTGGCTTATTGTGAAATTACTGCAGAGCGACACCAGCTGTTATTTTACATGCTTAGTTTATGCGGTAAAACTGTATTTGATGAGTTATATAATATTTTCCAGAAAATTGAAATGATTTAGACTGTTTAAAGCTTCACGGGATACATGTTTTGAGGCAGTATAGTAACAAGATACTATAATTTAAGTTTTTAAGTAAAAACCAGCACAATTTTGCAGGAAATTACGATTGTAAGCACAAAACTGCTGATAACACTTCATGTATGTACTTACAGGTGAATATTACGGTAATAGTTGATAACTTCTAATACATTCTAATGTTGTTGTAACAAATATTTTACATTTTTGAAGCATTTAATAGTATTTAATAATTGGTATTAATGTATTTAACATTTTTTTGTCAAGTTTTTAAACTGATTTCTTCAATAAATCAGATGTATAAACAGTAGAGAGATAAAAAAAAAAATAATGCAGTACAAAGTTAATATTTAATTAGACACTTAACCAGGCAGGATTAAAGTTTTTAAAAGAAGTTGTTTTTATATGCATTTAAAACTCACAAAGGGCTTTAAGGTTATTTCTCCAGGAATAATCTCACAGTCAGACCTACAGTGCCTCCTCTGCTCCACAGAAACAGCTGAACCAATGACTCTTTAGCTCAAGGTTCAACTACTACATTTCTTACAAAGTTTTCCAGAGCAGGGCATCAATAAAATATAATACAAATGATTATTAGTACTTAATTTAGTAATGAAACAGTATTAAAAAATATTGCACAAAGTAATACATCCATCCATTTCCTAAACCTGATTTATCCTGCAGAGGGTTGCAGTTCACTGGATGTGCACTGAATCTAAGACTTTATTACTTTTCCTATGTGTTAATTGTAATAATTTTCCCTGTGTTTAGTATTAGTATTATTAATAGTATTATTAGTATTAATACAATGTTATTAGTAACTACTGGATCTGTAACATAAATTGCAGTAATTGTAATAATTGTGATAATATGCTGAAATATTTTGTGATTGGATAGTTTTCTACACATTTTCTCTGTATTTTTGATGTAATGTAACAGCAGTGTTCCTCATGTTCCTCGTGTCTTTCATTTCCATTAATGCACACAAAAATTGAAGGATGTTAGCACGACTTGGCAAGTATGGAAAAATAAGAACTTCTTCTCTTTTCTGTTCACACATAATAACCAATTGTAGGGAACAGCTTAACCTCTGACACATTTGATAGATGTGTATCTGTATGTATCTAATTACTGGATTTTGTGTTGCAGGACTGGAGACATTTCTTGGTTGATTGACAAAGGCTCTCAATAACTCCACAACTGAAGGTCCTAAAGGACAAAGTCCACTGGACACCTCAATACATACACTTATGGTGCTGAGACACTGAGCAGCTAACCCAGTCTCTTCACAAAGACACACACACGACTGTGTCTGTCTGAGACACACATAGCCTAGGACAACACTGCAACTTGCTTTTGTTCCTGAGAGACACTTAAACGTGACCAACGGAGCCATACACGGTCAGAAGACACTGAATCACTGTGTTGGCAGGTCTTTTGTTGATAATGTTGTCGTGTTTCACAACAAAGCAATATTGGATTCAGCCTCTGCGCTGCTGCAAGATGTATCTACCTGTACACTTTTGTTTATAAGAAGCCAGGGATGGGCATTGGCATTTTTTGTACAAATAACATTGTATATAGTTATAATCCTGAATGCACTGTAACAAAATACGAACAAACAATTTCAGCTGAATAACAGACTTGGTTGTGTGTTTGCATACAGACCTTAGATCTGCATGGTATAACTTACTACAATAGGAGTTTTTAAAAAATTAAGCCCCAAAACCAGAGAAATTTCAATGTAGACGCATCAACAGACAAAAGCTGAAATCTGCAACAAAACAAACTGCGTTATGACTTCAGCAGAACCCTGAATGCAACTTTAACTGACTCACTAACACACATGCAGCTTTAATCTGTGATTAATTACAATTGTTAGAATTACCTCTTTGTATCGGTTGCCTTGCTAGTAGAGTGCACAAATGAAATTCTTAGCATACTTTGATCTCACACTAGTGCTTGCACAATAGATTCATGTATTTTCTAACAGAGAGATATAAACTCCTCTAGACGAATGCAGTAGAAGCTTAAGGTTATTTTTGATAGCCGTCACCTCCATGGGGACTGATTATTTGTTACTAACTCAGGGAACTGAGGTTTGTGGCCTGGGCTCATTGGTCCTTTTGCAAGCAGAAATGAATATGTTGCTTTAATATTTCTCTCCCCGGTTATTGTAATTTCACTGGTACTCTCATTTTCATTCAGAAATGCTTGCAATGTGCTTCGGGGTATGATCACATCCTGTTGGGCTGAAGATCCCAAAACACTTGAGCCCTGTCACATAAGTCAACACAGCGATTTAAAACAGCATTGTTCTTCCTACAGAGAAGCCTGAAATGGCATTTTTATAACTAAACTTTGAAATAAAAGTCTTCCAACGGTAATTACTCACTGCTTTACATTTATTTTTTACATGTTACCTGTTGGTTGGTGTGTACATTCTTCATTTTAATACCCAGAAAACAAACAACAGTTAAAATAAAAGTCAGTAGAAAATGTTTAATCATTTCCAAGGAAGTGACAGAGCATAATTTTTCAGATTTTCACTGGTTTCATTCTGTGAATCAGGATTAATACAAAGCAGTCTAAGTTTCATACAATGAAAATCATTTTTGGAGATATCACACAGAATTGTTGAATTCACAAGTTTCACAAATGAATGAAAATTGCTTATAAAACATAAATTCCTAACGAGAAGGACACCTGGGAGACATCTAACACACACACAAGACACACTGAAAGTGTTGACAACATTATTGCAAACAGCCCGAAGAGATTCTTCTACATTATGTTGGATAATAAGTAAGGATGCACTGATCCAGCTTTTCAAATACCGATTCTGAACATCTAATTTTGGCTTTTAACCCCCAAATTTATACACTTTGCTGTGTCATCAGGATCATTTTATGATTTACATGATACACATGAATTCTGTGCCACGTAAAACTAAACACATCAAAATTGAACGAATGAACTCTGAATGATAAAATGACATTGATACTGACACTGGCAGATTTAAAGACAGAACAAGCCATTCTAATACAGCACTTTCAGTGTCAAATGCAGTGAATATCTCTCTTTGGTTCACTCGCCCAGTTGTTGTGATTGTGCGTTCACGTAATTGGGGGGTGAGTCCTTTGAAGAAGCACCGAAGGGAGGAGCAGGTTTGTTTGGCTGCTGAGTTGGAACATCAACAAACTTTCTCAGGAATGGCTTAGTCTATCTTTAATGTGATCAGTCACAGCAATAAAACTGTTACCATCTGTGGCGTATTGGACCAGCGCATCCCTAGGAAGAAGCACCACACCTGTTGACATCTGTCCAAACTAATATATCTACAAACACTGGAGTGAAGGCATTATATGGTGTTACAAGTTAAATCTATGTATTCAGTGATCTATGGGTTCAGTGCTCATTAATACAACTGGGAGACACATCAGTGCAGCGGCAGCCTTCACTGATCACCAGTTTTACTGCACTGTTGTATTAGCGTACTTAAATCACCAGTCTTGACTGTGGTTTATGTTAATATCACCATATAAGAAGGAGTTATCTAGAAAAATATCTGATGGCTGCACAAATCACACAACAAAACAAATAATTGTAGGACTGATTCTTTGGAGGCAAGAGGAAGCTTTCAGCCCTAAGATTTACTGACTGTATGAAAATACTTCATCAGATGTCTGCCTATAATGCCCAGGTGTTATCACAGCATTGGTTATTGTAGTTATTACTAACAGTCAGCATGAGAACTCATTCTGGTAACACGACAGTCAGGACGGTACAGTGAGCTTTGGGGGCCATGAGAAGAACAAGAACAAACTTTATAGATCATAAAAACATATTTGCTGGTAAAATCAGCTGCAAGTTACTCATGAAGAGAATGAGAATAGTCATTTGTAAACATTTCACATATGTACTACAAAAAAGAATCTAGTCACATTATGAAATTTGTTTTCATCAGACAACTACGATCACGGCTCGCTCTGCACTCGACAATAAAGGCACTTTTCAAATCAGCTGTTGAGATGATAAAAGTTGGCAGCGATCTCTGCTGCATTAGAGGTAACACCTGACGAGAGAACAGTCTGAGTGGATGATTATCTGTCTAGAAATGTCCTGCTGATTCCTCTATTATTGGCAAACGATGTATTCTGAAAGATAAACGTCTCCCAAAAGCCTTGAAGCAATATGTGGAGCTTACCCGAGGTCAGAGGTCATATTCTGCTGCACACTGCTGGAGGTACCATTCATACAATTTACCCTGTGAGGCAAAATTAACTGTGTTAGATTCACAATCCTGATGTTTTAAATTGGATAGACAAAGACAACTTGACACCAAAAACAAATCTAACCTTCTTGGCTTTGACGATATCCTGAATATAATCACTGTACTCTCCCATCGTCCTCTTCTCCTTCTTCGTCAGGGTCTTGTTACTTCGGCTGATGATTAAAAACATCGGAAAAATCTGAATTTCAGCAATCATTTCCTGTCTTTGTATCGGTGTGTTTATGTTTATGAGAAAGATTGTGTGTATGCTTTGTGTGCATCTTCTTTATACTAAACAGAAAAAAACACTTTATTTAACACCCTAAACCCTAAGAAGTTTCTGTATATTTACACTGCAACATCAATACTGTAAAAAAAAAAAGCAGGTGACACTTCACACCATAGACATTTTACTGCTTACATTTTGAATTTGTTTCCACACATGCCTCCTATTTGCTCTGTATAAACAGTGTGTAGTTCAGTAAAATAGTCCCTGAATTTTTGTGAAGCGTCTGTTGGTCGCAGCTGAGTCTAACTCGACTTCTCAGTTTGGCAAAGGAGTACAAAATTATTTGTATTTTACAGAGTCTGCTTAGTGCACACATTTTATTTTGGGCTATTTTTTAATATAAATAAGACATGTAGATTAAAGTGATTTTGATGAAATATAATGATTTTAAGCCTAGGTTTTGTTAATTTTCTCTGATGAAATCAAAAATTACACATGATAAATTCAAGGACTTTTAAAGTTGAAAATCCAACAATGTTTTTAAGAGTTTCTTGCTCAAAAAGATATTTTTTGGACAATTTATAAAGATAACATGCCTTTCAACCCTGCTAGTAGGTTTTGGGTTTCAGAGGGTTAAACATCCGTCTGAGGGTTGAGGTTATGCGTGTTTAGGGTTTGATTTTAAAGTGGCAACAGACAAGCTTCTCGCTAAAATTTATGATCATTAAGTAAAAGTTGACTGCATAATGTAATAGCTATAGAATAGGGTCGCCATCTGTGTTTAGATTGGTTTCCCAGAAGGATCGCTTTCACCGTGCAATTCTATCTGTCACTATGTATAGAATCTCTCAATAACACGAAGGCTCAATTTATGGCATGAAGAAAAACTGGGGTAACTGTGGAAACTCGACTTGGCGTAAGAAAGAGCTCCACTGTTGAAGGAGACACACTTTTAAACACAGTAATTTTGGCCAAACAACACTCAGAAAAATAAATGCCTGAACCAGGTTTAAGGAATTACTTTTCTTTCTGTCACAGCCACAGCTTAAGGCTGTGGGCTGTGGTAGTGCTTCCTCCTCCGGTCCTGCTCTCTCTCTCTCTCTCCTAGGTGTGTTCATGGTGAAGCTGGCAGCAGGTGTGGTGCATCATGATCAGCAGACGAGCTGCAGGTGGAGCTGAGTGACTGGTCTCTGAGTGTCTCTATAAAAGCAGATGGCACCTGTCTTCTAATCTCCAGTTAGTGCTGGGAGTAGAACTGTCTTTGCCACCAGCCTAGAATTTCCAGTAATTCTGTTTTCCGTGTTTAGAAAGCTGATTCCTGCCTGCTGAGTTGCCTGGGTTCCTTCGTCTACTGCTTTTCTGCCCTACCACGGATTCTGCCTTCTTCTCCGGAGGATCTCCACCTGCTGCCAGCTTAACCTGTGAACATCAACGTACACCTGGAAAGAGGAGTTTCTCTGGAAACATCTGCCACGACTGGGTTCTATTGACACCAACTTACCAAGCACATGGCGAACACCGGGAGGGAGAGTTCTAGATGAAGTCAAACCAAAAGGACTGTGCTCAGCTCATCAGCTAAGTTTCCAAGCCCTAGTATCACCAGAGTCTTTGTATTGTTAATACGTCGAATTAAATAATCTGTGTTCTGTATTTAACTTAATGTATTTTATACTTTGCATAGGATAGCTTTTGTCTGGGGTTTCAGCTCATAATTACTGGTAGTCTAGGCTGGGTTAGTTTTGTGTTCTCAGTTGTTTCCCTACCTTGGTGTTACCATACGTGGGTTAACTTTAGTTTCAGTTTCTATGTTCATGTAGTTATTCCTCCGTACCTCTAGATGGTTTTGTTTTGAGTTCTAGTAGTAGTTTAGTTCTTCTTTGTCTAAGATTCTAGTTCTGGTTCCTGTATAGAGTTTTTTTTTTTTTTTTTTTTGTTGTGAATAAAGGCATTTTTAAAACGTTCATGCTGGTGTTGTTTCATTTCCTACTCCTGAGCCTTTTGAATCTGCCGTAACACTTTCATTTAGCTAATCAATTATCTGAGTTAGTGTTTCAGCTATTTCTGTGTCTATATGTTTGTATTGCATCACGTACCCTGCAAAATACTTTGCCAGGAAAAGCAGAAGGTAGCAAAAAGCCCCAAAACCAATCACAAACACCACTTGTCCGTCTTCTGGTATCCAGTCCCATAAATACATCACTATTCCCTGTGAGAAACATGTTGAATAGACAGTCAAACAAGATAAACTGCATGCAAAAAAACAGGAAGTAAGCAATATTTTATTCCAACATTGTTAGTTCCATAAGTTTAAATCCATGTCAAAGTCGAGAGTGCATGACTGTCAGGACTTACTGCAGAGACATTGACGGTCCGAGCTGGACCTTCACCCAACAGCTCATCCAGCTGCTCTTTGGAGAAGGTGTTTACAATGAAGCTGAGGATGAAGAGGAGAGGTAGGAAAATGCCCAAAGCTCCACACAGGAACGAGTGAAGACGGACGCTTTTGTTGTAAATCACATTAGCCCTGTTTACACACAGAAGATGTCTGGTTTAACACATTTACTGCAACTGATAACATCACCTATTTCCTCCATATAATAAGACATGGTGGATGATTGATGGACGAACAATATTATAGCTGAAGTAATAACTGGAACACAGTAAGCTGTTGTGCTGTAGGTTAAGAGGTCGAACCTGTCCTGCTGTAGTCGGCTGCTGATGGTGGAACAAATAAGGTCACAGTCTTTCTCCAGCTGATCCAGAGTCTTCTGAACGGCCTGGTTGATGGTCTTCTCGATGGTCTGACAAACCCCGTCGATCTGGTTCACACATCTGCTCGGCTAAACAAGACAAAAGGCTCATAAATGCATCAGTTTTGGAGCAAACATAAAAACATCCAATGCATCTCAAAAGTGGAAGGTCTTCAAATCTCTGTGACAAATCCAGAGGGCATTTTGACTGACAGCCTTGTGCACTTTGCAGGAAGTGAAGCTGCACTTGCTCAGCAAAAAATAAATTGGAGGTCTGGAGAGATTCACAAATCTACCACACGGAGTAGGGCTTTGGGGTTGTAGATCACAAGATGGTGCAGCAGTAACTCAGGACTGGAGCTGCCATTGTCAAAGGAAGCAGATCAAAGTCTGTGGTTTATGATCCCTGTCTCCCCCTCAAGAGTGGCTAACTCTCTCGGTCGTCATACTACAAAATAAATCATCCTGTTCAAGCCATCAAGTAGAAAAAGTAAAGCAAAGAACTTACATTCAAAGTTCAATTAATGGTTGCTCAACCCCAAGGATAGCAGATCTAAATTAAGAGCTGAGGAAAACACTGCTGAAAGCAACAAGAACCAGACCCACAGCTCCACTACAAGGTGAGAAGAAACTCCACTACAAGGTGAGAAGACACTGCATTATTTAAAGAGGCCTTCAGGTGAAAATCAAGTTGTTTTTTTTTATCTTGTAGGCATGTCCATATGGTGTTTTTTAGATGCTAGAGGATAAGAGCAAAATAAGCAGTCAACACTACAGCTGAGCATTTTCACCTTGGAAAAATGACTTCTGGGGTTTAAACAAAACAAAACTAAAGGAACCAATCCTGTCAGCTTGCAGGGTGGAATTTTCTGTATCATTATTCTTCTTCATAATCAGTTTCGAGCTTGAGCATGAATGGCCAAAGTACTTCAATATTACAGCTGGCTTTTGTGCAGCATTGAGTAGTTTTACACTGTTTGTGCAGAGTCATAAGTGTGTTAATTTGCCAGACCAGTAGGGGGATGGGTGGACAAAGATCTGTACATTCTAGAGCAAGGGACAGTGTAGAGATACATCTGAGCCATTTTAAAACATGAAGGGAACATTCTCAGGAAAAAAATCTAACTATATAATTTCAATACATAGAGATGAGTTTTTAGTGGATAAATAAATGGCTGAAGGGGGATTTTCAGACATCCAAGCATTAGTGTAGAAAACAAGATTTAAAAAATAAAGGCATAAAAATCTTGATTTACATGAACTACAGGCGGTAAAATAACCAACACAAGAACACAGCTGATTTTACCTTCTGTGGGTTGGGGATGTAGATTGTCGGCATTTCAAAACCACATTTATTGAGACCTGGACGGCGACACAGTTCCTGTACAATCTGCATCATCACTCTCTGACGACAGACAAAAACAAATCATAGTTTTTACATTTTGGAATGAAATCTACTAAAAATATAAAAATCCGTATTTTAGGTTAACCTACCTGTCTGTCCGTTTCCTTCCCAGCTTCGTCTGCCTTGCTGAGGTAGAACAACAGCTTGTCTCCACATTTTTCACTCAGCTTCTCCACAATGTTGAGTGTGCGTTTGCACAGCGCTTGGCCCATCGGGTCAAAGAACACAAATATCAGGTCTGACTGCTCTCCTGCGCAAATATAATAACATCCATTAGAGGATTACGACAGCTGAAGAGTAAATACGTCAATACTTGAAGCTATAGAAGCGTACCCAACCAGGTGATGGCGCTGTTGACGTCAAAAGGGTAGATCATGTCCCCATCCACCAAACCAGGAGTGTCCACGAATGTGACCAGGCTGAATTTCTTCTGCTTAGAGGTGGAGATCTCAGCAGACAGGTAGTCCATAACACCTGGAACATACAGATGCTGTGTGTGTACAGGTGCTTCCTTTAGAATAAATCCCCAGTTACAAAGATAGTAAGTAGAAAGTTGAGACCCTGCAGGACTATATTATAGAGCACGACTAGAAACCGCGGTGCGGTCAATACTTGGACACCTGAGGGAGATCTGTGACATTAAGATCAACAACTGAAAAGTCAAGTTTTGACCTCGCAGTTTTGCATTTTTCAGAAATTGTCCAGATAAAGACACATATGTTAGCCACGTACACGGTAGAATATGCATCTGACAGTAAACTCTGGTTCAGCTCCTACGATGAAAACATCAGCAGCAGCCACACCCTCAACCATCAAACTTCCCTTTTTACACGTGAAACATTTTGTTAGGTTTCAGCTTTTCTCACTGTCCCCTCTTCGGAGACATCTGTTGTCATGGTTACACACAACAGCTCTTCAACTGGCAGCTTTAGTGTGGGGCGTGGGACATAAAGCTAGCCAGTGAAGAACGACTGTGAGGCAACGCGCTGCGAGGTTACGATATTCCACCACAACCATCACACACGAGCCCGAAGAGCCCGTTCAGACAGAACAGGATCACTATTGAGACATACCCCTACTACTGACAAAGTGAGCCCCTCCACCCCATCCTCCCTACACACACACACACACACACACACACACACACACACACACACACACACACACACGCCTGGGATGACAGTGAGGCTGTTTCATGCGAAGAGGCAGGTGTTAACAGGCAGCACAAATCACATCCTTGTGCTACAGCGAGCAGGGCCACTGCTGCTGTGGCACATTAGCATTCCCTTATGTTCCTCTTGCATCAGCATGGCCACAATTTCAATACATCTGCCTCCTATCACACATCTTGGCAACGTTGAGACATCCCAATTGTGCAAAAGATGACAAGATGACTGTGGTGAAGGGAAATCATTGTATACATGTACACAAGTGTGTGTGCGCACTGCGCAGATATTATCAAGTAGCTTCACATTCAGTCTCTAAGAGGCTACGTGATTTTACTTTAGTGAACTGGAAAAATACAAGTGCATACATCTGATGCTTAAAATCTGCGAATTAAATGGCAGTACAGATATGTTTCTTCATTTGACTGAAAAAAGTCCTCTGAAAGGTGAAAACGTGAGTGATACTGGCCAGTGGGTGCTAAGTTCCTCAATTGACTGTAACTGAGAGGACTGGGAAGGAGATCGTGTGCATGAGCAAAAGGGCAAAGGCTGCAATAATGCTGCATCAACCACGACTAAAAAAGAGCAAGTTGGACTAAACAGGTCAAACCAGCCACAGTACAAATAGAGCTAAAGCAAATGAGCAAATAACACAGACACACATCTTCGTTATCTAACAGTAATTAATCATCTGGTATGTGACGAAACAGTCAATTTCCATGCAGCACGTAGTCTAAACTATTGACAACAGGTTGCTACCTGTATAAAAACAGACTTAAAGATCTTTTATGCAAGTACAAAACAATATAAAGAAGTATCCCAAAGCATATCCCAAAGGAGATCAAACTGTATAATCAGCAGCTGCTCCAGAATAAGGATATATGGTGCTTTTCTGATGAGTCATCCTCAGCCGCTGTGACAGGTAAACAAATGTCCGGTTTAGTGTATTTCCAGAGGCACCGATGAAGTTGAAATAAAAAGCCTGCGTGTATTCCAGCAGCAGATCGTTGGTGCTGCGAGGCTCAGGCCTGCAGAGTGGAGCTGTTGCTGCTGGAGACTGGGCTGTGCCGTCTCTAATGGCTGTGACATTTCTCAGCAGCTCCTCCTGACTACACTGCACTGCTGTCGATGGGGCGTGTGACTCATACGCCATACCGTGAGCGCTGTGGTCCGCACCCAGTGAACCCTCTCACTCTCTACACGCTCCCTGTCAACGTACACATCACCCTCCTCCACCCCGCCTCACCGCACACACCCCCCACTCAGGCAGCAGGCACATCCAGGCTTCCTACATGACCGTCCATAGCAGCCGTCCAGCGTCTCCAGACCACCGCTGACGCACAGGCCCGAGACCAGCCGTCTTAAAACAATATGCCACTAATTACTTCTCACCTCGCATATCTATCAGCGACAAATGGCACATACGTGACTGTGTCTGATTTGTAACTTCAAACAGTGAGTTTACGACTCAGCGTTGAGTCGTCAAGGTGAAGCACCTCCACTCCTCAAATCACATAAGTCTGAGCCGTGATCAGCAACGACACATAAGTAACCGGTAGCGAGTAAAAAACTGGATTAAACAGGCAGGATTTATGGTGATGCTATGGATTAAATACAGTTTTAAGGTGAGTTTGCTTTAAGTTCATTTATTTATTTCAAAGCTGAACTGAGTCTGTAACAGACTACTGGTTTCCAGAAGGAATTATTCATGGGCCACACAGCAGAGCATTATCTTAACCCTCAGAGGTACCAATCTCCTTCTGCAGTTCATGATTGCATTCATCTCCTGTTCACTATTCCTGTGGTGCTGCTGCTGGACTAATGCTGCATCTCCCTGCTGTTCCAGCAGATTTTAACACTTTATCCTCTCTTTTCACACTTTCATCTTTTTCATCATGATGCCAATGAAAGGCAGCTGCAATCAATAGACACCCCAGTCATATTTCTCAAACTGCAGACACAACAAGGGTGATATTAATGATATAATCTAGTGCAGGGGTAGCCAACACGGTGCCCGTGGGCGCCTGGTTGCCCGCAGAGACCATGTGAGTTGCCGGCAACACATGTTCTAAAAATAACACTAGTCACCATGAAATTCCTCATAAAAATTATAGTTGCTGTTCTTTTTAAATCAGAAATACTTACATTAATGCAGATTTTAAATTCCAATATTTATTAGATTTAAAAAAAAAAAAAAAAAAAAAATGTCTTCGGTGTAAATGAACTTTGACCTTGTCCGAGTCAAAGTTCACTGCGCATGTCCACCCACCACGTCATTCTGCTGAAGCGTCCGGACGCAGACACTTTGGGAAGCTAGCTGTAGTTTTTACCCCCAAAACATGACAGAGAAGTGAAAGAGAAAACACTATTTTCACGATGACTGGGAGTAAGAGTTCTTTTTCACGACAGTGAAAGATAAATGGCTGTGTGTCCTATCTGCGGGGCGACTATTGCGACGGCAAAGCGGCACAATGTGGAGAGATGCTACTTTAGCCGCTACAAAGCTTCCATGCTAACTAGCCACCTGCTAGCGCACATAGACTGTATGCGCACTACGGACAGGAAAAGCCCAGGACTTAAAGGCAGGTTTGACGTGTACTACGCGGCTAAAAGTTGCTTCGTGGAGAAAAATGTACCATTAGAAAAGCTTGTTTCAGTTACGACGGACAGGGCTCCCTCCATGACGGGTCGCCATGCAGGCTTCATTGTACGATGCAGAGGTGATCCAGACTTCCCAACATTCCTACATTACCACTGCAGCATTCACCAGCAGGACATATGTATGTACAAAAGTGGCCGGATTTGATCATGTGATGACTCGTGTCATGAAGATCATAAATGGTTCCAAAGCCAAACAACCAGGACATTGAAGGTGCTGTTGGACGAGCTGACAGCTGAACATGGTGACCTGTTACTACACACAGAAACCCCATGGATCAACAGGGGACCAGTTTTGCAGCGTTTTTTTGTCACTGTTGGCCGAAATCAGAGAGTTGATGCAATCCAAAGGGGAAGACACCTTGCTGCTTGAGGACACTGAGTGGATTCTTGCCCTTGCATTTTTAACGGACATCACTGGGAAACTGAACCATCTGAACTGTGAGCTGCAAGGTAAAGGTAAGACATGATAAGCTCTGCAATGCCAGGCTTCCCACTAACACACATTTACAGACAAAGAAAGAGGTAACGTATGTTGTCATTCAAAACATCGTGCCGTTACACAAAAATGTGAAAAATAATTTGTTGAAAACATGTAATGATTTGTTGTTATGATCTGTTAAAAATGTTGCAATGCTGGTGAAAAATGCTGGTGATTAGTACTAATGTGATAGGATTCATTTCAAAATGTGAAAGAGTTGATTTTTTTCATACATAACTGATAATTTGTACAAACATGGGACAGAGTTCATGAATTGTTCAAAAATGTTACAAAGGTAGTGGTTTGCACAAATGAAGCATGATTTGATGGCAGTTAATGATTTCCTAAAAATGTTAGAAGTGACAATTTGCACAGAAATTTAACTGGTGTGATTTTGAACAAAATGCTGCAAATATGCTGATTCATACAAAACTGCCAAGAAAGATATTTACCAAAGTTTGAGAGATGGGATACCTCTGACTTTTAAATATTGGAACAGATTTCCATATATATATGTGTGTGTGTGTGTGTGTGTGTGTGTGTGTGTGTTTCCTACCTTCATTGTTGTGGAAATCGTTGTTAATAATTATTGCAAGGAATAATTAACATAAATGTGATCAGACAGTCTTTTTACATATTATTTTCATTATTATTATTTTTGTTTAAAGATGATGGGGCAAGTTTGCTATTGAGGAAGTTTGTATCAAACAAGGTGCCCTTCGTACTACTCAGTACCCTTGAAGTTGCTCTCAGGTTCAAAAAGGTTGGTGACCCCTGATCTAGTGTTTGAGACTGCAGTGCAGATTTTATCAATGAAGGAAGATTTGTCTTATGCTAGTTTTAATATTTATTGGTGGAAAGATGCAAAGATTTAAGTTACTATCCTGAAAAGGAAAACATGTTTTTACCTGTTCTATGGTGTGAGACATTTACAAATGCGATGTGATGCGTCACATCAGCAAGAAACTGAGTAAACTCTGCATGCATGCATCAGATCTACACATATTGATTGTTTCAGGAATATGAAACCTGATTTGAATGCAGGAGGAGTGCAGTAAAGAGGCCTGGCTTTTGTTGAAATGACAATATCAGAACAATAAAGGAAAAAAAATGTAAAAATTGTACTTTTCAGAAATACATCATGAGTTTCTCATGAAAAAACAATAAAAAAAGTCTTACCTTTGAACTCAAGCAGTGGTCGAAAGTGGGGGTAGAGATGCAGCGTTGCATTCCCCTGTGAAAGAGTTAAAAAGACAATGTGAGAAAGAGCCTGATGAGACAAATACTAATCTGCAGGCTTTTTTTCCCTGCAGTTTTTCTCACCCCTCTACAACACAGTCTTCTCTCTTCTTCGTACTTTGCACTCAGTCTTACACCAGCTGGTGTGCTGCAGCTCAGTACTCCTTCTGTAGCTCTGCCTGTGTATAAGAGATAATCCTTCCCCTCTGCACTCCAATATATTATTCATCTTCATCACCTTCACCACAGCAGGATATGAACAGAGAGGGAGAGGAGAAAGACGAGAGAAGATGGAGAGACAGGTGTCGCCCGAGCCTGTTTATATGCTGCAAAGATGTGTGTGTGTGAGTGTGTGTGTGTTTATACAACAAAGCCATTCACTGGAGCAGCACACAGAATGAAAAATCACCACTGACTGAGGGAGTGTCGTCCATACATGATGACATCGAACGCATCGTTTCATCAGCCTTCATGACTGGCTGCAGTTTTCTGAACTTTAAAAATTCAAAAATCTTTCAAGCATGAAACTAAGACATCACATCTGAATATGAAATATTGTTTAACAACAAACACTAATAAAATCTGTAGAGAAAATAAAAGCAGTAAAATAAAGGATAATTATCATGGTTTTCTCTTCAAGCATTAGTTGGTACTTCTGTTTTCTGGCTTGAATACATAGTCCTTCTGCAACATTGTTGGAAATGTTGGCTGTGTTCCTGCTGGTCTTACCGTCAGTGATTCTCTTTTGCGACCGCTTGTGATGAAGGTAAACCCCTGCGTTTCAATGGCCACGCCTGTTTTCTGTATGTGCTCTTCAGCATACCTAGAATGACAGGTATGAAATATTATTCATTGCTTTGATATTACATTTATAAGTGCACAAGACCTAAAGCAATAATGCCTTCATTCTAATGGTTAACAATTGGTAGTAACTGACAGAATAGTAAGAAATGTCCATTATTATTCCTCAGTGCAAAGTTGGCAGTTTTATGTTGCTTATTTTGTCTGAATGCTATAAAACAGACAAAAGCATAAATCCTCACACTTGGAAAGCTCAAACAAGGTGGTGGCTTAATTTTTTATTAATAAATTGTCAAAACAGGTAAACAGTTATTCAATTGTCATCAATCTATTTTCTGTCCTTTTATTTAATTCCATTTATTAGTACAACTTCTGGTAAACTAGCCTCGTATGAGCGTGGAGGACTAGTAGAGGATGGGATGTGAACCTCTGATCACTAAATTAACACCTCAGGAGGTTAGACCAGGAGTTTCCAAACTTTTCAGAGACTGACCCCCAAAATAATGGTGCCGGAGAGTCACAGCCTTCACTACTGCCAGAAGCTGAAATATACCAACATATGCACAGCCACACAAAGACAAAGAGGCCTGTCGGAACACAAGTAAAACAACACAGAACACTTCACCAGCTTAAAGACCATATTAGTAGTGATGTAATGTAGGATAGTAGCAGAATATGCTGGTAAAAGCAATCTCCATGTATAAACTGTGCTCCTGTGTAAACATACAGTATGTAGGAGCAGCAGACTCACAACAGTTAAGTCTAATATATGTCATTTCTAATCCTTTTTAAGTTTGATTTGATTTCTGGAAATCATCTTCTGACCTCCACATTGAGAAGCACTAGAATAGACAATAAGTTGCACACTGAAAATTAAGGAAAAACTATTAGAGATCCAGCTTTGTAAACTCTCCTCTCTCCAGATCAAACCATTCTCTGTATTACACTAATATTTACTATGAAAACTATTAAGAACATCTTTAACATTTACAAAAAAAAAAGCAGCAGCTCTGGAAGTAAAAGGAGGGTACACAGAGTTCAGTTTATGTAATATAGATAGCTAGTCAGTTAGCATGATTGACAGCTGGTCTCCTTACAGAGGCAGTTTAAAACATGTTTCTGAATAAGCTCAGGGTGATGCTGGGACAGAGAGCTTGTCAACTCTGAAAAACAGAAAACAGAATTTGTGTAATTTATTTATTTTACTGAAATTAGCATTTACTCTGATAAACAGCTATTGATGCAACTGTTTGGTAAGTCACTACTTGCTTAAATAATTTTCCAGACAAAAATTTAAAACTAAGAGCTTCTTTTCTTTTTCATCAGTAGAATAAATTTGGGTTTATGCAGCTCGTTCAACAAGAAAGGCATTTTTTCAAGTCATATTGGACTCTTGAATTCATGAGGATTTATTTGATACATCACCTGAAAATGTCCAGTATTTAAGAAGTTGAATTCAGTTGAGACTATTTGGGGATTTTATCAACACATTATCTACAGTTCCTTTAAAATACATTATGCCATACAATGGAGATATGGATAAATTACATGATCGATCAGAATTAGCTCAAAATGTAGCTTAATTCTGCAGGCAGCTTTGAGTTAGTGTTGTAACCAAGTGGTCTATACAGTCTGTCACTGACCATCCTCCTGACAGCTGGTCCTGTGGTCCCCCGTGGGGTCCTTAGTAACTGGTTCTGACCACAAACACCACAGACCACTGCTGTTAGGTTTTGTCAAAACACTTTCCATGACATGCAAATACAACAAACTAATCCTGTTTATCATTTCTAAAAACACATATTTTTTGAGGCAAAGCTACCGAGCTGCATTCAGACCCCAAAGCACATTTTAAAAGTCATGTGTGGAGGTCAGAGATAAAGACATCTTTCTACAAAATCTCTTTCACACATGGAGCGGAGCATGTGATGATCAGGCAGCCGGGAGTGATGTGGGCAAATTTATTAACAACAAAATGTATTACCAGTTAATGAAGGAGCTCTTCCCTGCAGAGTGGTTCCCCATTATCATCACTATGATCTTCTTTCTAGGCGGCAGGAGCCGGACTCCGAGGCTGCTGGCGATCTTCACCAGGCCTGAACACAAACAAACACACACAGTAATCAGAGCATGCAACAAGTGAAGTGGTGTCTTCACAATATGATGCTCTAGATCAGGGGTGTCAAACTCATTTTAGTTCAGGGGCCACATTCAACACAATTTGATCTCAAGTGGACCGGACCAATAAAATCAGAGCAAAACAACCGATAAATAACGATAACTCCAAATTTTTCCTTTGTTTTTGTGCAAAAAAAGTACATTCTGAAAATATTCACATTCAATTTATCATTTACACTTTGCAACTTACAGATCACAGAGTATCTACAAAGGCTCAAAACATTTAGTCCCAGGTATCTGGAGCTGAAAAATATAGTATTTTACTTTTAAATAGACAAAAAAAACAAAAAGACAAAATATTACCAAAATGAGACACAAGACGACAAAAAATGAGACAAACGACGTAAAACAAAAAGAATTGACAAAAAATTGGACAAAAAGTTAAAGGGCAACCAAAAAATGGACACATGAGACAAAAAATGACAAAAGTGTGAAACAAAACAAAAGCGATACAGAAAACAATAAAGCAAAACACAAAATGACAAAAATGAGACAAAAAAGACACAAAAGGACAAAAACGAGAAAAGACAAAAATGTGAGAAAAAGGATAAAAGTCAGACAAAACAGGGACAAAAAACGACAAAATATTACAAAAATGAGACTCAAAATGACAAAAGAACAATGAGCAATCCAGTATTTAACTTTATGATCAAAAAAACTTGTCCTGGTCTAGGAACTATTTTAAATTTATAGTTTTACAATTTTACAATTTGTAGTTAATGTAATTTTTACACTTTACAAAGTCATCCAGCGGGCCGGATTGGACCCTCTGGCCACATGTTTGACACCTCTGCTCTAGATTGAATGTCAAATCAAATACAACTACAGGAACAAAAAAGTTGTGCAGAAAAGGAAGAAATAGCAGGCACATCCCATGTGCAAAGTCAACATTTTTAAAACCATCAGTAACATCATTTTAAATGACTCAGAATGGGAGATTTGGGGGTCGACAGTGCATGGCAGGAATCATGATTTATCCAAGTAAAGGCAACAAGAAGCGACTCACTCCCATATTATCACCTCTGAGGAGCCTTTGAGCAAGGCCTTTAATCTGCTGCACTGAGGCTGCCAACAGATAAGAGCGTGTTTGCTCTGGGTGTCTTCCAGGTGTGAACATGTAAATGTGTGTGAACAGAGTGATCTGGAAGAAGACAGCAGTGATCTTACAGAACCAGATATACTTCTTCTCCTGGGATCGGCCTGCTTATGTGATCCTTACACTGTAATAAAACAGCAAGAGAAAGAAACCTCTTTGACTGCAGAGTCTGCACACACACAACGCACGGATCAACAGCATTGTTGTTGAGGAAACAGCAGTTCTCCAAATATTTAACCGCAAGGAAAACAAGATATCATTTATCTGCCCTGGACTAACCAGCTTATTATAAATCACACTGCAGAGGGCGGTTTGAGGGCACTTCTCTCGGGTTAAACTGCTGTTAGTGGCTGTGTCTGCAGACCAACAGTGATATTTTCCTCCTGTAGAGCCTCTGGGTGTTCAGTGTCGTGTGTTGGACACTGACAGGCGGCAGCTGCAGACCTCCGCCTCCTTTTACAGCCCAAACAAGCCGCATTTCACTTCTACGTTCACAACCACAACTTCAGCCGCTCACTTACATAACCCCACATCCATGCGTGCTTGTTTGTGCTTCGTGGTCCAGACTTTGCTGTAACCCGGGTTAGTGTTCATTTACCGTGCTCGCTGTCCACATACAGACTGTGGCATTCCTTCAGGATCCTCTCACTGGGGGTGGTGATCGCAGACTCCAGAGGATTTGCCACGGACCGGGGCTTTCTGCCCGACATTGTCACCGCAGCCACCAGCCGCTTGTCCGCTGCTTGGAAAAACTACAAGGGGGAAGACTTTCGGGGTTGCACGCGCACTGGTCCGTGCGGAAGAAACGCCCTCCTGCGGGCAAACACAACTATCATAAAGTGCACATATTTTCTCTCATACTACAGCGTGAAGCCCCAGATGATCTGTGCTGCAATTGTTTTGACTCCATGTCTCTAATTTTTACAGAATTAACTGCTCTTCTTCTTAGAAAATGGATACACGTGTTGCTGTTTTTAACTTTGACCATGTCTGTATGGATGTAATAATATAAGGGTCATTCCAGAACTGGAGGACATTTTACGTCCCACCCATCAAATTTCAAATAATCCGTGAACAAAATACTAGAACATGCAGTTGTTGTGTAAATTTACTTGTCCTGAAACCAAATCTAAAAAAATGGGAGAAAAAATGTTGGAAAATAATTTTAAAACACCAAATAAGTCTGGAGTTTCCCCTAAAATGTCATTTTTCTCTTGTCCCACCTCCCTGATGACCAAATTAAATCTCAAATAAAACAGTTAAAATGAGATTTAAATCTCTTTTTTGATTAAAATTGATGTCTCTTGTAATTGTGGGAGTACTTTTAATCAACATTTTATTTTAAATAATAATTATTATATAATAAATGTGTGTCCCACAACAACCCTGCCTTTTTAGCTGGTAGAAGAAGAAGAAAACAGTGAGTCTCATGATATGCTGGAAATAACATCATCAAACAGTTTTCCAAAAGAATGGGTAGAGCAAAGCATTGACCTCTCTTCTATTTTAAATTTTCATAACATTGTCAGCCTTAATTGAATGTCTCACTCTACCTCATATTATCAGGATCAGACTAATTCTTTTAACTTTTTTGTTTGGTGTTTTACATCAGTAAGTTTGTCCTCTTGGTCAGCAGTACCAGCTAGATAAATATCTAGCTGGTACTGCTGAGAAGAAGCTAACATTAGCATGGATTTGCAACCTTGTTACTGTAATTAAATTCGGACGGTTATTTAGCTGACATTTTAGTGATATCCAGTCATTTGTTATTAATAAATGATTGTTTCCATCATAAATAACTATGTAAAGACATGATCATAATGAACATAAAACCATTATTTTTTTTATTTTTAGTAAAAATGCATGCAAGATATATCCCATGGACTTCAAAAGTACATCACTTATGTATTGACCCAGTTATTAGAGTAATTTTATTTTATGAACTTCTGTTTCTTAATAAAATCCCAAACTGAATTCATGATGTTGGAATCAGGACCACACCATCTGCCTTTAGGACCTGTACTGCATAACAGTGGAACCTAATAAACTCTTAATCAGACCGTTGTGGTCATATAACTGTAGTGTCACATGTGATGAACAAAACTGTAGGGCCAAGAATTCTCCACACTCTCAGGCCAAAACAAAATTTGGTATTTACTTGCGGATGAAGTGGTATCCAAGCAGCAAAATGTCAAAGCCTGAAGGGAAACCAGCAGAACATAAAACATTATTGTGCAAAGTCAGACTCTTCTTTGTAATGTTTTAAAATCATCTGCTTTCATCAAGCATTTTCTCCACCATGCATGTTTCTAACTTTGTGTGTTCTTTCTCCTCTAGTTTGTTTTGTCTGCAGATCAGAGTGGCACGACTCTGATCTGTGGTTATGCATCCTACCAAACTCTTGAGTGTTTATTGTTTTCGTGTTGCATTTATTGTCTGTATCTCACCACTATCCCTTCCTCTCTCCCCTTTACAATCACCCTAGCCGGGTGAGGCAGATTTATTTGCACTATTTCCACACCTTGTTGTTTACAGAATACTTAAATTCTGACGTTTTTGACGTTTTGCCCATAATACATCCATCTTTTATGTCCAGTAACCTCGGCTGACTGTTGATGAAATGTTGCTCCATTGTAAAAACATTTATCAAAAAATAAAACATCTTACTTATTACATTGCAAACAGAAAATGATCTGCCAGACTCACTTTCTAAAGTGAAACTCAAGTCTTTAAAAATCAATTCTGACATACAGATTAAAGGCATTTTACTACAAAGCACTTATTTTAACATCCACATGAGTTTTATTTGGATTCAAGACTTCTCACTGTGAACCTCACACTGTTCCCAGAGCAACACTCATTATCACGAGTGTATTTTTTTCTTGCTGTCTGTGGAGCAGACGTCTGCTGACAACATCCTGACAACACACTGGAACTAAAAGTGAAATGAGCATAACTGAGAAATAGCACTTGTTACCTTTATTTCTGGGTGGATTCTCACTTTAAGGCTCAACTGGGAAAACGGTGTCAGAGGTTCTTGCAGGATTAAAGGTTTTTAGTTTGCAAGCTACTCAGCTGTGAGTCATTTTAGGACAGCATGTCCTTGAAAAACCCTCATCGTTCTTATGGACTGATAATGGAAAGATTGTTCTATCAATAATTTAAAGTCATTAAACCTCAACTATGTGACTCAACAACAGAATAGAAGCCTGTGGTAAAGAAATAAATGCATTCAGTTAGAATTCAATTTTGATGTCTTCTTACAAATAAATATAACGATTAGATATGATGACAACTTATTTTCTCTTCCAAAATGCTCTTTTATGCTATTCAGTAGTTAAATCCAACTGGTCATTCTCCTTTGTGGCAGCTGACTTAAAGACAATTGTATCATGTCTGTTGATTTTTGGCTACAGGAAGACTGGGGGTTTGAAATAGTAAACTGTTAGCATGAAACAAAGAGTGTACATTATTTCTGTATTTGGGCCAGCAGTCCGTCCATTACCTCTGGGCATCCATAAGCAGAGAGTAGGAATGTGCTTTAAGAGTTAATCAGCCCTCATCCAGCCTCCACCCCGGAGCTGAGGTCATATGCTGCACCTTACAATAGGCTGCCATTATCTAAGAGCCTCGACTCAAGTGGAAAACTGATCATCAGTGGTTCATTCAAACATCACTTTACGGCAGCTTCCAAAATGAACTTCAGTGAGGGATCTGCGGAATCAAAGAGGAAGGTAAGTTAAAAAAAAAAAATAAATCTTTCCTTAGACGGTAGTTATCTTTTCAATAAAAATTTCAATTCCACTCTTGCATGTGTTTTGATGCATTATAAGGTGGATGAAATCTGTATAAAGCAGTTTTTCTGGAACCAATAAGTAAAATGAAGTTATGCATCTCGGCCGCTCTACAAATATTAACTGAACCAATTATTCAAACACTCTCCTGCATTCAGTCTGCAGAGAATCCTGAGTTACCGTCACATCAGTTATTACATGGTTCTGCAAAAGTGTTTTTCACAAGGTTGCACGTTTTGTTTCAGGTCACAAATGACTATATAGGAAATATAGCTTTCTGTGTCATTGAATGTCATACAGTTTTGAACTTTGGTCAACTGCTAAATACATTTGCAATGCATGCATCTTCATTTTATTACTTCATTTTATTACTTTATTACTATGTGTAAGGCTGCACAGACAGTTTTACCCGAGAGGAGTCGTGGTTATTATCTTTCATTTTATTAATTGTTGTATTTATTAATGACTCCTTCACTCAAATTAATAGCAGTCACTGCACGAGTCCAAGTAAAAAAGAAATAAATGTCACTTGGAATCATGCGGTCTAAAATGTGAAATAAACCACAGTAAGATGACCACTTCATAATTTCCGTCCTGATCACTATATGCAGTCAGTTTTCATTTCAGCTCTTTTCTTGGATAATAGTGACCCTGTTAATCTTTAAAAGGCATCAAAATCATTTTACTGGTCTGTAAAAGTCAAAATAAGGAATGAGGAGGAGAAAACCCACACATGCACAGGGAGAACATGCAAACATGCAAGATTCCAGGCTCAGGCCGGGACGCAAACCAGGGATCTTTCAGCTGCAAGGTGACAGTGCTTACCACTGAACCACTGTGCAGCCTAGTTTTAAGTTGTGTAAGTCAGAATTTCATTTTTATAGGAATATACTTATACAAAGTGTCATGTGGAAAGTGTTTTGTTTGATTGTTTGTTTTTTGGTAATATGTGAAAGTGTAAATGTAGGACTTCTTAGAGAAGTGTCCCCTTCCTGACATAGGGTTAAAGGCAACCTAAATCTAGCCTAGATTTATGATGTGTAATTTTAAACAATAAATGAATCTAATCTTAAGCATAAAAGGCAAGTTTGTATAGATCATAGGGGGAAGATGCCTCTTTTCAAGATGTTACATTTAGTTACATTTAAGTTGTCATCTGTTATGATTTAATTGCCTTCTAAATTTGTCACTTAAGCGTACTTCTTGTGTACGTATAAAATTGATATTCAAATTAAAAGTCTCTTTGAATTAAAAGAGCTTAGACATTGTCCTTAAGGGGGACATCTTATCTTAGTTTAGTTCACCACTTCCGAACAAGGTAGTCTTCTGTGAAGGGTTTGTAAATTGTAACTGTCGATTTCATAACTGTGAAAAAATATTTAAAATTATAAATTGCAATTATTTTTATAAGATCAGTTAAAAGCCATTTATAAAAAAAAAAAAAACTATGGTTGCTAACTCTTGTTGTTAACCCTTACTATTCATACACTTCTAATTATTGTAATTATCCACCATGTCTTCAGTTTCATATATTCCTGGAATAAGTTACTTAAAATGCTTTTTTGTCAGTTGCTATTCTAAACTTTGCACGCATTCATAAAGGAAAAGATAAACACCGGTCAGATAGATTTTTTTTGCACTCTAGCCGCTCCAAACTTATTAATAATGAATGATAGCCCTTAACAGTGTCTTTGAGAGCTTATTTACTATTTTATCCACCCTGTAGAGACTTTTACTAAAGAAAAGACATGTAGGACATGGTGCTGTTTCCATTTCCTGTTTATCAATGTGCCTGTTTTAATGCAGCACTGAGACAACCTGCAGCTGCTGCAGATCTTCACAAAACTTGACTGGCTGCTCTTCTAATGTTTGAAACATAGGGGGAGTCAACACCTAGGATGTTTTCTTTGTGCTATTCAGGCATGTTTAGAACATGAAGTCTTGTATTCTCAACGTTTTCAAATCTGTTTTCAGTGTTGCATGCATTGGCATATATTGCTCTTCATGGACATTTAAGGTTCGTGGTTTATGAAAATTTGATTCAAAAAAAAGATATCTAAATATTTTTAAAATGATATTGCAGGTGAAAACAGCTGAGAATTGTAGGCTTGTTTCTCAGCAAAAATGATTATTCAGCAAATACAGACCATTTGTCAAGAGTTTAAATGAGCTTAACTGAGGTAGATTCTTCATTGGCCAAATACATTCACACATACAAGGAATCTGACCTCAAACTAGGGTCTTGTAAGATGTTTACACGGAACGCTATAATACAACAATAATTTGGGGACATATGCTTGCAAAGACACACATTAAAACAACAACAATTCAAGCAGAGTTCCTATAGATTTGAAACAATGAAAAGATGTGCACTGAAGTCTGGATAAATATAAAGTGTGTAAAGACCATATGGGCTGTCTGTCAGTGAATATTTACAGTATATGCACACATGCTGCTTGTTTAGTTTATGCAGCTTGCTTGAATATATATTTGACGATGGCATTTGCATGTAACAGTTAAAAATGTCAGCATGCTGAAGAGACGGAAAAGATTTAACTCTCAGAGATCATTTTCCTTGACTCTCCACCTCCTTGACTGCTGTTGGAAAGCTCGGTTGCTGTTTTCTACGTCTATATCATTTATTTTTTCTCTTTATTTATGCTCAGAAATACAAAAGAGTTTGTTCTGCAGTATAACTTATGTGGGCTTGGATCTAGATATACATTCCTTCTTTGTTTTCAAAGTAATACAACTAGGCTGAATCTGTATTTGGATGCAGTCGTAGTACCAAGAAATCTTGATAAACATGGAATAACGTAACGGATTCTCTACACCCCACAGTTACTTTTGACAACAGGTCAATTGTATTAGCTTCAGCATAAACTTGTCCTCCCATCTATTCTAAGTTTATCGTTGAGAGAAAGCTCTTGCTTGAAGGAGACTCTGCACTCAAACAGCAACAAATATTGGAGTAAAAAATCTGCAACAAAATGCCCAAAGAAAATGTGGATGAATATCAGCCTCTGCTCATTAAAGGAGCAGAAGACAGAAAGCGGCGAAAGGTAGGTGGACTGTAGTGAATGAAATGTTTTGAGTCAAAACTGGAAGTCTTTGGGTGATGAGATGCAGCTTTCTGTGCAGGATTACATTAAATCTGTGTGTATGTGTGCGTGCGTGCGTGCGTGCGTGCGTGCGTGCTCGTGCTCATTTCTATTTGCAGGTTCCAAGCAAACCTCTTCTCCTGGCTGTGTGTGCTGCTTGTATCGGAGGAACCTTTCAGTATGGATATAACATATCTGTCATCAATGCACCCACACAGGTAATGACTCTGCTGCCTCTCACTGAAAAACATAATAATATTATTAAAATAACATAATAATAAGAACAGAAGCAGATATAGAGGATGCCTAAACAGTACGGCATCAGAATGTTAAACTTGATTCACTCTGTTGTACAAATTCAGCAACACAATCCACAGAATAGACACGTGTATTACTGTGTGAGAGTTTTATGTCAGATGAGTTAAGAATAAAACGGCCCACACAGGTCTTGTGCTCCTCATTTGTAGCCTAAAGGCCTGTGAATACTCTGTTTCTGCATCAAGCGTGTGAATCAAGCCTTTGTAACATGTCCAGTATTTAGTCTATTTAATACCTGCTGTAATAATGTTAATCAATGGCACATTTTTTCAAGTATCCAACTCCACTGCATACTAATGTATAATAATAACAGTCTGTGCATGTAGAAATGAACCATTTTATCATCTGCCATTCTGATTTCATTCTCTTCTTCTTTTATCTTTAGCCTGTGCAGAATTTCATCAACCAAACCTGGAGGGAGCGTTACCAAACTGGCATATCAGAAGATGTTCTCACCCTTCTCTGGTCCACTATTGTGTCTATGTTCACTTTAGGAGGATTTGTAGGAGCAATGATTGGTGGCACGTTGTCTGTAAAGCTGGGGAGGTACGGACGAAACAGATGTACTGGCATGCTGCTTGTTGTTTTCTGTATTGAGGATTTGCTGTTGTAATGTGCTTGTTGCAGGAAAGGGACTCTGCTGACCAATAACATCTTTGCATTATTGGCCGCTCTGCTGATGGGTCTGAGCCACTCTGCAGGATTGTTTGAATTACTCATCATCGGACGCCTTCTCACTGGAATAAATGCAGGTAGATAATTAAGGAAGCTTCATTCCTGAAAGACAGAAGTGCATTCGATGTAAGATTATCTTTTCAAATATTTTGTTTGAAGATTGCATGTCCCTCTTCTGAAATGTGCATTTATTGTTTTTAATTTTTGCAGGTATTGGCCTTTGTGTTCAGCCTCTATATCTGGCTGAAATAGCCCCGACTGCAATACGTGGTGCTATGGGGATGGGAACCTCGGTTTTCATCACTGGTGGGATCTTGACCGGACAAGTGATGGGTCTCAAGTAAATGTTGAAAATATGAACTTTTCGTGTGAATCTGCCATCAAATTAAATTGCTGTGTTGATTAAAAAGCATGTTGAGGTGATGTCTATGTGACTGCACAGAGAGCTCCTGGGAAGAGAAGAGCACTGGCCCATCCTGCTCTCCACCACTTGCATCCCAGCGTTCCTGCAGCTCCTGATCCTGCCGTGGTTCCCGGAGAGTCCACGCTACCTGCTCATTGACAAAGGGGACGATGAAGGGTGCAAGAAAGGTAAAATGATGACGCAACTGCTGTTCCCTTTTCAAAATCGATGGGATTCATATTTTGCCTGCAAAGATCGATCCAGTGCATGTGACAGTGTAACATCGTGACATTTCTTCTCTGAAATGGCCAGAGGCAGAGACTTTTTGGTTCTTGGGTGAAGCATGTGATTACGTTGTGATAGTGGCACAAAGATGTGAAAAGAATCTGGTTTGATGCCGGAAACCTTCGCTAACAGGCTTCTTAAACACAGACCCCTGCCTGGTCAGATGAGAAGAAGACTTCAGACACTGTGTCATGTGTTTTCCTGTCTGCAGCTCTGAAGCAGCTGCACGGTATGGCTGCCTGTGATGGTGAGCGGGAGGATATCGAGAAGGAGAAGAACAATCTTGCTGGATTCCAGGCCAAGAAACCGTGGGAGCTGTTCACTGATCGCAGTTTACGCTGGCAGCTTCTCACCGTCGTTGTGCTCAACATTGCACAACAGCTGAACGGCCTCAATGCTGTATGCACATGACGCTCCTCAGAATGACCACTTTAATAAGTTTACAAAAAGAAGAAGGTCTGTTTAAAAAGTTAACGTTCTGTTTTTCTTGTCTGTACTTCCTGCAGATTTACTTCTATGCAGGTTACGTGTTCAAACAATCAGGTATTCCCGATGATAAAATCCCATATGCGACTGTTGGAACTGGTGCCTGTGAATGCATCACAGCTTTAACATGTGTAAGTGTGAGATTCCTATTAGATTTTTAACCGCATTGCTCTGAGAAGCTTTGAATTTCTGATTTTACTACAGCAAACAGAGAAATAATGATACAGTAAATGTTTAAAAACGTGTAAAATCTCAGATTTTTAAATGACTTTTAAACTATTGAAAAACTATCAAAAGATACAATGCAATGAAAAAGGAAAAGAGAAGTATGAGTAAGATAACTGGAAGTACAGCGTATAATGATCAAATGTGAAGCAGGATTTACTGGAACAAACCTGCCATGAAAGGTTCAGAGGTTTAGTGTGATGTGTTTGCCCGCCAAGTGTTTTTGGTCTTGTGACATGATGTGTGTCTCACAGGGAATGCTCATTGAATGTCTGGGAAGGAAAGTACTCATCACAGGCGGATACACTCTGATGGGTATCTGCTGCATTTTATTCACGCTGACACTCACTTTTCAGGTAATTAACTGCAATAACAGACTTGGTTTTCATAATAAAGGCATCTCAATCCCTATTTCTAGCTTAACATTTCTTTCTCTCTTTTTTCTCAGGAAGCCAGCCCAGTGTTCCCATACTTGAGCATGGTGTGTGTTTTTGCTTTTATCTTGAGTTTTGGCTTGGGACCAGGTAAGTCACTGAAATAGCAACATTCTTTGTGCTTCATTAAGCAGCTCCACAACAGTTCTAACAGTGGTTTCTTTTGTTGGTTCTTCTGCTGTGAAGGTGGCGTGACCAACATCTTAACCACTGAGCTGTTCACACAAAATGCACGCCCTGCAGCGTACATGATCGCTGGATCAGTGAACTGGTTGAGCTTTTTCTCCATTGGCATGATCTTCCCCTTTATTGTGGTAACTGTTCAGGATGACAGAAAATGTTTTATTCAGACTTTTTTAAGTGAAGAAGCAAGTTCTGATGTTTGAAAGAGTCAGTGTCACTTGTGTTTCCTTTCCACAGCTCGGCCTGAAGCAGTACTGTTTCCTGGTCTTCCTGGTCGTCTGCTGCTTGGTGGGAGCATACATTTGCCTTGTTGTTCCCGAAACCAAGAACAAAACTTTCTTGGAAATCCAGAATGAGTTCCTGTCGTCCAACAAGAGGAAGGTGGGCAGTTGTGATGGAGCAGGATCAACACTGTTATCGACTTCCATATGAGACACACCTCATATCTGAGGGGTCAAGTGACTGAAGCCTCTTTGTCTCTCACAATATTTATGACACAAAGATAATTAATGAGGATTTCAAGTTCACACATGACACAACATATCCGCGATGTAGCGTAACAATGAATTACACTGTCAACCACGGTGCCTTCAGAGATGTGCTGGGTCATCGTAGCTGAATCTAGATGATCTACAAAGTGATCCTGCTAATTGATATTTTGGTATAACAAGTGCTGGTTTTTAAAGCTTTTATAAAGGGCGCTCTACTGAGATTTTTCAGTAAAGATCAGTTTCTGAACATTTTTTTCCAAATCCATGTAAATAAGCTCAGAGTGAACTCTGCAAGGCATTTAGACTGCTTGATATTTAGCTTTTCTAATCTTTCAGTGTGGCATGTGATCTGGAGAACAGAGGGTTCACTGAAGTGTTCATTTGCAGGGTTGAACGAGTTTTACTGAGTGTGTGTGTGTGTGTGTGTGTGTGTGTGTGTGTCTGTGTGTGTGTGTGTGTGTGTGTGTGTGTGTGTGTGTGTGTGTGTGTGTGTGTGTGTGTGTGTGTGTGTGTGTGTGTGTGTGTGTGTGTGTGTGTGTGTGTGTGTGAGAGAGAGAGAGAGAGAGAGAGAGGGAGAGAGGGAGAGAGAGTATCAGATTATTAGATGTATTGATATTTTCCCCTTGAAAAGACAATATATGATTAATATTTATGTAAATATATACAAAAAGAGACTAAAGTAAAAGAACTGAACAATCTCATTTGCAGAGGATTCTAACAGTTAATTTGTTGGCATGGTTACTGTTAAAGATCTAATGTGACATCATATGAAAGCATGTGCTCAATAAAATCCAGGCCATCTAAGTAAGTCAGAAAACCAGAGGTAAAGAGTTTTACTCAAACTGAACTGCAACATCATTCTGATTGTGACACAACAGTTTAACTGTGACCTTCATATCATTTTTATCTGTCCCTAAAACAACAATGTTTACTTAAAAAAATCTACTTGAGTAAGAGTAAAATCTACTCAAAACATCCTCAGAGTAGCTACTCAATACTGACTACTAGCCTTAAGTATTTGGCTCAACTTCCCAGGTCCAATAATAGGCTTAACTTCAAAACTATTCATTGCAGCGTTGAGGAAAATGTGATCAGAATAAATGTGTGTTCTTTTATTAATATTGTATGGTGTTTGGTGAGCACAAATAACTGAAAAGAAGAGATAAAACTCTGAATGGAGCGACCACACTGCTTAGCTCACGTAGTCACTATGAGTATGTCCTTCAGTTGTTCATACAGCGACACAGCTAACTCCTGATTTACATGATATGCTTCACTTAGCAGGAAAAAATGTTGGCAGCCAAGATTTGGACACATATCCTACTGATTTTAAGCAGCAAGCTGTTGTCTCAGTAGGAAGCAGTGACCATACATGCTTGGCCAGATTAACCTATCAAGGGGATGTGTGGCAAAAATAATCTGTGGGCCGTTGTTGAACCTCCACTCCTGCTCTGTGTACTGTGTGTAGCATGCACCCTGTGGCCTTCAAACACTCATGAAGTGACCCAACAGACTGCTCAGGCCTGCTTAATTATATTTTTCTTTGCTCCACAAGCAGTACACCTATGCTATAATCTATATGGTTCCCAGATACACACTACACACACTATACATGACACTTGTAAAGGTCTCAAAGCAAAGTTTGGACATTGGGTCTCCATTTAAGACGGGCCCTCAAGATAAAGAAGTAACACGACCTGCCTTAAGCTGCCTTTTTTCACATTATATTAGTTTTTAATGGGCAACCTTGTCAATAAATAAATAAAAATGTTGAATTGGCAAAACATGCGTCAAGCCTGTCTTTTGGAAGCATAGTGAATACACCGTTATATACTGTTATATGCTGCCAGCAACCTACGAAGTCTGTTTATATATACGTATAAAACTGTGGCAAAATCTTCAAAGTAACTAGACAATAGTCTCTTTAGTTATACAGCACTTTTTAAAGACTTACAAAGTGTTTTGACAGACAATTCCAAACAATAAAAATTAAAGTAATTAAAACTTAAAAGTCAAGAAGTCAAGTTAAGTTCAAATATTTCTACAGCACCTTCAAATGTTAAACAGGTTAAGACCCTATACTGTTATAAACTATGCTAATTCACATGACTAATTTCAAATAAAGTTAATATGTGACAATACAGTGCTATTTATTCTGAAAATTAATCTGATTCATTTAAATATTGAGGTTAATATCAATAGAGTTGTCAATTATACAAATTTAAATGACAAATGTAAATGTTAAGGTTGAAACCCTACTTTGCTTTTATTCTTTTTTTTTTTTTTTTTTACCTGAGTATTTTAAACATTTTGGTTAAAACCTTACAATAATATTGATTAATGAAATTTACATGACTAACTGTCTCTACAGTATCAAATAATGTATAAATATTAAGGTTAAAACCGGACAATATTATTTATTTAGTGAATGTACCTGCCTAAAGTAAATATTAAGATCAATCCCCAAAATAAATATTATATTTAAGATTCTGTAATATTATATATCATGGTAATTTATCTAAATTAAATATTAAGGTAAAAACTTTAAATACTGTTAATTATGTAAATGTGCCTGACTAATTTAAAGATCAGAATACAATAATATATTAAATACAAATTAACCTAGTTTAAAGCTGTCAAATAAATGCAGTGGTGCAGAAAACACAATGTTGTGGGGTGGAAGTATAAAGTGGAAATACTCAAGAAAAATACAAGTGCCTCAAAATTGTACTTTAGCACAGTAATTGTAATTGTAAATGTACTTCGTTACTTCCAAGCGGACAGAATTTAGCAGCTTTTTTTGCAAATCTGTTGTTGCATCTCTTTTCCAGCAGGTGGCTCTAATGCGCTAATCGGTTGAACAACTAATCCAACGAAGAGGAAGGGCCAGAAGCAGCAGCAGCAGAAGAAGAAGAAGAAGCACCTCCCATTCAACATGGCGACGTAGAGGGACGTCCACGCTTGTTTGTTGACATTTATTTAAAAACTATAATTAAAGCCGCACTAGTAGATTCACAGCTTGTACAACTATGTCGAGACTCATCGTTAAAAACCTCCCTAACGGGGTAAGTAACCCGCTCGGCTGTTTGCTCACAGTAACAGCAGCTCGTTGCCTCTCAGCAGCTGACTGTTTTTATGTTGTGTCCAGATGAAGGAGGAGAGGTTCAGGTCCATGTTCGCTGCCTTCGGCACGGTGACAGACTGCACTCTGAAGTTCACAAAAGACGGCAAGTTCCGCAAGTTCGGCTTTGTGGGTTTTAAAGCCGAAGAAGACGCGACCAGAGCCCTGAAGCATTTCAACAAGAGCTTCGTGGACACATCCAGAGTGACGGTGAGACCTCAGTAGGAGCTGAACACTCGTGTTGTTGGAATTATTTTCATTTTAGCTTTGCATTTGTAAATGCTTTGTTGTTGTCTATTCCAGGTGGAGATGTGTAAAGCGTTTGGAGACCCCACTAAAGCCAGAGCCTGGAGTAAACACACTCAGAGCTCAGGACAGGACAAACCCTCTGCTCCTGTTGACACTGAGGGGAAAAAGGTTTGCACACAGGATGTAAAACAGTAGAGAATGGTATCAAAGTTAGCTTTTTCTCTAGCGATAAACAATAAAACGTCCTCCTGTTATAATACAAACAGTTGCCATAAACTTCACCTCTGCAGCTCCAGTCTCATAACATTAATAGAACAATAAAAGGTCATTTTGTGTGTAAAGACAGTCTTATCTTAATAAAAGGCAGCTCTGATGGAGCTCCGAACTCATACAGAGGGAGCTTTAAAACACATAATTCCACCCCATAAACCCAGAAATCTGTGTCACAGCTGACATGTAAGGTGTGTAGAGGAACACACAAGATGATTTACTGTCAGATCCTGTGTTAAAGAACACATCTCTGCTGTAGTGGGATGCAGAAGGTATTTATTAAAGTCAGAGGAAAGAGCCTGACACACAGCCAGCTGTGAGCAGCAAATGGGACTTCAGGAGGTGCTTACGTTTCTACAAAATCACAGATTACATTCAGTGAAACCTGAACAACATTGTTGTTCCAGACATGTATTCTGACTGACATATCAGTGTACACTGATCAGGCATAACCTTATGACTACCTGCCGAATATTGTGTTGCTGCTAAAACTCCTCTAACCCAGAGGGACATGGACACAGAGTTCTACTCTACTTCATTGTTGGAGAGGGGACATAGATCTGCTGGGACTGAGAGGAAGAGTAATTTCATAGATTTACTGAAAAATGTTTTAGCCGAATATGTAACTCATATTTCTGAGCCTTTGTTTGGTTGATGCTTTAGATTTCTGGTTTAGATCTTGTGAGAGGATTGTTTTTCTAAGTTCAGATTATCTGCCCTATGTTTTTTTGTAACCTTTTTTGATCTGTTTGAATGAATACAGTAAATATATTTGTTTTGAATTTCAGAAAAAGAAACAGAAAAAGGAAACCAACAGTGCACTGGGAAATGTGAGTAAAAAATCTGTTATTTGTATTTTCTGTTGAATGGCTATAAGATAAGATCTGAAAGGTGATTAGAGTCGGTCTGGAGCTGTGCATCAAACCTCTTCCTGAGCTTTTGTTAGGGACCATTGTGCACAGAATAGTGAATCTTCTGTTATGTACTGAAAGCATGAATACAAACTTATCTCATTTCTTTTGATAAAACAGTTCCTGATTAAAATGCAGTTCTGATCATTTATTTTAGTCAACACTCTCTGCTTTACATCATTCATATACATATCAGTCATGTAAAAATGTCTGCCTGAGATATTATGATATATGTTAAGTGCTGTTTTTTAGTGGACAGCGTAATTTTTTGATTCAGTCATAGTTTATCTTTGTTTGTTTACATCCTTTACTTTTTCCAGCTGGAGGAAGAACAGGAATTCAAGGAGTTTCTGTCAGTGCATCAGAATCGAAGCCAAGCACAGACCTGGGCGAATGACACTGATCCTGACAGTGGACGGGCAAAGACTCAGAGCAAGAAGAAACCTGCTTCAGATGATTACCTCAACTTTGATTCAGACCAGTCAGAGGAAGAGGATGAGGTTGAGGAAGAAGAATGTGATGAGGATGAAGGTGAAGGTTGGTAATGGTTGTCTCTTTGAGATGTAGGTAGATGAGTTGGATTTCATTTGAGAAGTTGCACCCTTTTAAATCTGTCGAAACTATACGCTATGCTGTACATACTGAGTTAAATAAATCAAACAAACACACTAACATATAAAAGAATTCAAACACATTAATAATTGATTGAGTTCAGTGGCCTGTCGTTGCTTTCAGGTGCAGCTAAAGAAGCAGCTGGCTTGTCAGATATGGACTACCTGCGCTCAAAGGTGACACGAACAGAGGACATGATGGAGGAGAGTGAAGAGAAAGACGATGGTGACGATGAAGAAGAGGATGATGCACCTGTGCAGCACACAGACAGCGCCTACGAGAGTGGTGACAGAGAAAACGTCTCAAAGACCAAAACTGCAGTTTCCTCTGAGGATATGAAAGTGAAGAAAACTGCCAAGCAGGAGGTGATTGTTCAGACATTACTATTCAGTTCAGCACATTATTGTTCTAAGTTGTACCGGTTTACATCACATCTGTCTGTTGCAGATGGAGCCGACGACAGAGTTCACAGTGAAGCTCAGAGGAGCTCCATTCAATGTTAAAGAGGTGAGAGAACAAGAGCTCGTGACAAAGATATTTTCATGTGAAAACATTCAGTATATTTTAGCAGTTTTGTATGTGTGACACAAACAGCAACAAATTCGAGAGTTCATGACCCCACTGAAGCCTGCAGCAATCCGGATTGGAAAGAACGAAAGCGGAAATAGAACAGGTAAGTTGCTAAAAATAATTTTAACACGCAGTTTGGATGTTTCATCATAAGTCTGATTGTCATCTGTATGTACTGTATGTGTCTGTATAGACTGCGTACAGGCCCCTGTATTATCACAGGTGTCTTATGTGTATTTTAGGTTATGTATATGTGGACTTGCGTTCTGAAGAAGAGGTGCAAAAGGCCTTGAAGAAGAATAAAGACTACATAGGTGAGAAATATTATGACTTTATTCTGTAGCTAAGAAGATTCTACACTACACCCCTAAAGCATTATATTATAGTACACCTAATAAGGAATATTAAGTTGAAAAATCTGTGGATGACTTCAATTACTTAACTCTGCTTTAAAGATTGTTTCACTTAGCTTTTAAAGCAATGTATAAAATATTTAGAAAACCATGGATACACAAAGAATACATTGGTTTTAACCATTAACATTGTGCTTGTTTTCAACCGTTGTTGTTGAAAAGGAGGCTAATAAACACATCTTATTTTTAAAAAAATGTGCAGATACTTTCTGTGAAGAAGTCCTTGTATTGTGAAAGTCCCTCAACCTACTGTAAAATGACATTTGTTTGTTTTTTTTCACTCTCCAGTATTGAATTGGAAAAGGAGTTGTGTTTAAAAATTCGATAATTTGTGCTCGCTTGTGTTTTCAGGAGGGCGTTACATTGAGGTCTTCAGTGTGGATGTCTCTGGGGGTAAAGGCAAGAGGGACAGAAAGGACAAAGAAATTGACAGAAACTTCACCAGGAAACTCAAAGAGGATGAGGAGGAGGAAGATGTTTCTGAGTCGGGTCGACTCTTCGTCAGAAACCTTCCCTACACCTGCACAGAGGAAGATATCAAAGAGCTGTTTGCTAAACACGGTGAATTGAAAAACACATTGATTACACAAGTTTTCTTTTGCAGGGATAGATTGACTTTTGTGCAGATGCATCATAACTCTACGATCTTTTCAGGTCCTTTATCGGAGGTGCTCTTCCCTATTGACAATCTAACCAAGAAACCTAAAGGCTTCGCTTTTGTAACCTACATGATACCAGAGAATGCTGTGTCAGCTCTCGCTCAGCTGGACGGACATGTTTTTCAGGTATTTACCTCAGAAATCACTGTACGTCTAGATCACATTGTATCTCTCTCAGCGGACATATAGTCATCTCTGGATCTGGATTTGGTATTACAACTTGAATACTTCTTAATTTAATTGGGGCTGATAGAAAACTTTTTTTTCTCATCCCTTTAGGGTAGAATGCTTCACCTCCTTCCCTCCACAGTGAAGAAGGAAAAGGCTGAATCCTCGGATGCTGGTGGTCCTGGCTCGTCGACTTACAAACGGCAAAAAGATGCTAAAAATAAAGCTTCAAGTTCCAGGTATACATGATCAGATTAATCTTCTGCTTCTCCGTGTGTGTGTTGCTGTTGCTGTTTTTTCAATGCACACCTAAATTTTCTTCTTCTTTCTAGCTCACATAACTGGAACACCCTGTTTCTGGGTACAAGTGCAGTGGCAGACGCCATTGCTGAAAAATACAACACCACCAAAAGCCAAGTCCTCGACCATGTGAGTTTTGCTTTGCCGCCCTTTTTGTCTTGCATCTGGTGCTGTTGGAGCAGCCTGTGATGTGTTAAACATAACACACACTGAGCTTTCAACTTCTTTGGACGTTGCTCTCCTGTGCAGGAGTCAAAGGGAAGCGTTGCAGTGAGGATGGCTCTGGGAGAGACACAGATTGTCCAGGAGACTCGACAGTTCCTGCTGGACAACAGTGTCAGTCTGGATTCCTTCAGTCAGGTAAGTTTAATATAACATCTTCTTTATCCTTTACAGCTCCCTTAATCCAGATATGTGGCTCATTCTGTGCTTGTGCCCTCTTCTACAGGCAGCAGCAGCAAGAAGCACAACTGTGATCCTGGTGAAAAACCTTCCGGCTGGAGTGACGGTGTCGGAGCTCGAACAGCTCTTCTCACCTCATGGGTCTTTGGGCCGAGTGCTGCTGCCACCTTCAGGACTCACCGCCATCATCGAGTTCTTAGAGCCAAGTGAAGCAAAACGAGCCTTCACGAGGCTGGCATACAGCAAGGTGCGTAGCTTTTTACCTTTATAACCTGTCCGTGCAAGGAGTATTTCCTGGAGACAGTGAAGACTCCGTATTGTGTTTCTTTCTAACTTCAGTTCCATCACGTCCCGTTATATTTGGAGTGGGCACCTGTCGGAGTGTTTGTGGCAGCCAAACCAGAACCAGGTAAAACTGATCAAACACTCATAAACTTGACACATTTTTTAGGATTTAGTCATTTCTGCACATGAAAAATGTATTATGAATAACCAGAATATATCTGTCTCACCAAGTATTAGACAAAGAGGAGGCAGTGAAAGAGGAGAAGAAGAAGGAAGAGGAGGAGGAGGACGATGAAGAAGAGGAGGAGGAATCTGCTCCAGGTTCTACACTTTTCATTAAGAATCTAAATTTCAGCACAAAGGAGGATAAACTACAGGAGGTAAGTCAATTCATAAATACAAGCATCTGTTATGTTTAATCACAGTAACTAACTGTTTAATCTCAGACTGGTGTTTAATATTTTTTTCTTTATTTATTGCAGACATTCTCCAAATGTGGCAAAGTCACTTCCTGTACCATCTCCAAGAAAAAAGATAAAACAGGTACTTAACATCATGATGATGATCACTTGCTGAAAAAGGGACTGAACATTGGCTTGGAGGGTTTTTCATTTTAAGAATTTTAAAAATTTTTATTTGAGACGATGACTAGATTTTTTATCCTTACAGAACTGATCATACTGAGTCCTTGTTACGATTCTACCATGATTTATACTTCATTTGATATTTATTTTTTGGATATTTTATTCATTTTATATATTCATACTACTTCCTCTTATAATTGAGAACAGACTAGAAAAACTAGTCTAGAAATAAAAGATCATTTTCACAAAGAAAGCAGCATGACTCTACACTCTAGGGCTGAATGATTTACGATATAGTTTTTGCTTCAGATCAGTACTCGCTGTGTAATACAGTGAAAATATGTATTAATACTACCAAAGCGTAACATCTTATACAGCAGGTAGCATGGGCATAAATGGTAAACCCATAAAGTACACCCTAAATTTAAGCTTTTTTGATTTTCTAATTGATTCATTTCAAATTTAAGTAAAAAAAATGATGAATTTTTCAGCCCAACTATCCCAGTAGCAGTATTTTTTATTCAATTTTTTGATTAAATGTGCACATGCTGTTTTCTGGGTATGTTCAGCGCTCCCATACTTGTTACTTTGACTTGCAGGTAAAATGCTGTCCATGGGATACGGTTTTGTCCAGTATCAGACAGCAGAGGCAGCACAGAAGGCTCTGAGGCAGCTGCAGGTACCAGCGACTCGTTCTCACTCAAACTCTCACAGCCTGTTTCTATGGCATGCTTTTTGTGTAATGTGTGTCTTCTTTCTCTTCAAACCCTCCACCAGCACTGTACTGTGGATGATCACCAGCTAGAGCTGAAGATATCTGAGAAAGCCACAAGGTAAGATGTATCAGAAGATCTTGTGATGAAGAGTAAAGCTGTAGGTGCATTACCGGTGTTTAGATTTACAAAGAAGTGTTTGGAATTTCACTTCTATTTACTCCCCTTCAGCAAACAGCCACTAAAAGTGAAGTTTTTGGTATTTGCAGAAATAACATTGAGTATATCAGTTATTTTTTTCACGATTGTAGAAATTTTAACAGAAAGATTTAAATTCATATCGCAATTTGCCATGTAAACCTCACTCCTGTTGTCACCATTTACTCAGTCCTTTCATCCTGTCTGCAGAACAACTGAAGTGACACGCAAGAAGAAGCAAGCTGAGAAGAAGCAGACAGGATCTAAGATCCTCGTGCGCAATGTACCCTTCCAGGCCAGTGTCAGGGAAGTTCGAGAACTCTTCTGGTAAACTGTCACACACACACACACACACACATACTGCTGTTTTTCTAGTTCAAACTGTTTGGAGAAAGTTTGGAGCAAAATAATTGAATACAATGACTTCTTCCTCATCTTCTCAGTACATTTGGAGAGCTGAAGACTGTCCGTCTTCCAAAGAAAGCAGCTGGTTCAGGGAAACACAGAGGCTTTGGTTTTGTTGATTTCCTCACCAAACAGGATGCTAAGGTTTGTTTGTGATGTAATTATTCTATGTTTTTGGTAATGTTAGCCTTCAGATGCGTATTTAGGGATTGCAAAGTCTCCTGATGGCTAAGTATACTATATTGTATAGTGTTATGCAGTGATTATGAATTATATTCAACTGTTTTCCCTTCTAGAAAGCTTTTGCTGCCCTGTGCCACAGCACACATTTATATGGGAGACGTCTTGTGCTGGAGTGGGCTGATGCTGAGGAAACTGTGGAGACACTGAGACGGAAAACAGCAGAACATTTTCATGGTAAAGCTACCAAATGTTTTTTTTTCAAAGCACACACTGTGATCAGTTTCATTAAATCAAATTTGCTTAGCATTGGTTTAATTCCTTCTTTTCTATGTTAGTGTCTGCCAAAAAGCTGCGAAAAGCAGAAGTTTTGGAAGGAATTCTGGAGACGATGGAAACTGAAGGAGCTGTGGAAGACTGAGGTCTCTAAATGCTGTGGTGCTTCCTGAAAACCTAATCACAACCCTGACCAGTGATCCTGCGTTGTTCTCTGTCAACAAGGCTGTGAACAAAATATGGACCTGAAGGGCATCTGCTGGAGTAGAAAAATTACCAGTGTATTAGCAGGTCCTAGTTTTCCTCTGAATTTCCTACATCACATGTTTTGTATAGAAACCATACGTCAAAGAGACATGATGGGACTGTTGTCAATTTTTATATAAAGATTTATTTCATTGTTTCAAAGTTGTGCGTGTTACTTTAGCTCATGTTGTGCTTCTGGGAATTTGTTGACTGCAACACTGAACGAGGTCTTTTATTTTGAAAGTATGGTCAGGTGACACATTACACACGGTATCGTGTGACTTGTTCAGATGGACGTAAGTCCGAGAGACCTGTAATTTGGTCAGTACATAAAACAGGCCTTCCTGATGAAAAGTTGCTAAAATGTTGCTCAAAACCTCAAGGGTGTGGTCGTGGCAGCCCCCCAAAAAACTGATCCTTCGCCATGAAACAGGAAGTGCTGTGTAACTCTCCTGAACATGCGCCAATCTGCCTGAAACTTTACATGTATGATCATAGACCTGCCCTGATGACAATAATATGCCAAAATCAGTTCATAGTCATAGCGCCACCTTGTGGTATCATGGATTTGACATTTTTCCCACTTTCATATACTGTTGTCAGCCCATTGATCATATTCACCTCAGATGTGGTGACATAAGCCTGAACATGTTGATGTCCACACTCAGAAATTTGGCCATAGTCATAGCGCCACCTATTGGTAGCAGAAAGTTTAAGCATTACGTTTGTGTGTACCATTCTCCCAAACTTTGTCATATCACTCTGGAACTTGGTCAGCTGAGTCTTCACACCATGACCATGCCACAGTGTGAAGATTTTGACTTTTTATGCAGCGCTGTTGTTGTGGGAATGCATAGTTGATATGTCAAACAACATGCCTTTGACAGGTTAATAATGCTCAGAACATCACCAAAATTTGCACACACATCATGATCAACGAAAGGAAGGACACTGTATCCATCTTGGCGCTGCATGTGCTATAGCGCCCCCTGCAGTACTTTTAACAAACAGCCCCTGCAGCACGTTTAAAGTACATCCACAAAATGTGAGAGGAATATGTAACGCATCAGGACGTACAAAAAAGCCTCTTGGAGCCACACCCTAAACCCAACAGGAAGTCCACCATCTTGTATTAATTGTAAGAATTTGGGTGATTTTTGTCCTTTTTGAGAACGAACTCCTCTTAGGGGGTAACTCCAAGAGACGTTTTGTTTGTTTGTTTGTTTTTTGTTTGTTTGTTTATTTCATTTATTCACCAAAAATAAATGTAACATAAATACAAATACAAAAAAGAAAAATATTTGAATGAAAGGGTGGCAGAAGGAAGTAAAATAGTGTTACTTTATGTCTCTGACTGGACTAATCAGCGGGGTCTTTTATTTTGAAAGTGTGGTCAGGTGAATCATCACAGGCGGTATCATGTGACTTGTTCAGATTCAACATGGCGTCCAGGCCAAACAGGACGTTTATTTTGAGAAGTTTTTCAGCGGTTGTAGATCTTTTAGTCATTTTAGTCCTGCTATGTCTGAGTTCATGTGTTCGGGCTGAAATACAAACTGTTGTTATCGACAAACAGACTGGACAGCTGTCGGTGCTGGAAGGATATCAGGAGGATTTTGTGGCCTGGGGGAACTTCACTGATGACATTAAAACATCAGGGTAATGTATATTTTTAGCTGGACCTTTGTTATTAGCCTTTAACTAAACGCATTACGCAGTTTCTCGAGTTTTGTTGTTCCGCCACTCGAAGAAGTAAATTGGCTAATGTAGACGAAAATGGGGCTGTAGTGTTTTTTGTTAGTTCTTTGAATGATTGTGTCGGTATAAAAGCTTGTGACAGCTTTCCTCAGCCGAAGTCTATTGCAAGTTCAAAAATAAATTGAAATAAGAATGTCGTAATAGAGACAACGGCAACTGATCACCTGAGAATCTGTAACATAAGTATGTTTGCTATTTTTGCTTGGTAAATGAGATAAACGGTTGATTGATGATCCAGTGTATTTCCTGTTGAGTGATTGAACAACAAGGCTTTGAAGTCAGCAGTCAGGAGACAAGTTAAACATTTAATGATGTGAAACGGCGCTAGATGTTTTCGTTGAACCCTTAATGCTGTCTGACACTTTTTTCAGATTCGTGAAATATTTATTGTATTTGGGAAAATACAAAAAAAGGAGATGTTTCCACATGAATCACATTCGACCAGGTTCATATCCAAAACCACAATACTTACACTGCTCAGCTCTGGATCACATCGTCCCTGAGAGGCTAAAGACTATTTCAAACACTGACTCAGACTTGTAAAACCTTTATCCTTTATGAGAAGCTGCAAAAAGGGAGGTTTCATAGTTTTTTCCACATCTGGAATACTGAAGACCAGATCTCTTTCTTTATATAAACTGGTCAAATTTTCACTAGATTAAAGTAGAGAGGTTAAAGGTTCTTTATAGCACACTGTCTGATTTGTGAAACTTATTCTATTTGTCACAATGCAATAAGGAGGAGATTTCACATGTTTATTTGCATGCAGACCACATGTGACAAAAGTGCTTGCTCAAAGGGAATGATTTAGTGATTTCTTCACCTTACTATGTCAAGTCCCTTGAGATGACATATGTTGTGAATTAGCTCGATATAAATAAAAGTAGATTGAATTGAATCAACTGCAGAATCAGAGGCTAACTTCAGCATTGTTTGAACTACCAACAAATTCTCTCTGCTTGAATTTCATTTTATCCAATCTGTAATTTCCCTACATAAGCAATAGAAAAACAACCAGCGGAAGTGAAACTCATGACCGAAGAGGTTAATAAACCCAGACGTTACTTCTTATCCTGTGTGAAAAAGGATGTAATGCTGGTCAAATGATAGTCATTTTAAAAAAGCAATAGACTTGAGTGCAGGAAAGCAAATCATCATAAAATGTAACAATAAAATGTAACAATAAAATGACAGTCATGGGCGACGTGTCATCTCAGGACCATGTCTGGTTTTCCAAAAGGGAAGTTGAAAAAGGATGCAGCAGTGATTCCCAAGATGTGATCCAAAAATCTTCAATCTAAACAGCCATGAGAAAATTGTCCTGTTTTTCTGTATAGTAATTGTTGGTGCAGCGTTTTCCTCCTGTCATCATCTTGCCTATAATATACAGTATGTTTTTGAACACCAGTAACATAAAGTTCCCAAACCTGAGCTCTTTTGAACCTCCTCACAGATGTTTACATTTTTCATTTACTCTTGTGTTCTCTTCAGCTGGTCTTTCTTGGAGATCACTACCAATGGCAAGTACAATGACAGCATCCAAGCTTATGCTGCTGGTGCAGTGGAGGCGGCACTCACATCTCAGGTCAGTTTAAACCTCATCCAGTCAGAAATCAAATTCTTTGCTTGCTTTTGGATGTATTTAATCCAAAGCCGTGATGTACTGTTGTTTTAGCTCATCTATAAGCACTGGATGAACACTCTAATGGATTACTGTGGGCCCTTCACGTCTCAGTCTGGTTACTGCGAGCGCCTGAAGGCTTTCATCACAGTCAATCTGCAGTGGGTTCAGGAGCAAATAGAGACGCAGCCAACTTCAATCTACTGGTACCAGGTAGTTACTGAACATTCATAAGATAAAGAAAATTCCTGTTCAGGAAAAATATGTTTAAAATCCAGAAATGAGATGTTTCAGTATGTGTGCTTCTCAGGTGCGTCTGGCACTGCTGCAGCTGAAAGGTCTGGAGGACAGCTACAACGACGACCTTACATTTCCCACAGGCTCCTTCTCTCTCAACCCATTTGGCTTCCTGTTAGTAGTCACCTTCATTTTGTATTAATCAAACACATTTCTTCTTTGTTCCTGAGATCATAAGTATTTATTTCTTGCTGTTGTTTAAATGCTTCATTGCATCCAGACTTTTCCAACTGGGCGGGGATCTTGAGGACTTGGAATCGGCTCTGAATAAATCCAGCCAAACTCGGCCACTTGGATCCGGTTCCTGCTCTGCTCTCATTAAGCTGCTGCCAAACAACAAGGAGCTGCTGGTGTCACATGACACCTGGAACAACTACCAGTCCATGCTGCGCATCATGAAGAAATACATCTTTGCTTTTAATGCTTCTCCTTCAGGTAGTTTACTGATGCTACTGTGTCTCCTGTTCCTCATTGCTATAGAGTCCATAAGTTTCTATACCAAAGGAATAGTTTGACTGTTTGGAGCAATAATGCTTGTTGCTTTCTTGATGAGAGTTAGATGAGATCAGTACCACTCTTTATGTATCTGTCCAGCACAAATGAAGCTACAGCCAGTAGCTAGTTATCTTAGCCTAACATCGAGACTTGAAACAGCAGGAAACTGTTTGCATGGTTCTGTCCAAATGTAAAAAAAATCTTGACTTTCAAGCAATCTTCCAGATAACAGTCTAAACATTTAACTACAACACTTCTATTAAATACAGATTATAGGTGCTAATTAATGAGTACTAGAGGTGCTGATTGTTACTGCTGGTCAGCTATTTTCATCATTTCACTGCACAGTCTGGCTGTACTGACTCTGCCTTCGTAGCTACACTAGAGTGATGTAGATCTTCTGCCGAACAGCAAAAAAGAAGAACAAATATATTTTCTACAGTTTTTATTCAAGCAGTTTTTTTTTCAAAAACACAATGTGACTCTCATTTTAGGGCCGACACAATACACTGTTGATGTCTATGATATGCTAATACAGGTTAGTCTGGCTTTATTGAGTGCTCTGATTTATTTCAGACAATTTTCCTCTTCCTGGAGGAACTCAGGCGTTCTCATCTTACCCTGGATCCATCTTCTCTGGAGATGACTTTTATATCCTGAGTAGTGGCTTGGTGAGAGCCTTTTGTACTTGAATGTGAATGTTATTATTTTAATACTGTTTCTAGTTCTTAATACATTTCTTGTCTGCAGGTTACACTGGAAACCACAATTGGCAACAACAACCCTGCTCTCTGGAAGTATGTTCAGCCCAAAGGAACTGTCATGGAATGGCTGAGGAACATTGTTGCTAATCGACTAGCTTCTAATGGCAAGGAGTGGGCAGAGATATTCAGCAAGTACAACAGTGGAACGTGAGTTTTACGCATCAAAAAGAAACTGGGTGATATTACTTTTAGCCAGCATTTGTAATCGTCCGAGCAGGTTCTAAGCTCTGCTGCTTTATGTTTCGTGTTCAGAATTCTCATTGATGACAAGATTAGATCAGATTTTGTCTGGCCTTGGTATGTCATGTGGATTGTTGAGAGTGAAGGCTGTAGGGAGAGGCCTTTTATATTCAGCAGTCACATGAGTGGTCAGTTGAGTGATATAGCTGTGATGGGGTCATTGGGCACATCGAAAGTGTTTGCTGTTAAATGCTGAATCAGGAACCTCATCATCAATCACATGGAAATGCTACCAGATTAAAGGTTCTATTGTGTGTGTGTGTGTGTGTGTGTGTGTCTGTGTGTGTGTCTGTGTGTCTGTGTGTGTGTGTGTGTGTGTGTGTGTGTGTGTGTGTGTGTGTGTGTGTGTGTGTGTGTGTGTGTGTGTGTGTGTGTGTGTCTGTGTGTCTGTGTGTCTGTGTGTCTGTGTGTGTGTGTGTGTGTCTGTGTGTCTGTGTGTGTGTGTGTGTGTGCGTGTGCGTGTGTGCGCGCTTTGTAGATATAACAACCAGTGGATGATTGTGGACTATAAACACTTTACTCCAGGAAAGACTGACATTAAAGAGAAGCTCTTGGTTGTATTGGAGCAGATTCCGTAAGTCTTTGTTTTTATGGACATCTTTAATCAAAATAGATGATTAATTAAGTATTTTTGCTGATAATTTGTTTTTGTTTTTACTAATGAGTGACTTAAAATAATTATCTCCTATCTTGAAATTCCACAGGGGACTCATTGTTTACACTGATAAAACTGAGGAACTGCTGAAGAAAGGCTACTGGGCGAGTTACAACATACCGTAAGTATCCAGTCTGGAAACATTAGGTTAAATGTTAATCTATACACTAGATTACATGTGTTATAGAGTACTTTATATATATATTTTTTCTTATTTATATCTGCTCATGTGTAGGTACTATGTGGAAATATTTAATGCCAGTGGCTGCAATGAGCTCGTTGAGAAGTTTGGCCCCTGGTTCTCTCTGGACCAGAATCCTCGGGCTCAGATATTCAGGAGAAACCAGACAGCTGTCACAGATGTGGACTCCATGATCTGTCTTATGAGGTAAGGTCATGTGCTGAAATGATGTGCAAGAAAACAAACTTTAAGAGATTTTTTTTTTTTTTTAAAGACTATTGAATAAACTTTATTGATGAGGTGTGCTGTTCCTCCTCAGGTATAATAACTTTAAGGAAGATCCACTATCAAAGTGTGAAGGCTGTAATCCGCCTGAGAATGGGGAGAATGCGATCTCAGCCCGGTCAGACCTGAACCCAGCTAATGGAACATATCCGTTTGGCGCCTTAAGGCAGAGATCACATGGAGGAACAGACATGAAGGTTTTTAATCTGATTTTTTAAAAAATTATATCACACACTTCTTTGCCCAGGAGTTTACCTGTCACGCTACTTGAACATTTTCCATGTGTTTTTTCTCAAATGAAAGACTGCAAAGAGTCTGATGCACTGTGTGCCTTTCTATGCAGATGACATCGTATGAGATGTTCAGAGACTATGGCATGGTGGCAGTGAGTGGGCCGACCTGGGACCAGGTGCCACCCTTCCAGTGGAGCACTTCGCCCTACACAGACCTGCTGCACATGGGTCACCCTGATATTTGGGCATTCAAGCCTGTGAAAGTCACTTGGACCCCATAATTCTTATCATACTGTTTATTCAAGTGACATTATAAATGTTAATATCAGCTGTGCTGTTAAATGTTTTGAAAAAGGGAAATACAGTAATCACTGATTGTCAGGAGAGTGCTGACAATATTCTCCACATGTTGCAGGATAATATAGCTTTGCACTGTTGGCATAATGTTTAAGAGAGCTTTGAATGTGAGACAATGTGACCAAGAACTGTGAATTATTGCTGTTATAAAGTGGGAGCTTCTGCATGAAATTCACATTAATTTTTTTATTTCTTATGCAAATTATGTGAAATTGTAAATTACATGAGTTCTAATTCCAGTAGCATACTGTGTTACTGGGTTGTAAATTATTCCAAAGGCCTGCACCTAATGCTAATATTGATTCCGATGCAGATTTTCTGTAACAGTTATGACAAATGTTCTGATCACGAATTCTGCAATGTATTTTTTGAATTTTGTGTTTTTTTTAATATTTTGAAAATAAACAATGCCCTGATCATTTTCCCTGTAATTAAGAGTAATATTTTGTTAGGCCTCAGATTAAATATTTGGTCATCAACCTGCGGTTAAAGCAAAAGTAGACGGAACTATACAGAAACAGCAAAAACACTTTCAAGTTTTGAATAAACTTTAAGTCATACCAACATCTACAAAATAGCGTGGCCCAAGGAAAGAAACAATGACCATCGCTAACACCAACTTTTAAGGAATGGTGCAGTTTTTGTCTATTATCTCTAGACAGTAGTCTGGACTGACATTTATTATTCATGTATTTGGGATGTTGTGTTGTGGGATTTTATGAGTGGACCGTTCCTCCTCACCAGCACTTGCATCTCTGCTGCTTCACTATTTAAGGGCTGTGCACCCAAATGTAGTATTTAATTTTTAAAAATGTTGCTGGAAATTAAAATGAGCATTGACAACTTACACTAGCTGCACCACAGCAACACTAGTTGGCCAATTTGGTCCAGCTCAAATGTTGTAGTTGCAAGGTCCACTGTTAGGTTTGATTATTGTTGTCAGTCATCCAAAAATGAGACTAATAAGGCTTCAAAGGCACACAGTTCAAAAACTGTATGTGTAGTCGGCACCCATTGTGATAATAATGTGGAACCTGTACCAGCATAAAAAGAAAGCAGGATGACCTTTTTGCTGCCAGTGTCTCACATTTTTAAAATCATGTTCCACTGAAACAACTCGAAAAATGGTGCAATTTAGAGCTTAGCTTTACTCAATACTTCAGTAATCACCACTGCAATTTTTCTTAACCCATTGTAAATGTCTTCCTCATTTTGGGCTCTGAGTTCCCAGCCTGCCTCTTTGAAACTGTATCATGAGATTAAAACGTGATAAATCTTGTGGCCCTTTAGCTCAATAAGCCTACTACTACTACTATTATTTATTTTTATACAATATTATTTGATAAACTTGTGAAAGCCATTTCTTAAAGTGCGACGAGGACATCATGCCCATGCATTCTGTTACAAAAACCAAGTACACATATGGGTAAAACGGGAATATTTTAGTAGCTGTCAGAAAAGGCATGAACCGTATGAGAAAACGTAGCATCGCAGTCACATGACCAGCCATGGTGTCGTCATAGCAGCGCGCAGTCGTAAACCAATGACGCTGTCGTGTCGTGTTGTTATCTCGATGCTGAACTTTAAACTTCATCAATGCCGAAATCCTGTTTTCTTACTGTCAAGAAACTGTATAATGTTATAGCTAAACCGCCAACGTGATCAGAGAAGACTGTCTCAAGGTATGAAGTTATCTTTCAGCTAGCTAGTTAGTTAGCAACACTACATGAAAAGTATCCTGTGGAGTTGTTCGCTGTTACTGAAGACAAGTTACTCATCTCCTGTTGAGTGTCTGCATTTACAGCCGTCCGTCTGACTGCATAAACTGTTTTCTCACAAATAAAAACATCAATCGGAAGGTTGTTTCTGTGACTGTAAATAATTATAGAAATTTGCCGTTTGTGCTAATGTACGAAGTCACTACACACATGGCAGCTTTAATGTCTGAACCCCAAGCAGTTTGGGGACTTTTTTTTTTTTTTTTTTCCTCCTATCAGAGGTGTTCACAGGTGTGACCAATACTGGAAAAAGGGGGAGCTCCACATGCTATAGATGTTTCACTATTTGTATTTTTGCAACCCCTACAAACTCAGTGTTTTTCACACTAACTCTAGAATGACATTTCACCAAGCTGAATGCATCTCCGAACAATCTGCTGACAGCTTGCTCCTCTGTATAACATTTTTGATATTCTATTCATCAGATATGTTTTGTTTTCCTCTCAGTCTCTCTCAATGTCTGCTCGCTGTGAAACAGCATACAGTTCACCTGAAGGCTCTCAGAAATAGAATCTTTTAACCTTGATGGCCAGGCCGTGTTCACCGGCCGCCAGTATATATGTTTGTTACATGATTGTTATTCGCAGCTGAATCAGTCAGGACTTCTCTGCTCTGCTTAGGAACACATTTGTTTTGCTTTTTACAGGACCACATGCAAACGCATTATCTTTGGAGAATTTTAAAATGCAATATATTGAATGAAGTGACTTTAATGAAATGTCACAATTTAAAACTTTTTTCCATTTTCCCTGATTAAATCACACACCCACATGATACATTCAAGGACCACTGGAAAGTTGAAAAGCTGAGGATTATTTCTGTTTTTACATTTTCAAAAAAAAGATAGCATGCCCCTTTAAGATCTTCCTTTGAGAATAATGAAATTCTTTCTAACCTTATTGTATTTTATCTTTCATACCCATCAGCAGGTTTTGTGCCTTAGAGGTTTAAGCCTATTTTTTTCCTTTCCTCTTTTTTTTACCATTTTGCTGAAAAGAGGCTACATTCACACACTTAATTGAATTAAATTTAACAGCTTGCTTGAGGTTAAACAGGTGTATTGACCCATTCTTAATAATCAATAACCAATAGGCCCACTAAGATCTTCCAAGATCAGACTTGCTAGGATTATCAAAGGTTCTGTGGTAGAAAAAAAGCTGTCAAAACTCTAGTAAGTGAGGTGACTCTCTTGTGTTCACAGTTTGCTGTGTCACAGCCGTCTGTGGAATCTGATGATGGGTTTCTGGCAGCCAGTGACTAACCTTAGAGACTATGTGTCCCAAAATCCTCCAGGAGCAACTTTTTTCCTGTGTTTGTTGACTCTGGCTCTCTCGTTCATCTGCCTCAGCTCTTACAGCTCCACTCACACTCTGCCTAACCCTGACATAGCAAAGGTAAGGACTCACTAAACTGAATTCATTTGAAGATTTGAAGGCATCTTAGAACACTTTTGAGATTTAGATTATGAGGTGATGTTGCAATGTGACAATGAGTGCAGGTTTGCATTGGAGATGTTGTGCGGCTATGAATGAATGCTTGCATTTTTGCATGTTTTGGCACTATTTCTGCGTAATTTATATGCTTTTTTTCTTCTTTTTTCTTCCAGGACTGGAACCATCTACTGTCTGCCTTATCACAATTCCAGCTGTGTGTGAAAGAAAATGCAAGTTCATCTGACCTTCTGTCCTCAACTTCCTCTGCTCTGATGGAGCAGGAACAGGATAGAAGGACTACCACTAACTCAATTAAGAGCCTTTCTTCCGTCACCCGTTTGCATCTCAAGGTTCCTCTGGTTGTGACTTCCAGTTCACCAGGCGGCTCGCTGAAAGATCTCAGTCTACACACTACCTTGAACGCCAGTCAGCTACAACTTGAAGGTTGGTTTTGCAGTCGAGTGGTTTTGGTGTAAATTATAGAAAAAAGTTTGTATGACCACACGTTCTCAAAAATTATTTTACTTTACTTTCCAGGCACAGAAAGTGTTAATTTGACACTAGAGCGTCTGTCTGGAAACACTACATACACCTGCCTCACTATAAGTGCCCCAGCAAACCTCCTGCCCATGAGTCTGTAAGTTCACACTGTAAAGTGAATGTTTCTAAGCTTTGTTACTTAAAATCAGCTAAAATGAGTTTTTGCCAAATCAAGAATGTTTAATTTTTCTGTGTTTTTATGGACATACTTTACATTTTAATTAAGGCTGCCTCCGATGTGCCCTGCATCAGAGAAAAATATATCACCCATCCACGTGGACGCAAGTAACGAGATGCCAACAGCATCGCAAACCTGCTACAGTCTGCACTCTAAAAATGACCCCACATTTACAGTCATGTTAACATCGGTACAGTGTGTCACATTAATGACATAACTTGCTCTGACATAATACAGCTTTTTTTATTTTCACCTTTTAATTCATTCTGTCCTTTTGTTGTTTAGGAGGAGCAAAGTGTGGCAGTGCGACATCTTTTGGAAGTCAGTGGGTGTCTACTCACAGTTTGTTTGATGCTCTGTTTAGCTGCTGGTCTGACACATTCACTCACACGCCGCAACAATTGGAATGGACTGGACCTACAAAATGTAACCATCATTTCTCGTATTACTATAGCACTGATTATTTGATAGCTTGTCTGTTTGTGTTAATCTCAGTTTTTCTGCACCACATCTAGACGTCTTAGCATATTGAAAAATGTGCAGAGACTGTTTAACTTAACCTTACTGCTTTACTGTATTTACAGGAGCCCTTGATTGACGCCTGAATATTTTCCATTCTCTGTATCCTGAAGAAATCAATTGGAGGACGAAAGAGAGTCATATGTAATCACCAGTGTTACAAATGAAACCAGTTTACATTTTGTGGGTATAAAAATCACTTTGAAAACAGTCATATAATGTCTCCTGTTGCTGTAGAAGAAGCTCTCAATTCTGAGAAATGAATTCTGGTGATGTCATCAGGGTTAAATGATGTAACGGCAATAACGCTTCAGGTAATTCCTATGCAGGTATCTGTTGTGTGCAGTGCATTCCAGGAATTACTTGCTTTCTTCTGTTGCACTGCCTTGTCTACTTGACTTCCCATATTTCCCAAAATGTTCTCAATAATTTGTAGAAAATGGATATTAATCTTTTTTCATTCAGCCTAGTCAGAGTTTAATATAATAAGATGAAGTGTTATTCCTGTCAAATATTTAAATGTAATATTTTTTTAGCAGTGAATGTGTGATTGTCCTCAGATGTTTTTATTCATGAATTTGTGAGACCAAAGGTCGTTGGAAGTGCCAGACAAGTTTGATAGTCTGTTTTACTACTTCAGTTTACTTATATGACTTTGAAAGCTCACTGAAGCCAGATATGGCATCTACAGATTCATAGTTTAAGTATTTTTATGCCCACATACAGTGACCTACCTAAATCATTACTTGCATAGCAGCAGAGAATTTAAACAGCGAGTGTTGAAGAAAAACTGAAATGTCTCTTGCATGAAACTGAAGAAACAAGCTGTCATGTCTCTCAAAACTTTTGTCATACTTGCCATTTCTAATGTTTGTTTCATAACAAAGACCTAACAGGACATTAAGCAGAGTCAAGTCTGTGCATGGAAATTATCATCAATTTTATGCAGCTCAGAAACAGATAACTGTTCTTCCTTGTTTTAGCAAGAATAAAACATTCCTAATGAAAACACAAAATCTTTGTTCCTGTTGTGATTCTGACTGGGAGGTTAAGCAACTTCATCTTGGAGCTGTTTTTTTTTTGTTGTAAAGAACAAACAACAGTTTCATTTGTCGTTGCTTAGTATTCACTTAATGCAATGCCAGAGAAATCACAGTTACTGATCGAAATGACATTGAATGATTAGAAAGCTAGAGAAAACTACACATTGAGTGACATCAGAGGCAAGTATTTTCTCACAGAGCAAGATTGCCATTGTGAATTAACCTAACAAGTTTTATTATTGAGCTTCAGATCATACAGTGTTATTTATGAAGTGAATTAGAATATTTTAATTAAAAAAATGGTAATTTTAATATTAAGAATTGAAACCCTGCAGAAAATTAATGAAATATGAATTCACCTGTCTATAATAAACATTAAGGCTAAGACTGTACAGTGTTATTAATTATGGAGATTAGCCTAGTTAAATAAAAAAGGGTAATAACCAATGGTATTATTAATTATGTAGATAAACTAATTTAGGACTAAAGTTGCAGCCCTACAAAAATATATATGAAAATCCAACAACTCAAAAGATTCCCTGGATTCTCTATGAACAGGCTTTCTTTCTTTTTTCTTTCTTTCTTTCTTTCTTTCTTTCTTTCTTTCTTTCTTTCTTTCTTTCTTTCTTTCTTTCTTTCTTTCGTGTTTCCCTTTCCTCCCTCCTTTTGTGTTTTTTAAACATTTCTTTTTGTCCTTCCTTATATTTGTTATAATTCAATATATCATTATATCTGGCTTTAATATTTGTTTTTAAAGGCCAAATCAAATCAAACACGCCATACCTTACATAATTGTTTAACATTTAGAGATTCTAGGCTATTTAGGTATTACAGCGGGGCTTTTTCTCTCCTGATTTTAAGTCTTTTCAGTGTAGCATGAAGAGGAAGTTGCAGAGAGACTTAAAGTTCAAATTGCTTACACTCAGTATGCGGTTTCTCCATGTTTAAGCAATACACTGAAATGTAACATCAAGAACAGAACATATATTTTCAAAGCTTATAGTGCAAATGCTTTGACACTGATTCTAAAAAGAAAAAAAGCCTGTATTGCTCATTATGTGGAGAACACATGATGAAAATTTGCTTCTGTAAATGATGTTAATGATTCTAATTGTACTCTGAAAACAGGTTTCATTTTGTGTACCTAAGCAAACTAGTGATTAAATTCAATGAAGGGAGGCGCTGCCTCGGACTGATGCACCGGTATGTCACCCTCTTCACATAGAAGACTTCTTCTCCAATCACCGTTAAGAATCTTAGCATGACGCCTTCCTATTGGCTGAGTGTAGAAACGTAGAGGCGGGATTTGTGCGGGGCAGAGGGAAACCAAGTAACGACGTCGGAGTGGATGGTTTCTTTGCGGCCTGGAGGACTTTCATATCAGGGAGAAGAAAACGTAATGTTGCAAAGTATTTATTCCTCCTTGAGCTAGTTGTTATGATTACGCGAAGCAACTGCAGAGTCCCCGTCATATGAGGATGGTCAGCAAAGTCGGTGAAAATTGTTTAATACGGCTTAATGTTTCCACAGTGTGAAGCTAGCTAGCTACCGTTGCCTCATAAACATTCTGTAGAAGACGCTAAAGTCCGCTAGCTACTAATGTTAGCCCAACGGTAAATGTTTGCACCAGTTCAAACATAAGGTCTGAAATGTTTATTTATGTTCTTGACTTAACATGACTTAGCATTTGTTCGAAGACACCCAGCTAGGCCAGGAACTAACTTCTGCAAGTATTTATATATACGTTAATGCCTTCACAGCTAACACGGAACCGAGGGCGCTCTTTGCTCCAATTCATAACATTTTGTTGTTCCCATCGGGCCTCCACGTGGTGCTTGGTGATACCTTGACCTGCAGGGACGCTTGTAATGAGGCATGGGTGTCTCCTCTGACTTGTAAAGAGTCCACATCAGCTAATGTCAGCTCATGTTACCTGCAGTAAGGGAATATGTGGTAATTAGACAAGATTCGTGACAGTTGTCTTTCCCTTTTAGGATGAAAGCTCTAAACTAGAGCTCAGGAAGAAGACAAACAGGATACCAGGAAATACATTGGAATTAATTGTGAGTGGCCATGGCCTACTCCAGCTACAGTAATCTGAGCAGGGCTCAGCTTACCTTTGAGTATCTGCACACAAATTCGTAAGTACCAGTTTCCAAATTAAGGTGTGTTCATGAATTTATTACTACAGAGATTTAAAACCTTGTCAGGTGTAAAATTTGAATGGTAGTTAGTAATAGAAACTACCAACTACAGATAGAAACATCATTATCATCATCAGACATTCTTGCACTGCTACATCTTTGCACTTTTTAAACTTATTTTTTCAAGCCACTTTATGTTGCATTGCCTTACAGTGTGTCAATACTGTACTATTTCATCCTCATTTCTTATCCCTGTACATATTGTAAATATTATTACTACTATTCTATTATTTTATTTCTATTACTACGTCTATTGATACATAAGCTGCTGTAACAATGTGAATTTCCCCTGGCGTGGGGAGAAATAAAGGACTTATCATACCAGCTCATCTATGTACACAGTAACATAAGATGCACGGATGGCTCCACAGATCAATACTGAACATTAATGTTTGTACACATAACTTAGGGAGCACTGTAGTTATCATTAACAACAATCCTATTCCAGCCTAAAAGGTTCTTTGAATAATTATGTTTAATCCTGTTAAACCTGATCACCTGTTCAAAGAAGAGGAAACACTCCTTTCATTGTGTGCCACTTATCATTTGTTAGACAGTCGCCTTCAGAGAAATTGTTTCCAGTCTATTTGCATGAACTAGTTAGTGCTGTGTTAACCCTGTAACATGTATTGACTGTTTCTAGTTTCTAAACTCTCCTATTGTCTGTTATGTGTGGTATGGAAATGATGTATTTAAAACATAAGGTTTGCAACATTGCCATGTTTGTGCTTTTTCCAAAGCTTTTTCGTTGTTGCTTGTGCATTGCAAAGTGAAGAGAGTGGTCCTTTGTCAGTGCTACAAAAGAAATTCAACATTTTCTCATATCATTCAGTTCAACCTGTCTCTGCATATTTGAACATATAGGGTTTAAGCAAGTTAATACATTTAGAAACAGAGATGATATCGGAGCTAGCCTAATTTCCAAATCCACTGCTTAGGGATTATGCACAGGTTCAGGAAGGATTTAACCACAGATGTAGGACTGAAACCATTAGTGCTAGATGTAGTTATTTACGCAAAAATCTAGCTGGTAACGTCCGTTGTTTGTGCTGGGCATTTGATTAAAGTTTTTGATTGTATGGATGATTAACCAAAAAACAGAAAAGTAATTGCTTAATGCTCTATAGTATTTACTCAGTCTAAGTATGACTGAAATGAAGCATCTCTATGTTGTTGTTCAGTTACAACATGATACTATCAGGAAGTGGTAAAGGTGCTAGGTACCATTATGAGGATGAAAATAGATGGCAGGGTAGTCTGTCTTTGAGAGTATAACAGAAGTGTTTTACAGTGAACCAGGTAATGTATACAGTATTTAACTGAAAGTCCTCTGTTCTAGTTAAATTGACGTTGTCTCAACAGGCGTAAGGAAATACAGATTGTGTAACTGAGTAACAACCCCACACTGAATATTATTGTTGAGTTCTGATCCTGTATCTCAGATACATTGCCTTTCTTTGACCAGCTCGCTTTGTTAATTGTTGCTGTACTAATTCAACTGTTGTCCCGTTTTAGGACGACCCACGAGTTCTTATTTGGAGCCTTGGCAGAGCTTGTGGACAATTCAAGGTACCAATAATGATTTGCAACACTCTTACAATGGTTCACAATTTATGCAGCGTGGATAACTTACCGTGATATCTTCCTTGTATAAATAGAAAGTCTCAGAATTGCATTGTTTCCTTCACAGAGATGCCAATGCCACACGGATAGACATCTACACTGGTACGTTTAAGACTAATTTGCCCAGTTTCAAATGCCTAAGCATTCAGATTCATTCATTGTTCTCAGTATCTGTCTTTTTCTTTTGCCTTCCTGCTTTTCTGACAGAAAAAAAGCCAGAGCTGCGGGGTGGCTATATGCTCTGTTTCCTGGATGATGGAATTGGGATGGACCCGAGTAAGAGTGACTTAATTACTAGAGAAACTTAAAGCTAGTTTTTAGGTCTTTTTTATGTTTATGTATTCTGTGTGTGAAACACCTTTTAACAATCATTTTCATTAGATGAGGCAACCCATGTGATTCAGTTTGGAAAGTCAAGCAAACGATCTCCTGAGTCCACTCAAATTGGCCAGTATGGAAATGGACTGAAATCGTAAGTTCCTCATCCAGTTCTTGTTAAATTATGATTCTGCAATTCGTCCAATAGTGTTTCCACAATTGTGCATACTATTTATGTGTTTGTTTCCACAGGGGCTCTATGCGTATTGGGAAAGATTTCATCTTGTTCACAAAAAAGGGAAACGCACTGACATGCCTTTTCTTATCGAGGACTTTCCATGAAGAGGAGGGACTCGATGAGGTCAGAGTCAGCTATTAGAACTATTCAGCACTGAACATTGCTTTTACTAGGCATGTTTAAAAATGCCAGATTAAATTATTACCAATTGGATGTTCCTTTTTGGATTAAATAATTACTAATTGCATATGTACATTGATATTAATATGTATCGTGAGTGCACAAAAACAGTTTTCAGTAATGTACAGAAAGCAAGAATCGGAACTCTATCACAAATATATTTGCATAGCATGAGTAAAATACAAGGATATGAATCTTTAAAGCCTGCCCATGGCTAAATTTCCTTCAGTCCCTTTCCAATACCATATATAAGTACAGTCAGCATCTGAGCGCTCAGAATCTGTTCAGCATTAATGTGTACATAAATAAATGAACACAATCAACAGGTCATAACCTGGGGAAGTACGTGCATATTCATAGGTATCCTTGACTGTCTGACAGTGCGCAAGGAATTTTAATTGATTAATGCTTAGTAATAGTTACAATTGATTAAATCTCTATATACAATGTAATAGATTAGTAAGAAAATGCTAAGAAGCATTTCATAATTAATTCCCTTAAAAGCTAGTGTTTGAAGAATATATATCGATGTGTTTGGGTGGTAAGGTGACAGGTTCCGTCTGACAGAAGCATTATGACATAATCTCATGGTGAATGTCATTGAAATGTTTAGTTATAGGATAGTCCCGATCTTTTGGCGTAATGTGCTTTTGTGCTCATTCATGCTTTGTTTTGGTTTTCTGGAGGTTTTCCTGTCTTATGAATGTCTGTGGGGTCACTGTTTGCTTGGTGAAGGTCAAGCACCGAATGTCGCTAATAACTACATTGCATACTTCTTTCATTCTGTGCGAGAATGTATGTAGTTATGTGGTTGCAAATCAGAAGGCTGTTTACAGTCCCAAAAAAGTATATTAAACACATCATGTAATTTTTTAAATTAAATTCCATTGATTCTGTTGAACATAACGAAATAAGTTCTGTTCCAACACATAACATCACTACAGCAGAATGGACCTCATGAAACAACAAAGTATGCATTTTATTGGAAACTATAATGGGCAGATAGAGAATGGGGCCATAGATCAGAAAACAAGTCAGCAAAGAGTCACTCACTTGCAGCACAGAGAGTTAACAAAGTTGCTGATGTTGGCTTGTGGAATGTCGCTCGACTCTTCCTGATGTGTCTGGCTATGCTCCAAACTGACATGCCGGCATCCAGCAACCAACAGCCTCTTCTTGTTTTGTTTTGTTTGTTTTGTTTTTTTTTTTGTATGTGGCATTGTGTCATTCGAATAAAGCAGCATTTCTGTGGCCTTTTATTGTCACTTGTCAAAGTGTCAATATTCCCACACTGATCATTGTCCTTTAAAGCCACACCTGGTCTTGGTGTGGTCAGTGCTTGAGAATTTGTAAACAGCTCAAAAACGTTTGGTAAATAGGTGGCTAAATACAACCCATATCTACCTGTATCAACTAAAATTTGACTTTGAACTTTTTCTCCAAGTCAGAAAAGACAACTATTTGCCTTCTGTTATTGTTTTTGTTCAGTGTATTTTGACTGTCAACAGTCATGTAGTTGAATGCAAACTATGTGGTTCTGCAAGGAAATGATGGCCCTCCAGATATTTGTACTTAAGGGTTTTGATCGCCCCTGCAGGTGATAGTGCCGCTCCCCTCCTGGGATCTGAGGACCAAGGAGCCGCTGACTTCTGATCCTGAGAAATATGCCATTGAGACAGAACTGATCTTCAAATACTCACCTTTTAAAAATGAGCAGCAGCTGATGGAGCAATTCAACAAAATAGAGAGCAGCAGTGGTAAGCATATAAATGTGTGTTTATATGTAAAAGGTTTACTTGTGATGTCTCTCAGTTTGATTCTATGAGCTGCAATGTTAGGTGAATACATGGTTGATACTGATTGTTGCTTACTTTTGTGTTGTATTTTATTAAAAGGTACTCTTGTGATCATCTATAACCTGAAGCTGATGGACAGCAGAGAACCAGAGCTGGATGTAGAAACAGATCACCAGGATATTCTGATGGCTGGGACTCCTGCAGAAGGAGTGTGCGTATATTTGTTACTGGGCTCAATTTGCAAAGTGACTTCATTTAGCTGTTCTACTGACCTATGTTGAATGTTAATGGTTGCACATTTTCCTTTCACAGGAAGCCAGAGAGGAGGTCATTCAGAGCATACGCTGCTGTTTTGTACATCGACCCACGCATGAGGATTTTTATCCAGGGCCATAAAGTCAGGACTAAGAGACTTTCCTGCTGTCTTTACAAGCCAAGGTAACATAATTGTGCATGGATGCAGTGTCTGTAGCTTGCTTATTTAAATGACTAGACTGATTGGCTCTTTTGTTTTGTTAAAAGGGTTTATAAATACTCATCAACTCGTTTTAAAACTCGTGCTGAGCAGGAAGTCAAAAAAGCAGATCACCTTGCAAAGATTGGTGAGTTGGTGTTTTATTCATTCTATAACCTCAAGGTTTGTGCTAGTTTTAGTCTAGCTGACAATATTGTGTAATGTATTTCAGCGGAGGAAAAGGCCAGAGAGGTGGAGAGTAAGTGCATGGCTTTGGAGGCCAGATTGGGAGAGGATCTGTCAAAAGATTCACGGGTGAGTCAAATAAGATATTTCAGTTAATTGCTCAAATCTACATGCGTTTTAGTTGGTGTAAGCAGTGTTTTAGACAACCAATTTGTAGCAGCTTTCAGTAGCATAGCAAAACTTCCATGAGATTAGATTTTAAACCTTAGGTCCAATGTGAAAAATAGAAGCCCTGCATGTGTTTCTTGTAGGGTCTTTTACCTACTAATATCTTCCTCTTTCTTTTGTTCCTTCAGGCTATTCTAAGAAAGGTCCAGGATTCAGCCATGATGTTACGAAGGGATGCTGACATGAAAAAAAGGATACTCGAAGCCAAACAGAAGTACGATGAGCAAATCTGCAAATGTCAAGATGCCCTATTTATGGACGAAGTTAGATTTGTTTTTCATTGCGGACCCAAAAAAAATACTGTGTTCATTTTATATACATCTGTCAACTATAGTGTTCTCTATTTACATGCAAAGAGAACAGTGGTTTGCCCTACAAAAAAAATCACTCAAGCGCAATACATCAGGGTACGATGTTTGCTTTTTTGTCTGTTCCCTCTCAGTCTCCAATTCTTTCTTATTTTTCAGAGCATTAAAGGAGCCCAAGGAGTTGAATTTTATTTTTGGAATGAATATTGAACAAAGGGACCTGGATGGGATGTTTGTGTACAATTGCTCTCGTCTAATCAAGATGTATGAGAAGACGGGTCCTCAGCTGGAGGGAGGCATGTAAGTAAAATGCACGAGACAGAAAAGGTTCAGTGAAAGATTTAAATAAAAATATAATACTACTCTGTTTTCTGTGTTTCAGGGCATGTGGTGGTGTGGTTGGAGTAGTGGATGTCCCATATTTAGTTCTAGAGCCAACTCACAACAAACAGGACTTTGCAGATGCTAAAGAGTATCGACATTTACTAAAATCCATGGGGGAATATTTAGCTCAGTACTGGAAGGATATCAACATTGGTAAGTATTCCTTAATTACTGGATTCATGATTGTCAGCTACACCTGACCTGACCAGTCAAAATAGAAAAATGGTGAACGTTTCGAGAAGTCTGAAAATTTGGACACACTTTCAGCCAATTTTAATTGTTTGACAGCCACTTAATTTGAAACATACTGAAATCTTGAGGGGGCTGCACAGTGGCGTAGTGGTTAGCACTTTCGCCTTGCAGCGAGAAGGTCCCTGGTTCGCGTCCCGGCTTTCCCGGGATCTTTCTGCATGGAGTTTGCATGTTCTCCCTGTGCATGCGTGGGTTTTCTCCGGGTACTCCGGCTTCCTCCCACAGTCCAAAAATATGCTGAGGTTAGTTGATTACTCTAAATTGCCCGTAGGTGTGAATGTGTGAGTGCTTGTTTGTCTATATATGTAGCCCTGCGACAGACTGGTGACCTGTCTAGGGTGTCCCCTGCCTTCGCCCGAGTCAGCTGGGATAGGCTCCAGCCCCCCCGCGACCCTAGTGAGGAATAAGCGGTGTATAGATAATGGATGGATGGATGGATGAAATCTTGAGGGCGTCTGTGTCCAACATTGACAGTTGTGTTTGATACAGGTGGCATCAACAAGTCAGACTCCACGAAAGACAGAAACAGGGATAGAGTAGTGTCTGAGCTAGAGGTGGGCTGTAAGTAAATATTTTGTTGCAGCCGCAGGCAGGGACAAGTAAGATAGTGTTGTTTTCCATTTTAAAAATTCCCGCTTCAACTATTTACTCAAAAAGTCCAACTTTAACAAATTTGTTGTCGTCTGAAAGTCTGAATATCTGTGTTTGATATGCAGCTCAGAAAGGCATAGTGAAGTTCTGGGATGAGTTTGGATATCTGTCTGCCAGCTGGTCTGCACCTCCGTCATCAGAGTTGAGATACAAGAGACGCCGTGCCATGGAGATACCACTTACTATTCAGTGTGGTAAGTTGCAGATTCACACATGCATTCACTGACTTGTTTTATCTAAGCAAAGTAAATTATTGCAACAAACGTAACCTCTTATGCATTTTACTTTTAGATAAATGTTTAAAGTGGAGAACACTGCCTTTCCAGATGGATGCGGTGGACAAACGCTACCCAGACAGTTGGGTTTGTCTCATGAACCCTGACAGCACCCAGGACAGGTACAAGCACAATGAGGTTTTATCAGATATGACTATAAAGGAATAATTAAATTTACTCTATTAATTGAATTTGTCATGTAATGCATCTTCTGTGTGGCAATTTTTTCACAACACTCACTGTGTTAGTGTTTTCCATGGAATGTGGTGTTTCTACATGTATAATATGTGCATTTTGTGTTTTTAGGTGTGATGCTCCAGAACAAAAACAGAATTTGCCATGTGGTGTTTTGAAGAAAGACAAGCTGACAGCTGAAGACAAACGGAAAGAGCTAGCAGACAAAATCAAACAGCAGCAGGAGAAACTAGAGGCCTTGCAGGTATCTTATACATCTTTTTTTGCCTCTGTTTTATGTTTATCCGGACATAAAAAAATGTTTCATTTCCACCTATCAGAAAACCAGCACCATCAAATCTGCAGCAGATGTGAAAAAGCTGCCACTGGAGGTCAGCATGAAACCAACAGAGAGCTCCTCTCAGGTACAAGCTCCTCATACTTTTCAAAATTTTCTCATTCTGGGTCATTTTACATCTTTTCATGTTTTATTTTATGTATAATTCTATATGATGTCACTTCAAATATTAGGAATAACACAAAAGTAGTTGCAGGCTTTAAAATATACAATTAAAGCTTTAAAATAGTGTGTCTTCTTTTTTCACCATTTGTAGTAATGAAAGTCACATTATCACAATAAAGTTAATGGAAAATTTAAAGGAAATGGCACTGAAATGATAGTTTGATTTCTGAATTATCTAATTTCTTTGAGTCCTCTTTCCATTTTTGTTGTTCAAAATAACCACAAATAAATTCACAGATTTAGTATAGATAAGACCTTTTGTATAGTCACTTCTCATTAGTGAACCTGACACTATATGTTTGTGCCGCAAAAGATGTTCAGATGGATGGTTGCCTTGACCAATTTCTGGTTCTTTCCTAATGACTCCTGATCAAACTAAGCATACAGTACAACTACTAACAATGTTGTTTCTTACGATTTGGTTTTTTAATTCAGTATCTCGTTGAAATGTTTGTGTTCTTTTTGCATGTTGCCAAATCAGGCAACTAGGTCATCTGAAAGGACCACAATTCGCCCACGCTCCCCACCACTCCCAGCTCACCTTAAAAATGCCTCGAGTGTCCCTCCAACTCGTACACCTTCTCAACGCCCCACCCGAACATCTGCCCCCCCACCTCCACCCTCCAGGGTTGAACCATCCAGGTCCAGAGCTGCAGCAAAGGCTGCTCCTGCTGCTGCAAAGCCCGCACCCAAAGTTACTGCCAAAACACCCCCACCGAGCCGCAACTCACGGGTAAGTTACAGTTTTGATGGAATGGAGGGTTTTGTTGGTACAAGAATTTAATACGGCTACATGTACAAGTTAAACCCTAAGACAGTGTGGAATAGTGATAGTTGTCTTCTTACATAGGCATCTACCAAAGCGTCACCTGCCAAACCAGTAGCTGCCGGACAGCGCAGGAGAATAATGGAGCAAGACGACAGTGAGGAGGAGGAAGAGGAAGAAGAAGAGGAGGAAGAGAGTGAGGAGGATAGTGAGGAAGAACCACAGACAAAAAAATCTAAGATAACGGCAGCTGCCAGTAACCGTGGCAAAGTGGTGGAAAAGGCCCCACCTCCCAAACGTGCAAAGCTGGACGAGGTAAACACACAATGCACTTCACACTAGAGTATATTCTTTTGGCATCAGGTCAGAAATACTGTCGGAACAGCTTCGTAATCCTACTGAGAAGTTATCTGTAGTTTTATACATCAACAAAAGATGAACTAGACCTAGAAGGTGAACTAAGTCTCTAAAATGGGAACATTTCAACTCTGCACAAGTTACTAAAGTCTTCATCCTAATCTTGTGTGTGGTGCAGTGTGAAAATGCCCAGAGGATGCTGCTGTTCAGGTGTGTGCTACTGGCTTTCTTTCTGCTGGTTGTCACCTTTGGCTGCTCAGTGTCACTCTGTCATATGAGAAATGAAGAACAGGAAGAGCAAGAAATGAACAAAATCAAGGCAGTTTGTAGCATTAAAATTCTACATTCATTTCAGGTTTTATCACAATTTTAAAGTCATCAGTTAATTACTAAACACACAATCATAGTCTGACCTTGTATTTGAGTGTCAGACCTCTCCCTCTCCACTCGCATTCCTCTGTCTTCGCATTTTTTTTTTTTTTTTTTTTTTTAAATAAGCAGCTTTAGATCATTTAATCATTGAAACACATTAACATGTAAATGGATTGTTTCACGTGTCAGGCAGGGAAAGACTGATTTTGCCAGTACAGGAGAAAAACTAATTCTTCGAATGACTAATTGCTAACAGTTGCTACCGGTGCAAGCCAGAGGGAGCAAATCAGCCTAATGGTCATCATGCCTGTGCACACATGTGACATTGTGAAATGTTTTTCTCATGCATACTCAAAAAGGTGGTTGCATATGTGATCATTTCTGCTGCAGTCTGGAACCCTGAAAGATACTCATGTCTACAGAGCATCAGCACAGCAGTAAAATATCTTGTCATCTGGATGTTATATTTTCTGACTGGATACTCTTTTGTTCCCTTGGACAAATATTAACAGAAGACTGTTAACAAAATTGCAGCAAACACTGATTAATTAGTGGATAGCTCATTGGTGACCCTCAACCCAATGCACATATAGTGAAGAAAGTATCATTACGGACCTCCAGTCAGAACCCCTCTGTTGTTGACCTTGCAGGTTAAAACTCACTCTCAGCCTGAGAGGAAAGGGGTTTCTGCGTCTGTTCGGCAGGCGCCAACCACACCAACCTCTGTTCCTAAATCCATTTCCACACAACAGCTTGGGGCTAAAGAAAAGGTAGCATTACTGGGCCCCTCTCTCGACTACCCTTAACTAAAGCTGGCCTGCGTCTGTTCTCACAACTTCTAACAATCAAGACAACTTATCTTTCAGCTCATAAGAGTGTAATGTCAGATTAACCTTCTCTCTTCTCTCAATCCTTTCTCGAATTTGAAACTGTTTTTCTTAGTATGTAATAACAGCTCCTTTCAGCTGAGCATGCCATTCTTGCCGATTAACTACTGACATCACTTTGGGACTTCTTTCCTTGAAAGGCTTGCGGATGATTTCTTCTAACCTCACTGTCCTTTCATTGAGTCAGTTTTCTTACTGCAGTGGTGGTAACACATTTTTCTTTTCTCAGGCAACCGAGAAAGCTTCACAGCAGGAGCCAGAGAGCGACCCAAAAAATGCTCAAAAGGGTGAGATGCTGGACTGCCCTATGCTAATATGTATCACACACACATGCTGGAAAAAGACTATTTTCTACCTATGCGTTTTTATTTTCCAGATAAGGGTCTGCTGGTTGAAGTGCGTGTCAATAAGGAGTGGTACACAGGCAAAGTCATTGCTGTGGAGGCAAATAAACAGAGCGTGCGCTGGAAAGTTAAATTTGACTACGTGCCTCGATCCACCCCTAAAGACCGATGGTGAGATACAGTGTCTCTGTTGCTGCTTTCTGAACATGTTTTGTTGACACGCCAGACAGTTCATATCCTTTACATGTATGCTTGTCTCTGTAAAGGGTGTTTAAGGGCAGCGATGAAGTGCGGTTGATGCGGCCACCATCTCCAATCTCTCAGACGCCTGACACTCAACAGGAGACCGAGAGGGGCCCGGCACCCATGGAGCCAGACACTACCCAACCAGGAACCAGTCGAGAGGTGACTGACAGCCTGGTCACCATGTTGAGGTGAGCTGGTTACAACGAATTAGTGTTACTACTTCACACATGGTAAATTCAGTCAACCAGAGCCCATAGTTTCAGAATCCTTCTTCCCTGAGGTGTCATCATGCTGTGGTGTGTTCACTGTGCTCTTCATATCTCTAGGACAATGCTGCGCTACTTCTTCCCTCCTGCTTTTCGGATTCCAAAGGACGATGTTAACAGCATGACAGCTGAGGAGTTGGTGGCTTTTCCTTTGGTGAGATGGATAACAAATGATTTAGAAGATTGATCTTTAGACTAAAAATTAACCCAAATATAAAACAATATGTAGTTTTATTCCGAAATTAATAAAGTGATTGCAGAAGGTAAAACTGTGTGTACTGGGGAATGGATTGTGTCCTTATACATGTTTGTTTGGTTGTACTGCTGTGCTTACTTGTCCAGAGTATTTGTATTAATTTGTTTTTCTCCCTCCATGCAGAAAGAGTATTTCCAGCAGTATGAATCTGGTCTCCAGTCGTTGTGTAATTCGTACCAGAGCAGAGCTGATGCCAGGGCCAAAGCTGTAGAAGAGAAAAGCAACAGCACTGAAGTCAAACTGAAGGAGGCAGATGAGAAACTACAGAAACTGCGAACAAACATTGTAGCACTTCTGCAGAAAGTACAAGAGGTAAGACTCTTTAATACATAATCTGGACTGCACATTATTGATGAAACAACCTCTGTAGGAGGTCAATAAATACACTGCACCAGTTATAATAGTTGATAAACACGTTTGTGCATACATGCATATTCAGAGTAATGTGTTTCTGTTTGTCCCACTTTCAGGACATTGACATAAACACAGATGACGAACTTGATGCCTACATAGAAGACCTCCTTACCAAAGGTGATTGAAGAATACAGAAAAGAGAAATATCAGAGAAGAGGACATGGACATTAAGAGACTGGCAGTTCTCCTGGCCTGTTGTTTTGATTTTAGTCCGTTTTATATACCTGCTTATATATGTTAATCTATGTTTAAGACGTCTCTCCTCGACTGAGCTTTGGATTAGTTTGTGTAGGTTTAATACAATGTATTTCCTCTTTTATATAGTCAGCTAATGTTGTGATAAATCTTATTTGTTCTTCATTTTGGTCCATTGTCAGGTGGAAAGTGCACACACCAAGGATCGGTCTGTGCTCTGTACTGCTCACTGTACCTAAACAGTAACTTTTATTTTTGTACACTAAAAACACATCAGTGTTACCCATGATGTTTCCCCATCCTGGTCAGCAAACCAGGTTAGTCTTCTACGGTTGGGTGATGTGTCACATCTACAAATAAGAACTACTTACTGGGTTTTATCAGTATGAATATCCCCTTACATCCCTTCTGTGTTTAAGCTATGACTGTTCTGTGTTTATTTTTTGGAGGAAAACAATTTCAGTTGAATGCAAAAAATGTGTGTTCATAATTATTCAGTGCCTGCGTCTTTGTTTCAAACAGATTTTTAACATGTCATTGAAATGTTTTATTAATGCATGCTTTCAGTCATTTTGTTCTAACTAGAACAAAGGATTCTGTATTTTTGACAAACCTTTACTTAAAACAATAAACCAGGTTCAGCAGAATATTTTAGTTTGTCCGTGTGATAAGTAGCAAAATATTGTTTGGGACAATTTACATTTTCTAAAGAGCCGTAACTATAATTTTAAAAAAGCAAACCATACATTTAAATGCAGTTGCCACTGGACCCAATGAAGACGGTTGAGTCTAACTGAAGCTTTGCAATCTGTCTCCCAACAATGAACTGTAACTCAGTGACACTTGCATTTTGTACAGCGTGGTGGGAATGACACGTCAACTGACGGGTGTTATCTGGTTAAATACTAATACATGTTACAGCATAAAGCACATTTTATGAAGGTTGACATCAATGTGTCATTTGCAAATAGCAAAAACAATTACAGTTCATTGTATTTGATTAAAAATTAAGGAAGGTTGAAAGTAAAATGACTGAAAATCATCCATAAAAGATCAGTTTTATATGTTATTGTTTATTGTTATATCTTCTTTTTGCTGTCAAGTTAGTGTGACAAATATCACAGTAATACCACTTAAATGTCACCTAGTTAAAGATTGTCTCGTCTCTCAATAATTGCATTACTTCCAAGTTAAACAGTGGGGTGTTTTCTGTTGTGTAAAATTGAAAACTACCAGCTTAGGTTTACAGTTTTAAAAATGCATGTCCCACAGTAGAAAGTGAGTGCAGCAGGAGTCAGTAGAGCTTTAACTTCTGATATTCAAATCTTATTTTTTTCAATACTTATGGTGTCCAACTTTATTTCTCATGACACCAAAAATACCCCAAAGACGTCTATTGGGTTTATGCCAGGTGACAAACTTTGCCAGGTCTTACTTTTCACTTTTTTCTGCTTTAAAAACGCGTGAGAGATTTTGGCAGTGTGCTTTGTTGTCGTTACAATGCTGGAATATTCCTCTTCTGCCAAGCTTCTGCAGTCTGAGAGTCCTCTTGTCTGCCAGTATTTTTCTTTCTTCACAGGCATTCATGGTGCCATCTATAAATGTCATCTCCCCAACACCTTAAGTTCTCATGCAGCCCCATATCACCACACTCTCACCCTTGTAATTCACTGCCACGGCTGTGCATCTACAATAGCAGTCATGGCTAGATTCACGCCAAACATGCTAGACTACATCTGAGTTGAACAAAATCATGTTGGTCCGATTTGATCAAAGAATGTTCTCCCAATGTTGATCAGGTGTCTTGTCATGATCTTCAGCAAAGTTTAATCTTGCAGTTAAGTGCCAAAAAGCAAGTAATGGTGTTTTTCTTGGACACTATCGAAATTTACATTATGCACCTTTTGTTAAAAATGTGTTCTGACAGATTTTCAGCTCAGTACTTTTCTTTCCTTATGAAGTGTCACAATGACAATTTAAAGGATTTTGCAAACTTTTTTTCCCCATTTTGAAGCCATGATGCAGACATGCAGATAGAAACAGCCCAGAATCTGGAAAGTTCTGATGGTCACAGCGCATTTTATAACAGTTTTCATGCAGTTCTTGCAAGGTGTGCTCAATTTTGCTTCAGTGATCACCCTGTGTTCACTTTGGTGACATTGAGTTTCTAGTTTTTCTTCTTAAAGGAGCTGTTTTTGTACTTAGAAGTAGTGGGATTATTGACATATGATGCTATTTGGAATTGTTAGAAATTTTTCCAGGGGTTTGATCACTTCTCTTGCATATTGTCATTTTTGGCTTTGGTGACTGTTTTTGCTGTAAACTTCATTGTCAGTTTTGTTAATGTGACCAACCTTAAGCTTGAACCATGTAACAAAAATAGGCTTTTATTCTGAAAGAGGACTTGCAGCTGTGAATGTAAACACAGCTCGGGAAACGTAAGGTAAGACTTCTGGTATATCTTTTACATCTCACAAGCTTTCAGGTTGGACTTGCAGGTAATTCAGTGTTGAAGGAGGTGTTTGTGTGAACTTATTAGGAGTCACTGGCAATAAATCAGCTTCCTATTCGTTAAAAATGCTTCATTGTTAGCTACTTGTTCAATGCGGGTTGTAGAGTGAATATACGGAGTCTCTTGAAGGAATGCTATTAAAACAGTTAACTACGAATGTTTGCATTAACGTTTAGGTTACAAATTAATCAGATAAACAGACCAACTAATACACAACAGAAGATAATATCTGCACGGAATCAAATGAACCTTGACCCACTTTTGTGATCACCAGTCTCGACGTAAGCTAACTAGCAGACTTCCACTTAGGAACATTATTACTTAAATTTCGGAAATAATATCAGTTAACTAGCTATAAAAGGCATAACTAAAGCAATTTATTTTTCTGCTTCCTTTTCTGCTGTTACGTTATTGGCATAATTGACGGCATATAAACCTAACAAAAGGAAAACAAATATTTTAAAGCTGCAAAAAATGCGTGTTGTGTCTCAAAAATACTATGTAAAGGAAAAACAAAGAATCCAGAAAAATCTGTATTAAACTGATTAAAATATATACTGTATTGTTGCTGGGGCTGCACAAATAGTCGAAATATTATTGAAATTGCAATGTGGCCAAGTGCATTATCTAAATCACTTCAAATGTGTCATAACATTAAAGCCAAACAAACATGTCCCATTACATCTGAAGAATATGATTTGTAGGATGGGGAATCTCTCTGGAAGCAAAATGCTTCATTAAGAATAGGTGTAGACTGCAGTGAAAATCCTATCATTAATTAATTGATTTGTTTGTTTAATCTTAATTAACATTTTTAGTGCAATGAGGTGTGAAGGTCTCATTTACTTTAATGTAGACAGTAAGAAATGAAAAGAGGTAAGCACACAAATAAGAAACTTGAATATTGATAACATCAAAAGGCTAAGTCAGTAAAATAACAAAACGTTAATGGGAGCATTTAAGTTAAAAAAACAAATGAATCCGCTTAAACAAAAGCAACTAGAAGTAAAATTAGGTGAAATTGCAAAACTTGAATTTTCCTAAAGATAAAATATGTCAAGCTTTAGACTGTTCTGAATGTTATTCCAAGTTGCAGGCACACAGTGAGTAAAACTGGATTTTCCAAGCTCAGTAAAAACAGAGTGCACCTGCAGTGTGATCCAAGACAGCAATGAAGTAATGTAAGGGGGTAAAACAGCGAGTAAGGGCTCCATAAATAAATAAAACACAGTGTCGATCCACCCAACATTAGCATACAACTCATAGTGAAGAGTGTTTTATCTCTCATCACTAAGTATCAATGCAGAGTGATAAACAGCGTTTACATGTGTGAAATGTCACCATATTCCAGTACTGTGTTGGAAATCTGTTCAAACAACACAACTCAGAAATGTCTTACTGGTATTTTAATTCAAGCTTTTGCGAAAGGACTCATGAGCATGTGAAGGTCAAATACATTCACAGCAAAGAGACACATCTTACAGCACCTTTTATACTTGTTAGGGACAAGTTTAGGGCTGGAAAACCGTCCCACACCTCCCCTGCATACTTAGACACAAACTTATCTTTTATTTAGTTATTTTTTATTTTTCTCATGGCTTCATTAACAGGTTCAGGCCTTCCTGAACTCTTACCCAGAAATTAACCCAGATCTTTCCCATGAATGAAGAGATAATGTGCTGGTGTGAGAACAGTCCATATTCTCTTACTGAAAGCTGAATAAATGCACATAATATGTTGTGTTTTTCAGCACGGTACTAAGAGAATAGAAAAGTTGATAAGTGTTTTCTACAATGCAGTGGGAAGCATGATTTATTTCTGTAGAAGAAAGCTATTTTTGTTGTAATTTACTCACCAGTTTGGGCGTGTAATATTTTAAAGTCAACCAAGTTCCATTTGTTCCAGGTCAAGGCAAATGTCAAAATGAGCATTCCTGCTAAAATTGTGACTCATTCATCATCATGCAGTATCTGACAGTGATTTTTTTTTCATATCGTTCAGCTGTAAGGTTTATCCAGCTACAATCATTAAATACTTTATCTAATGTTATTGCATCAACTTCCTTTTCTTGCTGTCGATCTGAAGGTCTTGAGCCATGTCAGTGGTCTCAGCCCTCCTGAACCGACGTGTGGCCAGAGGCTGCGGCAGGTTGTGGTCCGGTGTTCCTCGACCGCTGACCCACATCAGATCAGCCAGCGTAGCCGAGCCAGGCACAAGGAGATCTGACGAGGAACAACTCTGGGAGGCAGCAGGCCACCCGCTGTTCACCAGAGCAAGGATAGGATCGTTCTTTCAGGAAAAGGCGGTTCTGAAGAACCCGTTTCTAGAGGATGCTTTGCTCCAAGGATACCTGAGGAGACATCTGCCCCAGGAGGCGAGTAGGAGCACGACTGAGTCTTCAGCTGCAGTTGGAAATATACTAAACAGACATGACCCACCACAGTGCTGCATCTGAAACCTCTAGTTTCTGATAAATTGTGTCATATTAGTAGAGACAAAGCGCAGGATGCCATATTAACTAATGATGCACATATTAAGTGTATGTTACAATATTATAATGTGGATGTGGTATTGATGAGCTGGAACAAATGGTTAAGGTTATGTTTTGACCCATTTATTAAATAGAACCTCAGTTACACGTGTGACTCACATTTTCCCTTAGTTTTGCTGCCAAACATCAAGTAATTCATTTTCTAAATCAAAACAACAGCCAATACCAAAGCAAATGTAGTGCCAGGGTCCATCTTACTATTGTTTCCAACTAAAAGCACTTAAAGCTGTGGCAACTGGATCAAACATCTGGACAGGATCAGTTTTGTTCATAATCTGAGTGACTGTATGCACATGAACTTGTTCACAGGTGGTTTTCTCAGACTTGTGTGCGTTTGGAGAGCGAGTTGCTAAAGAAGTGGACGGCTGGGGCAGAGAGTGTGAGGTCAACCCTCCACGGCTGGTGCACTTTGATCCGTGGGGTCGCAGAGTGGACCACATCGTGACCTCGGAGGCCTGGAGACGCATGAAAGACCTCTCAGCACAGGAAGGACTGGTGGCCATTGGCTATGAGAGATCATTTGGGGAGTGGAGGTTCGATCGCTGTTTTACTACGTTCTCCAGTTTAGCATGTGTGTTATACTTCAGTTTAACAAACAGTTTTTGTCCGTGTCTAATAGGATGCATTTTCTGTGTAATTGGGTGTTTCAGTCGTGTTTACCAGATGAGCAAGTTGTACATTTACTGTCCTTCATCTGGTCTCTACACCTGTCCTCTGGCCATGACTGATGGAGCTGCAAAGGTCATCCAGGTGAGTTCAAACCAGTCAAACTAACATTAATAAGATAGTATTAAACATTATCTCTACCTGCACACCAAACATTCATTATGAAATGTTCTGATGTACTGATCCCTGTCCAACTCAGGAATCTGCTGTCAGTAATGACATTAAAAATTGTCATGAGTTTAAGTGTGTTTACATGGATTAACTGAGATGCATGTTGTTGGCTTTTTCCTGTAACCTTACTACTTAAAACTACATTATGCAAAAAAAATCTGTTTTTATGTTTTCTAGATAATCAGTAGTGCAAGACAAATAGAGTAATATAGCAACAGTGCAGCATGATAAAGGGATTTTTATTTCATTTTTTCAAATTTAAACGAAAACTGAAATCAGAATCTCTTAGAATTGGTTTCTACTCCTTGTAGGGCTCACAAAGTATGCTCACAGTAAAGACAAACATCTGTAATCAGTATTCAATTATTGAGATCTGTGAATAATCTGTGATTTTCTCACAGTGCCTTCATCAATGAAAAATATGCCAGGCATTGTTTAAAATTATTGTATGTAGTTGGAAGAATTGGAAAGAAAATACTGTGTAGCTGCATGTAATCTAGGATTTTAGAGCAATGAGATTATTGCAGTCCATGTAAACACGTTCTCAGTTTAACCTGATTTATCCTGCTAACTGTTTGTAGATTGTGCATAGCGAGTGACTGTCTGGCTGTGTGTGAGAAGTCCATAGGTGTTTCGTGGCCAGTAGAAGAAGCCTACAGTCGTTTGACCACCCGTCAGCCTGAACTTTTCTGGACATCTGGACAGTGGATGACTGAGAGACAAGGAGGATCTGATGTGGGTCAGTATTTGTTCCACATGAACCAGATTACAAATGGTACTTTGTGTATTTAAAGGGTTCAAAGCTCATGACTTTTTAAAATGCCATTAAGTTATTTATATATAGGCCAGTTACGACACTTAAATGTAGTCATATGTGTTATTTGTGGAGGAAGTTATATGTTTACTTTCCAACACAGTTTCTGTTTTTGGTTTTGTCACGCAAAACAACAGTATTTATGGTAATACTTAGTGAGTTCCTTCTCAATCGTCCTCAGCCAGCGGCACCGAGACAGTGGCTGTTCCCCAAACTGATGGTTCATACAAACTACATGGCTTCAAGTGGTTCACTTCTGCTACAGACGCAGACATGACTCTCACGCTGGCCAGAGTGCAGGACAGAACGGGAGCAACCACACCGGTACGTCTTCCACCTTCCACTCCATCATCATCTGTCAACACACACTTTGAATGACATGCAGAGTGACATCACTGCTTGTCTCTTTCCTGCAGGGTAGCAAAGGTTTGTCTCTGTTTTATGCAGAGGTAAGTCGAGATGAGGATGGCCGACTGAGAGGTATAGAGGTTCAGAGACTGAAGGACAAGCTGGGAACACGACAGATGCCGACTGCTGAGCTGCTGCTGGATGGTCTGCCAGCACACAGGGTCAGTTATACACATTGGGTTTTCACAGTAATGACAAACTGTAGTCTGTGCAGATCAGATCAATGACTATTTTACAACAAAGCCAGGTACTGCTCACTAAAGCTTTGTGGAGCGAGAACAAGCAGGACCTTTATGACGTCAAGTGGAAAATTCATAGTGATCTTGTACTTCTTAACAAAGAGCAATTGACCACAAGAAGATGTCAATAACACGCATTTACTCCTCAGAGCAAACACTTAATTTCTGATTTACTGAAAACCAATATTTAAACTGTGGTATTCATAAACACACACTTTCACCACATTTGCTAATAATATACCACTTCTCTCTATTGAGTACCAACACATTTTAACCTTCACCAACTGAACTGCAATACAGTCTTTTACTTCCATATCTCCCAGTTGCTTTGTTCTCAGTGGTGTCATTGTCCACATCTCCTAAAAAGAGACAAAAAAGAGAACAGAAGAAAAACAAACAAATTAAAAAAAAATCTCAAATCAAATTGAAGTGGCTTTAATTTACTCTGCAGCATCTTCTCCAATTTCCTTTATGTGACAGGACGCTCACACCAAATAGGGTAATATGGATTTGAGACACAGCAGTCGTTGATACTGAAAGACCCCAGAACCCAGGCTGGTGGTAGCTATGTGCAGGTTGGGCTTATACTTACATGTGTCCTGCAAAAAATGAAAAAAATTGCTCACCAAATGCAAAAAATAGCACATAAAATACCAATATTGTTCGCCTATAAAATTACCCATGGAAGATCGTCTCTCAGAACATGCAAATCAAGTCAACTGAAACATGATCCCATTGCTTGAGAAAAGGCACATGCTAAAAACGCATAACCGGCTCTAACTCATGTATAAATAGATGCAAATTAGTGTTTTAAATGAAGTGTTATTTTAGTAAAGTTTTCACACGTGCAGCACCTCACAGCCCGAGGCACATAGCTGTGATGCACAGGATAATTGACATCCACCCCATAAACAACAGAAAACAGAGTTGTAAGGGACCTGGCCAGTGTGTAGGATGTGTGTTTATTCTGTATTAACATAATGACATTCCAGTATATTGACATAGTGGTGCACGTATGTCTAGTATTGTGACTGTCGATTTACCAACAGGTCTGTCCTGCTACTCTCTGATAGCTGCATGGATTTTATTGAACTGAATTCATACAGTCGAGAGCAGCTGTGGACGTCTGATACTTTAACAGTGGCTGAATCACTTTGAAATGGTGGAAATAATTTGAGTTTTCTTTTTCTTTTGAATAATGTCCGTGCATTTTCCTTGTGTTTTCATTTTGCATGTTCACTGGCTGCACAGTGACTCGGTGGTTAGCACTGTCACCTTGCAGCTAGAAGATCCCCTGCACAGAGTTTGCATGTTCTCCCTGTGCATGCATGGGTTTTCTCCAGGTACTTCCTCCCACAGTCCAAAAACATGCTGAGGTTAATTGGTAATTCTAAATAGGTGTGATTGTGAGTGTGATTGTTTGTCTCTATATGTAGCCCTGTGACAGACTGGTGACCTGTCCAGGGTGTCCCCTGCCTTCACCCTAAGTAAGCTGGGATAGACTCCAGCCCCCCCTCCGTGACCCTATTGAGAATTAGGCGGTGTATAGATAATAGTTGGATGATATAGAAACAGGACATTTTTTCCTTGTAATTTAATCTTGCTGTTGAAACTACACTTCCTGATCTGTTTTAACAGTAACTGAATATTTCAAAATCATTGACGTCCTAATTTGTTTTCTCTAACAACAGCTGTCAGACGAAGGGAGAGGAGTGGCCTCCATAGCTAACATGCTAACTATTACCAGGATCCACAACAGTGTCTCTGCAGCATCCACAATGAGAAGGCAGGCTACTTGTCACTCCTCTGCACTGACTCCTGCACTGATTTCTAAAGACACAGTGTAAGTAAGCCAATTATTAATGTGTGTATTTGTGTGGAATCACAGGGTGCTCCAGTTAGCTCGTGACTACGCCACTCGCCGCACTGCCTTTGGAAAGCTTCTTAAAGACCACCCACTGCACATGCAAACTCTGGCTAGGATGGAGGTGAGCTGGTAGAGAGTGAAAAAAAACTCTGTGCTAAGTTTCCCCATCATGCCTCACCCACGTCTGCTTCTGGCACGAACAGGTGGAGACTCGTGGAGCCTTTCTGCTGGTGATGGATGTGTGTCGTCTGTTGGGCCGAGAGGAAAGTGGCATAGCGACTCAGCTTGATACGCACCTCCTACGTCTGCTCACCCCTGTGGTCAAACTGTACACTGGGAAGCAGGTTTGGCAGCTTGTATGAATGTGAGAGTAAACTGTCGTCTGGCTCTTTTGATTGTATGACTGTTTTGATGTTGTGTTTGTCTCAGGCTGTGGCTGTGGTGTCGGAGGGCTTGGAGAGCTTTGGAGGACAAGGCTACATCGAGGACACTGGGTTGCCGGGGCTACTTCGTGATGCACAGGTGAAATCACAACCAAGTATTTCACTGTCTTACAGTTTATAAATTTAAAACTTACTTGACTTTTTCTCTCTCAGGTGTTGAGTATATGGGAAGGCACAACAAACGTTCTCTCTCTGGACGTGCTGCGCTGTGTGGCTCGTAGCTCAGGAATGGTTCTTCACGCTTACTTCACCCATGTCAAGGTACGAGAACAGATACTGTCAAACAAGTCTGGTATCTATAATATGTGATGGAGCTGAGCAGGAATGTGAAGTGCGCTTGTTTTCTACTCCTTGTAGTCCCTGCTTGCAGGTGCTTCAAGTGTTTCCTCACTGGCCCCAGCTGTGAAAGCAGTTGACGGTTCTCTCTCTGAACTGGAGCAGTTTGTTCAGGGAGCGGCTACTAGAGGACAGAGTTACCTGGAGCTAGCAGCCAGAGACCTGGCATACAGCCTGGCTCGCATCTACACAGGTACCACACGCACACATTCAAATTAAATAAGAGCTGCAACAAATAGGCGATTAATCGTCCACAGGAAATATAGTAGTTTGAAAAATTGATAAATAGATAATTTTGTAAGCAAAAATGGCAAATATTCTCTCATTCTGTTGCTTTTTTGAAATTTTAAAACATTACGTCGGACTGACAGACGTTCCGTCTTCTAGACCAAATAATCATCTGACTAATCAATTATGAAATCAATCAATGGTAGTGTCATCCCTGCAAAAAAGTCCTATTCTGCATACACCTGATTCTCTCTGTATGTTAACAGGAGCCCTTCTCATTGATCATGCATGTTGGAAAGGAGCTTCTCCATCTGACAGCTACGCAGCTCTCAGGTAAAAAAAAAAAAACCTTATAAAGTTTGATAAAATCCAGATCAAAATTTGCATTTATGAATCGTATATACTTTTACCTTCCTTCATCAGATGGTGTGAGCGGGACTTGTGTCCTGTGGCAGCTAAACAGAAGAGAGGCTGCTATGACTCCAGAACGCCACCACTTGATGCTGCATTGGTGTGTGATCAACCTACAGAAGGCTGAATGATTATTCAATAATGATCAGTTCATAACTTCATCTGCTTTTGCTGAGCCCTAGTTTAACACAATGCCACATAGACTTACTGTCTCCATTTAAAATCAAAATCCAGTCCTGGATAAGCACATGAATGGAACTGAGAATGTAATCTAGTTCTGTCTGTATGGAGCATATATGCTATTCAGGGTTTTTTTTTTATAGTTACTTATGTATATACAGTGTCTACATTCTTTCCCACAATAAATATGCAGCTACATATTGTTTTTCCAGTGTACAGATAATTTTGGAGGACTGAATGGTTCAAAAGTGAATAAATATAACAAGGATTTTCACTGTCCTGGTCATTCCCACAGTTATTAGATTTTGAAGGCATGAGCAAGCAAATATCAACAACATCAACAGATTCACAAGATCATAAATCAGGGCAGAAGAGACTCAAAGCTGACGCAGCTTTGTTGGACCGTCACATACATGCTGCCTTCTAGTGCTGTTGGAAAAACTTGAAGTATGATTTAATGTGTGACCATAACTATTGAAATAATGGGAATTTTACCTAAATCTTTTGACTTGTATGAGGATTGATTCTCTTTTGTGTTAATTGAGTCTCTGTGTGTTATTGTGCCTTAAAACTGTGCATTTTAAATGTAATTAAGGCAAGACATACTGACAATGCTGCCAAGTGATACACAGTAGCTTTTTGAAAACAGATTAATAAAGAATATTCAAAATATACAAGTTATGTTTTCTACACTTCACTTTTTTATATTTACTGTATTTATTTAATCATGCTATCTGGTTACAGATTAGTAGTACTTACACTAAATATTTTTAGACAGTTTTCATTTGAATATTTTTCCAAACAAAACATGAAGAACTTGTGAGATGATATTTTGTTTCAGATTAAACCAGACACCAGTACTTGCGTAGTTGATAGAAAATGGGTCCGTGTACGGATCTGGTTATTGGATTTTCCGTTCTGAAACGGGTACTGAAAAACAAAAAACGAGTGGTTATTTGATTTTCGTTTTAAAATACAAAAATTAAAATTGAAATACAAGTCGTTTTTCCTTTTCATGATCAAAAAGGCATATACGATTTTTTAAAAAAATCCTTTGATTTCGTTTTATATTTAGAATAACAAGAAAGTAAAATCAGTAAGAGACAGAAACGAAAAAAGGTCAGTTTTTTCATTTTCTGAGACCGGAAGTGGTCATCAGCAAGTGTGGAGCCAAACTGAGTGCGGTGCATAGACTGTATCTAAATTTTTTTTTCGTTAGTTTTCATGGTCAAAATGAGAGATCGGGTGGCCGATCTTAAAATAAATCAATATTGATTTTTTTTATAGAGCGTTAAAGTTTTGCGGAGCCAGGGGGCGGGACTACTTGATTGACAGTCGGTCTGGAATGATTGACAGGTCCTATGGAGGAGGCAGCAGAGACTCTGCTTTCCTCGTTTGGATTAATTCTGATATAAGAACTGTTGGTTTATTTATCGGTGGAGCAGCAGAACATTTTCCACAGACAGTTTTCCTGCCCGTTGGCTTGTTTTAACCAGTTTTCTACCAGCAGGCACTGAAAGGACTCTAATAGTTCAGTAAGTAAATGTTTATTTTCGTATCGGTGCCACTTTTAATGCACTTTATATGCAGCTTTAGTGTCAGATATAATGTGTGCCATGCACTCCAGATGTTGGTGGAGTTTGTTTCCGTGTGTGTTGACCAGAGAAGAAAGTTAGCATAGTAAATATTAGCTTTAATGTTAGCGATGCTAACCGAGCTAGCAGCTCATAGCGTAGCCTGATTAAAGCTAACGTAGCATCAAGCTAATGTGTTGAGTTTCATGTAAACAGCTGAAGTGTGTTGTGTTCCTGTAATGTGGTTCATTAAGTTCATAAAACTGTGGCTGGTTGACATTAATGTAACGTTCAGGAAACTTAAATGTGATTAAAACAGTAATGTTAATGTTTTAGTTGTCAGTAATCAGCTTTAATTTGACACTAAAACAGACCTAGATAGTTTTAAATGACATCAGTTTCATTAATTTGTTGAAAATTGTCTCATTTGTTGTTGTGATGTTGCTGCTGATTCATTAAAAGCAGATGATCCATGTTGAAGATATGTTTAGTTCTAGTATCAGAAGCACAAGAAGGAAAATGGAAGTTTAGTTCTGCTACATCAAAGATATCAGGATTAAAATAACTAAATGAGTCTTTATGCCTCAAACTTTATTTTTACAATAAAGAAATAATGAAATAATCACAGATAATAAAAATATAAATAGCAGAGAAAACCTGAGAGAATAATTTCCTGAAAAGTCTGTGAAGGAAAAGCAGCTTTTTTATCCTGAAAGATCAGAATCAGCTCCAACATCTGCATCTGACAGCATCTAGTCAACCAGAAAGAAAAGAAAAAAGAAAATGACTTCTTTCTGATCACATCTGTTCCACTGCTCACAGTCTGCTGCTGCTCACATTCTTCACATTTATTTTCCACTTTTAAAAGTTCAGCAGACAGGTGCTTTGCTTTGGAGTGTGACGATGTCGTCGGTGATGTGGAGAGTGAAGTTTCCGTTTCACCCACAGTGTGCTTTAGGGCAGCCGGGTCGAACTTGATGTTTGAAATACTGAGCTCAGATTTAACTGTCTGTAGTTCCTTTTTGATGGGTGTTAAACTTTCATTCAAAGCCGCAAGGAGCTGGGTCTTTAAAATAACTGCCGTCTCGTTACAGAGTGAAAGTAGCAATTCCTCCTTAAGGTCAGAGATTGCAGCATCTGAGGGCCTCTTCAAAAGAAGACGTAGTTGATGAAGGCGTTCTGGAGCAGGACCAGAAAGAGCACGACCAAGCAGCCTTTAGTTCTTAGGCAGCGTCTCCCTCGGGTGGGTGTCAACGGTGTTCACGGTCAGGTCTGTGGTAATCCCGTCTAAAAACAAAACAGAAAAAAATCTAGATTATAAATCAACATGTAACCAAAGCACTCTGTGTATAACGCCATAGTATAGGATGTAGTTCAGAAAATGTCAAAGTATAGTATACTTTTCAAGAACAACATAGTATGGCCTGTAGTTCATAATATAGCTTGGCAAAAAAAAAAACCCAAACAGATTATTATGTGGTTCAAAAAGTGCAAAATGATAGGATGTTGCCTAAAATTGTCATGTATGATATGTGGTTCAAAAAATGTCATAGTGCAGTATATTGTCAAAATAGTATGTTTTTCAAGAAAACATCAGAGTATATGTCGTCTAAAAAATGCCATAGAATAATATTTCATTGCACAAGTAAAAGTATAGTCATTTTTAAAACTGTTCAAATTCTTATATGTTGCTAAAAAACAAAAAAAACTAAAACAAAAAAAACGTCATAGTAATATGTCAATTTAAAAAGCCTATAGTATAGAGTGTCGCCCAAAAAACATCATAGTATAGCATGTCGCTCTAAAAATGTCATAGTAGAGCATGTTGCTCTAAAAACGTCATAGTAGAGCATGTTGCTCTAAAAACGTCATAGTATAGCATGTTGCTCTAAAAACGTCATAGTATACCATGTCGCTCTAAAAACCTCATCGTATAGCATGTCGCTCTAAAAACGTCATAGTATACCATGTCGCTCTAAAAACCTCATCGTATAGCATGTCGCTCTAAAAATGTCATAGTATAGCATGTCGCTCTTGAAAACGTCATAGTATAGCCTTTGGTCCAAAAAACGTCATAGTATAGCATGTCGTCCAAAGAACATCATAGCATAGCATGTCGCTCTTAAAACGTCATAGTATAGCATGTCGCCCAAAAAACGTCATAGTATAGCATGTGGCTCAAAAAACGTCATAGTATAGCATGTCGCTCTAAAAACGTCACAGTATAGCATGTCGCTCTTGAAACGTCATAGTATAGCATGTGGCTCAAAAAATGTCATAGTATAGCATGTCGCTCTAAAAACGTCACAGTATAGCATGTCGCTCTAAAAACGTCATAGTATAGCGTGTCGTCCAAAAAACGTCATCGTATAGCATGTCGCTCTAAAAACGTCATCGTATAGCAGGTCGCTCTAAAAACGTCATCGTATAGCATGTCACTCTAAAAATGTCATTGTATAGCATATGGCTCAAAAAACGTCATAGTTTAGCATGTCGTCCAAAGAACATCATAGTATAGCATGTCGTCCAAAAACCGTCATAGTTTAGCATGTCGCTCTTAAAACGTCATACAATAGCCTTTGGTCCAAAAAGCGTCATAGTATAGCATGTCGCTCTTGAAATGTCACAGTATAGCATGTCGCTCTTAAAAACGTCATAGTATAGCCTTTGGTCCAAAAAACGTCATAGTATAGCATGTGGCTCAAAAAACGTCATAGTATAGCATGTCACTCTAAAAACATCATAGTATAGCCTTTGGTCCAAAAAACATCATAGTATAGCATGTTGCTCTAAAAACGTCATAGTATAGCATGTCGCCCAAAAAACGTCATGTTTTCACATGTTGAAAAATGACATTTTTCGACATAGTATACTATGGCGTTTTTTTGTGCCAAAATTCATGATGACTTTTTTTTTCAAAGAGAACCTTACCATAGTAGTTTTCACGGCCTCCTTTCCATTATTTCATCATATGGCATGTTTTCACAACATGTTCAAAAATGACATTTTTCGACATAGGCGTTTTTTTGCGCCAAAATGCATGATTTTTTTTTCAAAGAGAACCTTACCATAGTGTTCTTCATGGCCTCCTTTACATTATTTCATCATATGGCACGTTTTTACAACATGTTGAAAAATTGCATTTTTTTTCGACATAGTATACTGTGGCGTTTTTTTTTGTGCCAAAATTCATGATGATTTTTTTTTTTTTTTTTTTTAAAGAAAACCTTTCTGGAGTGTTTTTCACGACCTCCTTTACATTATTTCATCATATGGCATGTTTTCACAACATGTTGAAAAATCGCATTTATTTTCGACATACTATACTATGCCATTTTTTTGCGCCAAAATTCATCATGATTTTTTTTGTCAAAGAAAACCTTTCTGGAGTGTTTTTCACGACCTCCTTTACATTATTTCATCATATGGCACGTTTTTACAACATGTTGAAAAATCGCATTTTTTTTCGACATAGTATACTGTGGCGTTTTTTTTGCGCCAAAATTCATGATGATTTTTTTTTTCAAAGAAAACCTTTCTGGAGTGTTTTTCACGGCCTGCTTTACATTATTTCATCATATGGCACGTTTTTACAACATGTTGAAAAATCGCATTTTTTTTCGACATAGTATACTATGGCGTTTTTTTTTTTGTGCAAAAATTCATGATGATTTTTTTTTCAAAGAAAACCTTTCTGAGTGTTTTTCACGGCCTCCTTTACATTATTTCATCATATGGCACGTTTTTACACCATGTTGAAAAATCGCATTTTTTTTCGACATAGTATACTATGGCATTTTTTTTGCGCAAAAATTCATCATGATTTTTTTTTCAAAGAAAACCTTTCTGGAGTGTTTTTCACGGCCTCCTTTACATTATTTCATCATATGGCATGTTTTTACAACGTGTTGAAAAATCGCATTTATTTTCGACATACTATACTATGCCATTTTTTTGCGCCAAAATTCATCATGATTTTTTTTGTCAAAGAAAACCTTTCTGGAGTGTTTTTCATGACCTCCTTTACATTATTTCATCATATGGCACGTTTTTACAACATGTTGAAAAATTGCATTTTTTTTCGACATAGTATACTGTGGCGTTTTTTTTGCGCCAAAATTCATGATGATTTTTTTTTTCAAAGAAAACCTTTCTGGAGTGTTTTTCACGGCCTGCTTTACATTATTTCATCATATGGCACGTTTTTACAACATGTTGAAAAATCGCATTTTTTTTTCGACATAGTATACTATGGCGTTTTTTTTTTTGTGCCAAAATTCATGATGATTTTTTTTTCAAAGAAAACCTTTCTGGACTGTTTTTCACGGCCTCCTTTACATTATTTCATCATATGGCACGTTTTTACAATGTGTTGAAAAATCGCATTTTTTTTCGACATAGTATACTATGGCGTTTTTTTTGTGCCAAAATTCATGATGATGATTTTTTTTTCTTTTTTTAAAGAAAACCTTTCTGGAGTGTTTTTCATGACCTCCTTTACATTATTTCATCATATGGCATGTTTTCACAACATGTTGAAAAATGACATTTTTCGACATACTATACTATGCCATTTTTTTGCGCCAAAATGCATCACGATTTTTTTTTCAAAGAGAACTTTACCATAGTGTTCTTCATGGCCTCATTTACATTGTTTCATCATATGGCACGTTTTTACAACATGTTGAAAAATCGCGTTTTTTTTCGACATAGTATACTATGGCGTTTTTTTTGCACAAAAATTCATGATGATTTTTTTTTTCAAAGAAAACCTTTCTGAGTGTTTTTCACTGCCTGCTTTACATTATTTAATCATATGGCACGTTTTTACAACATGTGAAAAATGACATTTTTCGACATAGTATACTATACGTTTTTTTGCGCCAAAATCCATGATGATTTTTTTTTCAAAGAAAACCTTTCTGGAGTGTTTTTCACCACCTCTTTTACATTATTTCATCATATGGCACGTTTTTACAACATGTTGAAAAATGACATTTTTCGACATGGTATACTATGGCGTTTTTTTGCGCCAAAATGAATGATGATTTTTTTTTTCAAAGAGAACCTTACCATAGTGTTCTTCACGGCCTCCTTTACATTATTTCATCATATGGCACGTTTTTACACCATGTTGAAAAATCACATTTTTTTTCGACATAGTATACTATGGCATTTTTTTTGCGCAAAAATTCATGATGATTTTTTTTCAAAGAAAAACTTTCTGGAGTGTTTTTCACTGCCTGCTTTACATTATTTCATCATATGGCACGTTTTTACAACATGTGAAAAGTGACATTTTTCGACATAGTATACTATGCCGTTTTTTTTGTGCCAAAATGCATGATGATTTTTTTTTCAAAGAAAACCTTTCTGGAGTGTTTTTCACTGCCTGCTTTACATTATTTCATCATATGGCATGTTTTCACAACATGCTGAAAAATGACATTTTTCAACATGGTATACTATGGCGTTTTTTTGCGCCAAAGTTCATGATGATTTTTTTTTTCAAAGAAAACTTTTCCGGAATGTTTTTCACGGCCTAGTTTACATTATTTCATCATATGGCACGTTTTTACAACATGTTGAAAAATCGCATTTTTTTTCGACATAGTATACTGTGGCGTTTTTTTTTTGTGCCAAAATTCATGATGATTTTTTTTTTTTTTTTTAAAGAAAACCTTTCTGGAGTGTCTTTCACGGCCTCCTTTACATTATTTCATCATATGGCATGTTTTCACAACATGTTGAAAAATTGCATTTTTTTTCGACATAGTATAACTATGGTGTTTTTTGCGGCAAAATTCATGATGAGTTTTTTTTCAAAGAAAACCTTTCTGGAGTGTTTTTCACTGCCTCCTTTACATTATTTCATCATATGGCATGTTTTCACAACATGTTGAAAAATGACATTTTTCGACATACTATACTATGCCATTTTTTTGCGCCAAAATGCATCACGATTTTTTTTTCAAAGAGAACTTTACCATAGTGTTCTTCATGGCCTCATTTACATTGTTTCATCATACGGCACGTTTTTACAACATGTTGAAAAATCGCATTTTTTTTCGACATAGTATACTGTGGCGTTTTTTTTTTTGCACCAAAATGCATGATGATTTTTTTTTCCAAAGAAAACCTTACCATACTGTTCTTCACGGCCCCCTTTACATTAATTCATCATATGGCACGTTTTTACAACATGTTGAAAAATCACGTTATTTTTCGACATAGTATACTATGGCGTTTTTTTTGCGCAAAAATTCATAATGATTTTTTTTTTCAAAGAAAACCTTTCTGGAGTGTTTTTCACTGCCTGCTTTACATTATTTCATCATATGGCACGTTTTTACAACATGTGAAAAATGACATTTTTCGACATAGTATACTATGCCGTTTTTTTTGCGCCAAAATGCATGATGATTTTTTTTCAAAGAAAACCTTTCTGGAGTGTTTTTCACCACCTCTTTTACATTATTTCATCATATGACACGTTTTTACAACATGTTGAAAAATGACATTTTTCGACATAGTATACTATGGCGTTTTTTTGCGCCAAAATTCATGATGATTTTTTTTTCAAAGAAAACTTTTCCGGAATGTTTTTCACGGCCTAGTTTACATTATTTCATCATATGGCACGTTTTTACAACATGTTGAAAAATCGCATTTTTTTTTCGACATAGTATACTATGGCATTTTTTTTGCGCCAAAATTCATGATGATTTTTTTTTTCAAAGAAAACCTTTCTGGAGTGTTTTTCACGGCCTGCTTTACATTATTTCATCATATGGCACGTTTTTACAACATGTTGAAAAATCGCATTTTTTTTTCGACATAGTATACTATGGCGTTTTTTTTTTTTGTGCCAAAATTCATGATGATTTTTTTTTCAAAGAAAACCTTTCTGGAGTGTTTTTCACGGCCTCCTTTACATTATTTCATCATATGGCACGTTTTTACAATGTGTTGAAAAATCGCATTTTTTTTCGACATAGTATACTATGGCGTTTTTTTTTGTGCCAAAATTCATGATGATGATTTTTTTTTTCTTTTTTTAAAGAAAACCTTTCTGGAGTGTTTTTCATGACCTCCTTTACATTATTTCATCATATGGCATGTTTTCACAACATGTTGAAAAATCGCATTTTTTTTCGACATAGTATACTATGTGTTTTTTGCGGCAAAATTCATGATGATTTTTTTTTTCAAAGAAAACCTTTCTGGAGTGTTTTTCACTGCCTCCTTTACATTATTTCATCATATGGCATGTTTTCACAACATGTTGAAAAATGACATTTTTCGACATACTATACTATGCCATTTTTTTGTGCCAAAATGCATCACGATTTTTTTTTCAAAGAGAACTTTACCATAGTGTTCTTCATGGCCTCATTTACATTGTTTCATCATATGGCACGTTTTTACAACATGTTGAAAAATCGCGTTTTTTTCGGCATAGTATACTATGGCGTTTTTTTTGCGCAAAAATTCATGATGATTTTTTTTTTCAAAGAAAGCCTTTCTTGAGTATTTTTCACAGCCTCCTTTACATTATTTCATCATATGGCACGTTTTTACAACATGTTGAAAAATGACATTTTTCGACATGGTATACTATGGCGTTTTTTTGCGCCAAAATGAATGATGATTTTTTTTTTCAAAGAGAACCTTACCATAGTGTTCTTCACGGCCTCCTTTACATTATTTCATCATATGGCACGTTTTTACACCATGTTGAAAAATCACATTTTTTTTCGACATAGTATACTATGGCATTTTTTTTGCGCCAAAATGCATGATGATTGTTTTTTTCAAAGAAAACCTTTCTGGAGTGTTTTTCACGGCCTTCTTTACATTATTTCATCATATGGCACGTTTTTACACCATGTTGAAAAATCACATTTTTTTTCGACATAGTATACTATGGCATTTTTTTTGCGCCAAAATTCATGATGATTTTTTTTTTCAAAGAAAACCTTTCTGGAGTGTTTTTCACGGCCTGCTTTACATTATTTCATCATATGGCACGTTTTTACAACATGTTGAAAAATCGCATTTTTTTTTCGACATAGTATACTATGGCGTTTTTTTTTTGTGCCAAAATTCATGATGATTTTTTTTTCAAAGAAAACCTTTCTGGAGTGTTTTTCACGGCCTCCTTTACATTATTTCATCATATGGCATGTTTTCACAACATGTTGAAAAATGACATTTTTCGACATACTATACTATGCCATTTTTTTGTGCCAAAATGCATCACGATTTTTTTTTCAAAGAGAACTTTACCATAGTGTTCTTCATGGCCTCATTTACATTGTTTCATCATATGGCACGTTTTTACAACATGTTGAAAAATCGCGTTTTTTTTCGGCATAGTATACTATGGCGTTTTTTTTGCGCAAAAATTCATGATGATTTTTTTTTTCAAAGAAAGCCTTTCTTGAGTATTTTTCACTGCCTGCTTTACATTATTTCATCATATGGCATGTTTTCACAACATGCTGAAAAATGACATTTTTCAACATGGTATACTATGGCGTTTTTTTGCGCCAAAATTCATGATGATTTTTTTTTTCAAAGAAAACTTTTCCGGAATGTTTTTCACGGCCTAGTTTACATTATTTCATCATATGGCACGTTTTTACAACATGTTGAAAAATCGCATTTTTTTTCGACATAGTATACTATGGCGTTTTTTTTTTGTGCCAAAATTCATGATGATTTTTTTTTTTTTTTTAAAGAAAACCTTTCTGGAGTGTCTTTCACGGCCTCCTTTACATTATTTCATCATATGGCATGTTTTCACAACATGTTGAAAAATCGCATTTTTTTTCGACATAGTATACTATGGTGTTTTTTGCGGCAAAATTCATGATGAGTTTTTTTTCATAGAAAACCTTTCTGGAGTGTTTTTCACTGCCTCCTTTACATTATTTCATCATATGGCATGTTTTCACAACATGTTGAAAAATGACATTTTTCGACATACTATACTATGCCATTTTTTTGCGCCAAAATGCATCACGATTTTTTTTTCAAAGAGAACTTTACCATAGTGTTCTTCATGGCCTCATTTACATTGTTTCATCATACGGCACGTTTTTACAACATGTTGAAAAATCGCATTTTTTTTCGACATAGTATACTATGGCGTTTTTTTTTTTGCACCAAAATGCATGATGATTTTTTTTTCCAAAGAAAACCTTACCATACTGTTCTTCACGGCCCCCTTTACATCAATTCATCCTATGGCACGTTTTTACAACATGTTGAAAAATCGCGTTTTTTTTCGACATAGTATACTATGGCGTTTTTTTTGCGCAAAAATTCATAATGATTTTTTTTTTCAAAGAAAACCTTTCTGGAGTGTTTTTCACTGCCTGCTTTACATTATTTCATCATATGGCACGTTTTTACAACATGTGAAAAATGACATTTTTCGACATAGTATACTATGCCGTTTTTTTTGCGCCAAAATGCATGATGATTTTTTTTTCAAAGAAAACCTTTCTGGAGTGTTTTTCACCACCTCTTTTACATTATTTCATCATATGACACGTTTTTACAACATGTTGAAAAATGACATTTTTCGACATAGTATACTATGGCATTTTTTTTGCGCCAAAATTCATGATGATTTTTTTTTCAAAGAAAACCTTTCTGGAGTGTTTTTCATGGCCTGCTTTACATTATTTCATCATATGGCACATTTTTACAAATGCGATTTTTCAACATGTTGTAAAAATGTGCCATATGATGAAATAATGTAAACTAGGCCGTGAAAAACACTATGGTAAGGTTTTCTTTGAAAAAAAATCATCATGAATTTTGGCGCAAAAAAAAACGCCATAGTATACTGTCGAAAAATGTCATTTTTCAACATGTTGTGAAAACATGCCATATGATGAAATAATGTAAAGCAGGCAGTGAAAAACACTCCAGAAAGGTTTTCTTTGAAAAAAAAATCATCATGCATTTTGGCGCAAAAAAACGCCATAGTATACTATGTCGAAAAACTATGCAATTTTTCAACATGTTGTAAAAACGTGCCATATGATGAAATTATGTAAAGCAGGCAGTGAAAAACACTCCAGAAAGGTTTTCTTTGAAAAAAAAAATCATCATGAATTTTGGCACAAAAAAACGCCACAGTATACTATGTCGAAAAAAAATGCGATTTTTCAACATGTTGTAAAAATGTGCCATATGATGAAATAATGTAAAGCAGGCCGTGAAAAACATTCCGGCAAGGTTTTCTTTGAAAAAAAAATCATCATGAATTTTGGCACAAAAAAACGCCATAGTATACTATGTCGAAAAACTATGCAATTTTACATGTAAAAACAAGCCATATGATGAAATAATGTAAAGCAGGCCGTGAAAAACACTATGGTAAGGTTTTCTTTGAAAAAAAATCATCATGAATTTTGGCGCAAAAAAAACGCCATAGTATACTATGTTGAAAAATGTCATTTTTCAACATGTAAAAACGTGCCATATGATGAAATAATGTAAAAGACGTGGTGAAAAAAACTCCAGAAAGGTTTTCTTTGAAAAAAAAATCATCATGGATTTTGGCGCAAAAAAAACGGCATAGTATACTATGTCGAAAAATAAAGGAGATTTTTCAACATGTTGTAAAAACGTGCCACAAAACGTTGTTTATTCCTGGCTGTCTGAAGTAAGTGAGGAGCTACACCAAAACAGTCCAAACGCTGATTTCCAGAGGGTTAGACGAGTATTTATTTGAATGAGTAAGTTTACAACAACACAACATGTAAGGGGATTAAAAGCAAATGAGTGTTACTAAAATAAAAATAAATAAACAGAACTAAAAGTGAACTTCATGTTGACATTGATGGGCATTCCAACCAGGAACAAAGTAAAAGACAATCAATACGAAAAAGAAACTCTTCCTGTTCACCTCTTAAAACCCATAAACACACTGCAGTAGCACCCTAAACTAAAACTACCAATGGGTTCCCTGTTTTCCTTTCTGAACATTTCAAAGGTCCCTCTCTATCTCCCCTCACATCCACCAACCACTGGAACACATCTCCAAAGTTCTGCCGGGCCAGCTCAGCTTCCCCTCAGAAGAAGTGCCGCCACCTGCCAGATGAAGGAGCCTTTTGAGAGGCAGCTGGCATCGTGATTGGACTGTACTTTGGTCTGTTCCAATCCAGCTTCAGCTCCAGAGACGGCAGGCGGGACGAGTCAACGGAGGCCTGGTGGACGAAGACATGCAGCTGAGTACAATCCAGAAAACAACAGAGGAGGAGTGCAGTGGCCCAGGGCCAGAACAAGCAGAGTAGCATCGTATGTCTCTTAGAAAACATCATAGTATAGCCTTTGGTATGAAAAAACGCCATCATATACATCGTATATTGTACAAATAACAAGTCAAAGGAAAGAGACATACATTGTAGAATTGTAGTAATTCTGGGCTGACTGATATACTGATTATCAGTATTTTATTTTTTACCGATTTACGGTAATAAATCCATTTAAAAATGGCTCTACTTTGGCTCTGAACCTTTATCTACCTGTGGTCGCTCTGTCTTCTGGAGTGATTTGATTGGTTATACATAACGAATAAAACTCCTTTAACTTAACATCTGTAAACAAAACAAAAATGTATCAACAAAGTTTTCTGTTAAAGTTTGTGTTCTTGTAAGTTTACCTCCAAGATTATAAATACTTTCATTTACTGCAAATGAATATCCAAATGAATATACTCCAAATGTCTCACTAATAATGATTATCAGCCTTAAAAACCCACAAAAAAACCCTCTATACTCGACCACACTTAGTACAGTCCGGTTCCCCCTTCTATAAATATGCTTGGAATCTTCCACTTCCTGTTTGTCAAAGTGGCCTTCTACCTGGACAGGTTTTGTTGGAGCTCATGCAACAAACATTTTGGGTAACTGCACTTTAATATGGATGGATGACACTGAATTAGAGTCTGTTTTCATGAGACTGAGTTAAGATGTGTAGCTCTGTCATTAAATAGTAAATTATTTCTCTGAATTCACAGAGTAAAGTCTGAAATGTTTGCTAGGTTAGCGTCCCACATGTTCTTTGGCTCAGCTTAAGCTAACTCTCTCCAACTTCGGATCTCTTGAGTTGCTTGTTAAAATATCTTGCGAGATTTGCTGAAGCTCAGAAAGTCTGAGATGTTTGTTCAGAATAAGCTCATTTTCAAGTCTTATCTGAACTGCCTTCTTTTGTTTTAACTTTCCCTAAACTTAGGAGTTAATGAAATAGCAGCAAAGCCAGACTCAGTCTCATTTATGTAGAGATTAAACTTCAGTGTCATTCATTGATGTTAAAGTGCAGTTTTTCAAATGTTTGTTGCACATGCTCCCGACCAAACCAGTCCAGGTGGAAGACGATGTGAAGAGAAAGCTCCAGAGGATGAATATCACACATTTACGTTGGAAATAAATATCCTTTAATTTGACTTTGTCATGCAAATGATGTTCAAATCTTTGTTGAGTGTTTTGTTGATGTTGGTTTCTAAATGTTTTTTGACACTCGGCCCCAAAGATTAAAACCATCTACGGCTCACAAGCTGCAACAATTCACACATTATCAACTATCTTTCTGACTAAACTAAGTTAAAAAGTGAAAAACTGCCTGATTCCTGCATCATGAATGTAAATCTTTTTGGTTTTTCATGACGGTAAACTGAATATATTTGGGTGTGACATTTTATAAACCAAAACAAATGAATTACTGGAGAAAACAATCAACAGATTAATGGTCAAAGAAAATGTGTTTTCCAACATATATGGCTGAATTACTCCAACATTACAAGATATATACAATTTTAATTCAATTTTATTTATATAACGCCAATTACAGGTCAAATTGTCTCAAGATGCTTTATTTTTATGTTTTTTGTCATATCTAAAATATGACAAAGTAAGAAATTTAAACCTTTTGACTAATCCAATTTATTATTTGGTTTTTAAGAGACTAATGGACAATTAAAATAACTTTCTCAACTAAAACTAATAAACATGAGGTCAAATAGAAGGAAGAGTTTTAAATACTGCAGTCCCACAACAACAAGAATAAAGTTTGTCAACAAAAAGTAAATCTGCTGATGGATTCCATTAAAGTCCTAATAAATGATAATAAAGTGTGATACTTAAGGTTTGTGGTGCTAAAAATCTCAAAGTAAAAATATCAAGTTGAACATGTGGATGGAGGTTGATAAAAGTTGACCTCCCTTCATTTCTCTGGAGCGACTCCATGGATTTTATGGATGGTGGTTAAAGACCTGCTCTTCTAGTCGTCTTCCTTCCAGTCGCTGTAAAAAGTCAGTCCATCCTGGCCGACTTCAACACCTCTTCATGACAACTTGTTCTGCCTCCGACCTCGTGGAAGCTCCAGAAACTTGGGAAAACCTGTCGAGACTCGAAGAACTCGTGGAGACTCGAACAACTCGTCGGGCGGGGGAAGGTGTGGTGGGTGGTGGGGGGAGGTGGGGGAGTAGAGGAGGGAGGCCGCCACCCACCTCCCCGCCTACTCTCCGCCCTGACTCCACCCAGACTCCGCCTTGGCTCCGCCTATGTGGTCACTTAGGAAACTACTATGCCAAAGGGACGACGAAATTATTTCTTTTTATCTGATCTGTAGCTCAGTGAGTTAAGGATTTGCCTATGGAGCTGCAGGTCGCTGGTTCAAGACCAGACCCTTCTTAAGTTTTATCAAAATCCTGACAAAGACAAAGAAAGAAAATTGCCCGTGGTGGGTCTTGAACCTGCGACCCTCCGCTTGGTAGTCTGTCTTCTTATCCCCTGAGCTATTTGCTCAGATACTAATTCTTCTTTTTTTTGCGCATTTATCATCTATTTTTTGTCGTTTTCGAGTTTTTTTTTAACTTGAGTCTCGACTCGACCGTTTTTCTCAGGAGGTTGGACTTCAGCCTTTGTGCTGGAGGGTTGAACCCTCAGTTCCAAGACTTTTCAAAGCCTCCAGACCTCCCGAGTCCTCAGGACCTGAGCTTTCACACAGTCTGAGGGCTGAAATTTTCTCAGTCCCACAGTAGTTCTCTGTTAGATTGAACTTTCACACAGTCCAAGGACTGATATCCTGTAAGTTCCTGAGTAGTTCTCTGTTAGTTTGAACCTTCAGACAGTCCAAGAACTGATATCTTCTAAGTTCCTGAGTACTTCTCTGTTAGTTTGAACCTTTCGACAGTCTGAGGACTGAAATCTTAAAAGTTTCGCAGTACTTCTCCGTTAGTTTGAACTTTCTGGTTAACAGAAGCCTTAAAACTTGTGACCATGAGTCTTGATTTCACATTTAGACCATCCATCTGAGTTCTTCTCAGACCTTCACCTGTGGGTTTTTTAGAAATACTCAACAAACTTTGATTCTCTTCGCTGAACAGTAAAGTTTGTGGAGATCAGAAGGTAACATTAGTTTGATAAATGCCTTCAACTACTAGTAGACTTTATCTGGAAAGCAGTTTTCTGAAATGAGTTCTTAGTAAATCTATCCACAATCAAACCAAGAACATAGAAAGAGGAAATGTTTGAAGAAACAACTTGATGTTTTCATTTCAGACTAGAAAACGCTCTCTAAGACCTTTATCTGTTTTTGCTGTTTTTGATTGTTTTGTTGTCTCTTCTGTTTAATTTGATCTTCTAAAGTCTAACTGGTGTCTTTTCAAATGTTTTGTCTTTAGTTTGATTCTTCTTAAATGTTTAGTGTTGCTTTTTTCTCACCTTTTATTCTTTTCTAATGTCTGATTTGATTTCCAAATGTTTTGTCTTTTTAATGTTTAATTGTTTTTTCAAATATTTTATCGGCTTGTTTGAAAAATTTCCTTTTCTTTCCCAATGTTTAATTTTTCGATTAAAGCTTTGTTTTTCTTTTTAAATGTTTTACCACCTTTTAATGTTTAATTTTCTTTTTAAATGCTTCATTGTATTTTCTGTTTAATTCCTATTTAAAGTTTTATTGTCTTTAAGATTTAATTTTCTAATTAAACATTTATTTTTTTAATTTAATATTTTGTCTTTTTAAAGGTTTAATAATTTAATTAAATGTTTTCTATTTTTTTAATGTTTAATATTCTTCTTGTTTAATTGTATTTTTTAAATGTTTAATTATCTAAAATATTTCATCTTTAATGTTTAATATTTTGTTTCATTTTATAATTACATGTTTTGTATCTTCTGTTTAATTATTTAATTAAATGTTTTGTCTGTTTAATAACATTCAATTGTATTTGATATTTAATTTTCTTTGTCAAAGTTTGATTGTATTAAATGTTTTTCCTTTGATT